>NC_083338.1:92779396-93379396 GCF_019175385.1 Lycium barbarum
GAGTCTTCACTTTTTTTTCCATTTCTAAACAACTATCGTTTGTGAATGTAGGTTGTGTCGGGGATATACTGTGGCTAGTCAGTCATTTCGTTTGCATTTTCTTCAACGAGACCGAAAACACAGCAATGATTTGTTTTATGGTGATTATGTTTCCAAATGAAAAATAATTTTCTTATGATTTTGAGTAATAGAATGAGTGGTGCTCGGTGGTTAGCCCCGGGTACCCGTCACGGCCCCTAGTCGGGTCGTGACAAAAGTTGTACCAGAGCAGTTCCATCCTAGGAAGTGTCTACGAGCCGTGTCTAGTAGGGTCTTGTTTATGGTGTGTTGCGCGCCACACTAATAAACAGGAGGCTACAGGGCATTTAGGAAAAATGACCATCTTTCATCTTAAGAGATCGTGTGATAAAACTGTATTATAAGATTTTCTCCTCCCTAATAGTGTGTTATGATTTCAGAAATGCCGCCGATGGGCAAAGCTACAGCTGCCCAGAAGGGCAGGACTACGATGAAAAGGTGGGTGGAAAGAGAGCCTCCAATGAATGTAGAAGAGGGAGAATCACATAATGAGGCCCCATCTAATACCTCCTCCACCACGCCCAATGTAGAACAACAAGGAGGAGCTTCAGCTCCAGTTCCTCCACCGGTTGCTTCGAGTCAACAAATGACCGAGGCTATCCATTTATTGACGCAGTTAGTTGCCGCCCAGGCACAGCGGCAGACTGCGGGGTCAAGTGATCGGGCAGCTAGTACCAGAGCCCGTGATTTTATGAGTTTGAATCCTCCAGAGTTTTTTGGGTCAAAGCCGGATGAAGACACACTAGGTTTTATTGATGAGATGCTAAGAACATTGAGGATTATTCATGCCTCCGAAACTGAATCTGTGGAGTTGGCATCTTATACACTCTGAGATGTGGCGGTATTGTGGTACAATAATTGGCTAGCATCAAGAAAAGAAAACGCGCCTCCTCCCGTGTGGCAAGAATATGTAGATGCTTTCATCCGTCACTATTTTCCATCCGAGGTCTGCCGAGCTAGATCAGATAGGTTATTAAATCTAAGGTAAGGAAACATGAGTGCCCGGGAATATTGCCTTCAATTTAATTCATTGGCTAGATATGTCTCGACTATAGTGGCCGATAGGGGAAATAGGGTACATAGGTTTATGAGTGGCTTGGGGCCTCATTTGTTCAAGGATTGTTTGACGGCTTCGTTGCAAGATGGGATGGATATTTCCCGAATACAAGCCCGTGCCCAGAATTTAGAAGGACAACAACCTCCGCAAAGGGGTGATCGTGATATCGATAGAAGGCAAAGCAAGAGGGCCAGATCTATGCGGGCAGGAAATTATTATAGAGGGGGACCAAGGCAGACACATTCTAGACACTCAGGCAGTCGGTGACTAGTGCATCTCCTCGGTATACGGGTAGGAGATTTGATCGCTCCTTTCATTCAGGACAGGGTCAGAGTTCGAGGCCCTCAGATTCTCAGATTGGGGCAGATTATAGCCACAGGAGACCCCCAGTACCGCGATACAGCCAGTGCGGTAGATTGTATTCCGGGCAGTGTCGCCAAGGTTCGGATGCTTGCAATGCCTGCAGTCAGGTTGGGCACATGATACGATATTACCCGTCGATGAGTGGTAGAGTTGGGGTTCAGCCCACAGGATCAGTGGCTGGTTCATCTTCAGTACGCCCGGTAGGGCAGACTCCCCAGATTCCAGCAGGTCAAGGTAGAGGCAGAGGGGGAGCATCTACTTTAGGTGCCACTCAGCCCCGTGTGTATGCTTTAGCCGAACGACGGGATCTTGAGTCCTCCTCTGATGTGGTTACAGGTACATTATCCATATTTTCCCATGATGTGTATGCATTGATAGATCCGGGTTCTACCTTATCTTATATTACTCCGTATGTTGCTGGTTGTATTGGGGTGAAACCTGAGCCAATTAAACCATTTGAGGTATCTACCCCGATTGGTGATCCCGTGATAGCTAGACAGGTGTATAAAAATTGTGTACTTGTGATATGCAATCGCCAGACCAAAGCTAATTTAATTGAACTGGAAATGTTAGATTTTCATGTGATTATGGGCATGGATTGGTTGGCCTCGTGTTATGCTAGTGTTGATTGCCGAATGAAAATAGTTCGATTTCAATTTCCAGGAGAGCCCATGCTTAAATGGAAGGGTAATACAACATCTCCAAAAGGTAGGTTTATTTCCTACCTTAAGGCAATAAAGATGATAGCTAAGGGCTATATTTATCACTTAGTTCGAGTACATGACACCAAAGCAAAGTCGCGAACTTTCCAATCTGTTCCGGTAGAGAATGAATTTCCGGATGTATTTCCATATGAACTTCCAGGCCTTTCTCCAAAAAGAGAGATTGATTTCGCTATCGATGTGTTGCCGGACACCAAGACTATTTCCATTCCTCCTTACCGAATGACTCCGGCAGAATTGAATGAGCTAAAGGCACAGTTGAAAGATTTACTTGAGAAGGGGTTTATTAGACCCAGTTCATCACCGTGGGGAGCACCAGTCTTGTTCGTGAGAAAGAAAGATAGTTCCCTACGAATGTTCATTGATTATAGGCAGTTGAATAAGGTGAGGATAAAGAATAAATATCCTCTCCCAAGGATTGATGATTTGTTTGATCAGCTACAGGGTGCCAAGTGGTTTTATAAAATAGACTTGAGGTCTAGCTATCAGCAAGTGAGAGTTAGAGAAGAAAATATTCCCAAAACAACTTTCAGAACGAGATATGGCCATTATGAATTCCGGGTGATGTCGTTTGGGTTGACTAATGCTCCAGCAGTGTTCATGAATTTGATGAATAATGTATTCAGGCCTCTCTTGGATTTATTTGTGATAGTATTCATTGACGATATTCTGGTATACTCTCGTAAAGAATCAGAACATGCAGATCAATTACGTATTGTTCTTGGAATTCTTCGAACCTGAGAATTGTATGCAAAATTTTCAAAGTGCGAGTATTGGCTGAATTCTGTGACATTTTTGGACCAAGTTATTTCAAATAATGGCATTCGAGTTGATACTCAGAAAATTGAAGTTTTAAAGACTTGGCCAAGGCCTACGATGCCTACAGAAGTCCGTAGTTTTCAGGGATTGGCAGGTTACTATAGAAGGTTTGTGGAGGGATTTTCCTCCATTTCAGCCCCATTGATGAAGCTAACAAAGAAGTCAGTTAAATTTTAGTAGAATGATGCTTGTGAACGCAGTTTCCAAGAGTTGAAGGATAGATTAACCTCAGCTCTAGTCTTAACACTTCCAGAAGGGCCGGATGGTTATGTGGTGCACTGTGATGCTTCCGGCGTTGTGTTAGGGTGTGTGTTAATGCGGCACGGTAGAGTCATTGCTTATGGTTCGAGGCAGCTGCGGAAACATGAGAAGAACTACCTAACCCATGATCTCGAATTGGCTGCACTCATTCATGCATTAAAAATGTGGAGACATTACTTTTATGGTGTGCATGTTGATATTTATACAAATCATAAGAGTCTTCAGTACATTTTCATACAAAAGGAGTTGAATCTATGGCAGAGGCGGTGGTTAGAACTATTCAAAGATTATGATGTGAGCATTTTATACCACCCCGGTAAGGCAAATATAGTAGCTGATGCGCTTAGCCACCGATCGATGGGTAGCATATGTGAAGTTCCTCCGAAGAAGAAAGAAATGGTTCATGAGATCCACCAATTAGCTAATCTTGGAGTACTTTTAATTGATTCAGGTGGTGTAGGAATCGGTATTAATGATCCCACAGTTTCGTCCCTGAATATGGAAGTGAAAGAGCGTCAATATGAAGACCCTGAATTGAGCCATTATAGAGACACATCTAATGAAAAAGAGAAGTCCCCATTTGAAATTTCCATGAATGGAATTCTTAGATACCAAGGCAAGCTATGTGTTCCGAATGTTGCAGAACTGTGCCGTCGCATTTTAGAAGAAGCCCATTACTCTTGGTATTCTATTCACCCAGGTGCAACCAAGATGTATCGTGATATCAAGTTGATATATTGGTAGGATGGCATGAAAAGAGACATAGCAGAGTTTTTAGCCTAGTGTCCAAATTGCCAGCAAGTGAAAATCGAACATCAAAAGCCAGGAGGACTATTGCAAGCAATGGAAATGCCTACGTGGAAGTGGGAAGTGATCAACATGGAATTTATTGTGGGGTTACCTCGTTCTCGAGGAAAGTATGATTCTATATGGGTGATTGTGGACAGACTCACGAAAGCAGCTCATTTTCTTCCAGGCAGAACCACATACACAGCAGAAGATTATGCAAGGTTATATCTAAAAGAAATTGTACGACTCCATGGTATTCCGATATCCATTATCACAGATAGAGGAGCGCAATTTACAGCCAAGTTCTGGAAGTCTTTTCAAGAAGGTCTAGGTACCCAAGTGAAGCTTAGCACGGCATTTCATCCGCAGACCGATGGACAAGCCGAACATACTATTCAAACTTTGGAAGATATGCTATGGGCATGTATACTAGATTTCGGTGGTAGTTGGGATGATCACTTACCTCTGATTGAGTTCGCATATAACAATAGCTATCATTCCAGTATAAAAATGGCTCCGAATGAAGCTTTATATGGAAGGAAGTGTAGATCCTCCATTGGATGGTTTGAAATAGGAGATGTACAGGTAATAGGCCCTGAGTTGATTCAGCAAGCGGTGGGAAAAGTCAAAGTGATCCGAGACCGATTACTTACAGCCCAAAGTCGCCAAAAATCTTATGCGGACAACCGCCGGCGAGACTTGGAATTTCTGGTTGATGACTGGGTATTTTTGAAGGTGTCTCCTGTTATACCCCATATATTTATACGTCGAAATATTCGCAAGCAAGTCGACTCGAATTAAAGACAGGATTATTTTCGGACACGAAATAGAAACCTTTAATTTTCAATTTTAATTAAAACATAAATTGTTTATAAATTTTATTTAGTGTAAAAATATTATTGGAGATTGGGGATTAATTAACTATGATTAGATTATTAAGTAGGAATTAGTGATTAATTAAATTAATTGATTTAATTTTTAAATTGTGGGCCCTACCCGTTTTAATTATGAAAATAAAAATACAAAACAAACAAATCAGAAAAATAATGTTGGATGAGTCATTAGAGGAGGATACACGTGTCCATTAGAGGACAACCATATATAAGATATGGTTTGTTCACAAAGTGGGCAATTGAATTCATTTCCAAAAAATATTTCTCAAAATAACAAAGGAAGCATTTCCATGGCTGGTCTCGGCCAGCCATGGTTGAGGGTAAAAATTATTTTTGTTGCTCAATCAATCAAGTTCTAAGTGCAATACAAATTCAAGGAGGTGATAGCAACATTGGATATTAAATCGGGGAAGAAGAAATTGCGAAATTGGAGCAACTAAGAGTAGAAATTCCTCCGAGAAAATTTAGGTAAGATTTTCTTATTTTATGGTGTAATTGTGATAATAATGTTGTAATGAAATTATTAAAATTGAATTGGAAGAAATCGGAAGTAAGAAAAATACATGGAATTATTATTATGTGAAATCGTAGGTTGACATGGATTTAGAATTGTTATGGGCTGAGTTGTGAGCATTTTATGTGTATATCGCTGTGGTTGGTATTTTCGTGTTAACAGGAAGATAATGGGAAATTCGGGTTAGGAGAATATATAGGGGAAATGCTGCTCGATTTTCGTTAAGTCCCTAACTAACAGAAACCCTAAATCAGAAAATATAAGTTAAAGAATAAGTTATATAAGCGATGGACTACGGATTTACGAACTAGAAAGTATAGTTACTGACGATAACGTTACTCTTATATTAAATAGGCTAAAAGAGCGACAAGGCGAACGGGTTTGCGAATAGCCGCTAACAGGTATGTAAAGCTGTCCCTTCTTTCTTTTGGCATGTCTTAGATTTAAGTGATGAATGATATGAACTTTGGGGTAATCATATTCATAAGTCTTTAGTGTGATTCATGATTCTTATTCACTTCTTGATGTTAGAACTCTTAAGTGATTGAGCTCCCCTCTTCAGTTTCCTATACGATCGATAATAGTCGATATATATAAGTTCCTATTCCGTTCCGAAGGGAACACCCATAAGGTGCCAGTTGAGTTGTGTATATGGTTTTACTAATGATTTCGAGGAAATTAGTTTTATACTAAAGGAAACATAAAATTTGATTTTCAAAACCACTCCGAAGGGGGTGCGAGATTTTACTATTTCATTTCATTTACGATTTATGTTTACATTCCATAGCATCATCTCTTTGTATTGATATTTATGGATTAAATTTGTGTTGACATGATTGGGACATTAAGCCGGAAGCAGCTGCCCGAAGGGGCCATTTTTATTAAGCCGGAAGTGGCTGTCCGAAGGGACTATTATTTTGTTAGCCGGAAGCGGCTGCCCGAAGGGACTATTGTTTTGTTAGCCGGAAGCGGCTGTCCGAAGGGACTATTGTTTTGTTAGCCGGAAGCGGCTGTTCGAAGGGACTATTGTGTTATTAGCCGGAAGCGGTCGTCCGAAGGGACTAATGTGATACTATATTTATATTGTATATTCTGGAATTTGTGTATGCTAGAATTTGTGTAAGGTACCATATGGCACTGTTCAAAATGCTTTTCCAGGTTACTCTCGGGTTGCTTTCTAAACTTGTTTACTGTTACGCTTTTCCTTGTTTATGATTCATTAATGCTTTACATATTCAGTACATATTCCGTACTGACCCCCCTTTTTTCGGGGGGGGCTGCGTTTCATGCCCGCAGGTGCAGATACTCGCCTTGGTGATCCGCCAGCTTAGGATTCCCTTTCTGCTATCTTGGAGAGTTCCGTTGTTCCGAAGCCTAGATTTTGGTACAAACCCTTGTTGCAGTATATATGTATATGTTGTTTAGGGGTACGACGGGGCCCTGTCCCGTCATATTTCACTGTTAGAACTCTTAGAGGTCTGTAGACATGTATGTGGGTTGTGTACAAGTTTGAGCAATTGTGTCTATATGGTTATTGTGGATGTTCTGTTGTGGTAGCAGCTTTGCCAGCTTGCATGTATTATCGTTTAGTAGTGGCAGCCTTGTCGGTTTGCGTAATATTCTGATATGTAGTGGTAGCCTTATCGGCTTGCGTAGTATAATGATATATATACAGTGGCAGCCTCGTCGGCTTGTGTATGTTATTACGATGTGATTGATTGAGGACTTATAGTATCAGTTCGATTATGTTTGACAGGTACATATGGGTGTCCAGCTCGGGCACCAGTCATGACCCACGGGGCTGGGTCGTGACAAAAGTGGTATCCGAGCAGTTCGTCCTCGGAGTGTCTACAGACCGTGCCTAGTAGAGTCTTGTTTATCGGTGTGTTGTGCACCACATCTATAAACAGGACGCTACGAGACATTAATAGGGTGTCATTCTTTCTTTCATATCTAAGATCGTGCGATAGAGCCAAGCCATATGAAGTGAAATTTCTTATACTAACCTTTGATTTCAGCTGAAGAACGATATCGACAGACGGAAGCGACTAACGATATTGGGAGTTAGAAAGTACACAGGTAGGTAACGGTGCGAAAGAGGCATGTCGGATAAGGAAAGAAGATTGAAGTATGATTGGCATGTAAAGTTGAAGGATGAAAGAGAAGGTGGATAGGAAGGTATAACAGAACAGATCTTTAAAGGATCAGGTACGTCTCGAGGTGCGATATGTGAGGTAAGTCCCGACACCTCTATACTTTTTTTCAGGAAATTGGGAGCCCTGTGTGGCTATGGTACGATATGATATATATGTATATACGTTGGCCCTGTAAGGCATTGTTGGTATTTCCTGCTTGCAGGTTCTGGGATAGTAAGAAATACAGAGGAAACTCTACCCAAATTTTCCCAGAAATAGGAAAAAAGGAGAGAATGAGATATAAGTTCATAATTTGTCTTGAAAATCGATACTGATAAGGTAAATTTGATATGTTGGACTAAAGCTTTAGGAGATACCCTCCATGTAGTCCGTAAGGGGCACCATTCTTATTGTTATATCCCATATTTTCATACATTGGGACGTTTTAAAATAAACGCGACAAGTTAAATACAAGACTATCTTAAGATACGAAGTAGAGATTTTAACTTCTGGTTTCGTTTCGAGTCACAATTCACCTACAATTTCGTTGGAATGAAAGTATTGATGGAAAATGAGGATTAAATTAACCATGGTTAGATTAATAAGTGGAATTGGGAACAAAAACATCAGCCCATTATTTAAAGCCATGTTTGGCCGTGTAGAATAATGGAGTGGTCAAAGATTCTTGACCCAAGTTAGTGTAGTACACATGGCTAAAATATGGAGTGAATACATAATGTGAAAAATATGATTCACTCCACATTCCACAACTCATTTCAACACTTACAAGTTGGAAATACATAGTGAGAGAAAGAGAAGCTCTCGGCTAGAGCTAGCCGAGAGTGGTGAGGTGAGTTCAATCCAAAAAAAAATCAGCTTTCTTCCTCAAATCAACTCCTCATTTATTGTACAAGAGTAGGTAGTAGTTGTTGAAAAGAAACAAGGAAGTGTAGCACCTCAATAGAGTTGAAGTTTTGGCCAAGGTGAAGAACAAGATTGAAAGGTAAGAATGCTTATTGTTCTTGTGTTGTATGATGATTTGAATGTATAGTTCATACATGTTGTTGTTGGATTGTTGTTGTAGTTGAAGTAGAGAGTGAGCCGTGAGTGAGGTGAAGTCATGATTGATTTCATTTTGCATGTATTGTTGATGAATTGAATATGTACCAACATAGGTAAATGAACAAAGATTGTAGAAGTTGGTTGTGATGTTGCATGTTGGATATTGGGCTGTTTTTCTTGAATTGAAAATGAGCCGTGTGTTGAAGGTTCTAATGAAGTCATGCTTTATCTTCTTGAACACGTATTGGGAATGGATTGAATGTATTGTAGTTGGATAAACGGATAAAAATCATGAAATCGTGGGAAGGGGGTTGTAGCCGTGAAAAAGGGACTGTTTTAGGGGAGATTTAGGGACTGTTTTGTGTCACATTTGGATTGTTGTTGTTATGGACATTGTGGTGTATTGTATGCATGTTGAATATGTGAATTGAGGTGTTAAAGAAATGAATTATGTTGAAGTGTATAGGCAGTCCAAAACCGTGGACAGTTTTGATGTTAGAAGTGAATTTGTGTGTGTTGATGTTGATTCTTGTTGCAAACGTTTAGTGAAAATAAAGTGCATTGATTCAGGTTGAAACTGAAATGATGGTGGGCTGTTGTAGGAATGAAAACGAGGTTAAAACAGTTCCAAGAATCATGAAAGTAATGTCATTAAACGTGTTGTTGTTGTTGCAAGTTAAAACTGGAAAATTGCTAAGTGAGAATGGAAATGCTATGTGTGTTGTTTAGCCGTGTGTATGAAACAGTTTGAATGGTGTAGGGACTGCCCAAGCTCCCTAAGTCATGTTTAAACAAGTTTTGATTAATATATGAAAGAACGATTAGCAATGTTAGCTTGTAACGCTAGTTGGTTCGAATGCGAACGAAACGTCGTTTAAATGTTAGAAAGGAATTGTGAGCGTCAAAATACGTATTGAACTCCCTTGTAGACTAATTGTAGTTCTTCATATCTTGATATAGGATAAGTGTTTTTGGGCAGCAAGTACGAGTTAGAATACAACTAAACGCTAAAGGTATGTAAAGCCTATTCCTTCTTTCTTTTGGCATGTCCTAGACGTAAGTATGAAATGATATGAACCTTGGGGTAAATTCTACTCTCTAGTTCCATGCATGACTTATGATTCTATATTTCCTTAATGCTATTGTCACGAGCCTACAATATGAATGACTAATGAATAATGTATGAAAGTTCCTACTCTTAAAGAATTGCACAACTAGAGGCATACTTGACTTTCAAAAGCTACACCATGTTAAAGTGATACATGTACATGAAATCTGAAACGTTTCTTGTAATAGTTTGTTATGAGACTTAAAATGAACTGAATATGAATATTATCTTGACACTTTAGAGCTGGTTAGTTGCTTATCCATTGAGTCTCAAAAGATGAATTGCATATATGTGGTTGCTTATTATTCTGCTCGTGCTTACCGCTATATCCTTCACTGAGTCCCGGACCAGGGTACGTTTTCGTGCGCATATTTACTATATTAATCACCGAGTCCCTCACTAGAGGGCCGGGACACGTTATATATATATATATATATATATATATGTGTGTGTGTGTGTGATGATATGATGATATGGTGGTATGATGATATGATGATATGATGATATGGAGATGATGGTGGCCAGGAGGGCATATTCATTATTACCGAGTCCCTCATTAAAGGGCTGGGACACGTTATATATATATATATGATGACATGATGATATGGTGATATAATGATATGATGACATGGAAACGGTGGCCAGGAGGGCATATATTCCTTATTACCGAGTCCCTCATTAAAGGGCCGGGACACGTATATGTTTATGTTTATGGTGCTATGATTTTAATTACCGAGTCCCTCATTAAAGGGCCGGGACACGTTATATATGCTATATACGGAATGATTATGCAGCTTTGATTACAAAACTCTATAATAACACTGATATGAGAATGATACAGACGAAATGTGTTCAAAGGCAAGTTTTTAAGAAATTCTGGTTGTTGCACTGAGTCCTATATACCTTGTCTCAATATAAGTCTATTACTATGTTTCAAGCTTTACATGCTCAGTACATATTCCGTACTGACCCCCTTTCTTCGGGGGGCTGCGTTCATGCCCGCAGGTACAGACGCTCGTTTCGGAGATCCGCCAGCTTAGGATACCTATTCAGCTATTTTGGACTGCTCCCTTGTTCCGGAGCCTAGCTTGTGGTATAACTCCCTTATGTTGTATTCATATGTGTTTGTTTGGGTACGGCGGGGCCCTGTCCCGCCATATGATACGGTCATTACTCTTAGAGGTCTGTGGACATCGGAGTGGGTCTCTTTGTAGTTGTTGATGCGTTTTATGTCTATGACTTATGTTTGGGGCGTACCCATTCGTAATGACAGCCTTGTCGGCTTGCATATATATGTATGTTTATTATTTTGTATATCGTGGCAGCCTGTCGGCTTGCGTAGGAATATATATATGTTGTTGTTTAAAAAGTGCAACTCCTCAGGAGACAGTTGTCTAAGACATACAAAACTTGACAGCTTTAAAATAACGTCCTACCCGTTTTATGTACAAATGAGATCATGACATACTAATTGCAAATGACTACAATTAACAGATAATATGAGTGTCCAACTCGGGCACTAGTCACGGCCTACGGGGTTGGGTCGTGACAGAAGTGGTATCAGAGCGGTTCAATCCTCGGAGTGTCTACAGACCGTGTCGAGTAGAGTCTTGTTTATCGATGTGTTATGCACCACATTTATAAACAGGAAGCTACAGGACATTTAGGATGTCATCTTTCCTTCTCATTCTAGATCGTGCGATAGAGCTGTATTATCAGGATAAATCTTTCCCTAACAGATCGTTATGTTTACAGCGATGCCTCCAAAGAAGCCGACGGCCGCCAAGAAGGGCAAGGCGGTAGTTGGAGAGACCAGTGGGACCCGGAGGGTCACTAGAGCTTATTCCCAATATGTGCCTGAGATTAGGCTTCAGTCAGCGAGCTCCGCTACACCATCATTATCAGAGGAGCCGAGGGCAGCAGCAGCTGCGGATCAGGAGACAGAATTACCACCAGCTCCTGAGGCTCCAACACCCGAGCCTCCAGCTCCCCAGCCAGGGGCGGAAGATAGGGCTATGCATGACACAGTACAGTTATTGACCAGGTTGGTATCGGGACAGGCTCGCAGACGCGGGTTAGAAGGTGGTTATGCGGATAGACACGACAGTTTGAGGGTCCGTGATTTTCTGACTTGTAAACCCCCAGAGTTCTATGGGTCAAAGCCCGCAGAGGATCCATAGGAGTTTATTCGACAGATGCTGCGTACGTTGCGGGTGACTAAGGCTTCCAAAACTGAGTCGGTTGAATTGGCTTCATATCAGTTGCGTGATAAAGCAGTAAATTGGTATGAGTCCTTGGAGTTGGCCAGGGGTGAGGATGCTCCACCAGCAGTATGGAACGAGTTCGTAGAGGCTTTTCTGGGTCATTTCCTACCTCCAGAGATGAGGCGAGCCAGAGTTGACAGATTTATACACCTGAAGCAGAATGGTAGAAGTGTTCAAGATTATAGCCTCGAGTTTGATTCACTGGCTAGGTACGCGCCCGCTATGGTAGCTGACATGGCAGATAGGGTACATCGTTACGTAATGGGGATGGATAATTACTTGATTGATAGTTGTATGGCAATGGCTTCCCAGCCCGGTATAGATATCGCCCGAGTGCAGGCATATGCACAGGGGGTTGAGGATCAACATAGAGGGCGCCGATTTGATAGGGAGCAGGAAAGGGGTCAGCATAAGAGGGCTAGATCAGCGGGGTACTCTTCTGGCGACTTTCGGGGCAGGCAGCCCCAACAGCAGTATAGTAGATATCCTTCCCAGCCGGCACGGAGTGCACCTTCACGATTTACTGGTAGGAGGTTTGATAGCACGGGGTATTCGGGAGCTGGTCAAAGCTCCATGACTTCAGGGTTCCAGACGCACAGGAATTCAGGCCAGATGAGACCACCTATACCCCCGTGTCCTCGATGTGGCAGACGCCATCCACGGGAATGCCGTTTCATGACTGGTGCTTGTTTCACTTGTGGCCGTTAGGGCCATACTATGAGGGAGTGTCCATTTGGAGGTGGTGCAGGTGGCCCAACTCAGCCTACGGGGTCTATCGCGGGTTCTTCTTCTTCTTCAGTTGCTATGCGCCCTATGGGGCAAGGTATTCCGACACCAGCAGGCCGTGGTAGAGGCCGTGGAGGAGCTTCCAGTTCTGGCGGTCCTTCAAACCGCCTATATGCTTTAGCCAGCAGGCAGGATCAGGAAGCGTCGCCAAATGTGGTCACAGTTATACTATCGATTTTCTCCCGAGACGTTTATGCATTGATAGATCCAGGCTCCACATTATCATATATTTCCCCTTTTGTTGCTAGTAAAATTGGGATAAAATCTGAATCTATAGAACCATTTGAGGTGGCTACACCAGTAGGGGATTTTGTCTTAGCAAAACTAGTATATAAAGATTGTTCGGTGGTCATATGTAATCGCTGCTCCAAAGAGGATTTGATAAAGCTAGATATGACTGAGTTCGATGTTATTATGAGGATGGATTGGTTGGCTTCGTGCTATGCTAACGTTGATTGTAGAGGCAAAGTAGTTCGGTTTCAGTTCCTAGGGGAACCAATTATTGAATGGAGGGGGAATACAGCATCGCCGAGGGGTAAGTTTATTTCATACCTCAAGGCAAGGAAAATGGTTAGAAAGGGCTATATTTATCATCTGGTTCGTGTGCATGACTTAAAAGCAGAAACATCGACTCTTCAATCTGTCCCGGTAGTTAATGAATTTCCAGGTGTATTCCTAGATGAACTTCCAGGCCTTCCTCCTACACGTGAGATAGAGTTCACTATAGATGTATTGCCAGACACTCGGCCCATATCTATTCCTCCTTACAGAATGGCACCCGCAGAATTGAAAGAATTGAAGGAGCAACTGAGAGATTTACTAGAGAAGGGCTTCATTAGGCCCAGTACATCACCTTGGGGAGCACCAGTGTTATTTGTACGAAAGAAGGATGGGTCGCTGCGAATGTGCATTGATTATAGGCAGCTGAACAAAGTCACCATAAAGAACAGATATCTCCTTCCCAGGATTGATGATTTATTTGACTAGTTGCAGGGTGCTAAATGTTTTTCAAAGATAGACTTGCGGTCAGGTTATCACCAGGTGCGGGTAAGGGAAGCAGATATTCCGAAGACTGCATTCAGGACCCGATACGGGCATTACGAGTTTAAAGTGATGTCCTTTGGGCTGACCAATGCTCCAGCAGTATTTATGGACTTTATGAACATGGTGTTTAAGCCATTCCTTGACTTGTTTGTGATTGTATTCATTGATGATATTCTGGTCTATTCACGATCGGAGGAAGAGCATGCAGATCACTTGGGGACGGTACTCAGGATACTCCAGCACCAGAAATTATATGCTAAGTTTTCTAAATGTGAATTCTGGTTGACTTCGGTAGCATTTCTGGGGCATATTGTTGGAGCAGATGGTATTCGGGTAGACTCGCAGAAAATTGAGGCCGTCAAAACTTGGCCTAGACCGACGACGCCTACTGAGGTACCTAGCTTTCTAGGGCTGGAAGGGTATTACAGGAGATTTGTAGAAACGTTTGCTTCTATTTCAGCGCCTTTGACAAGGCTAACACAGAAAGCAGCTAAATTCCAGTGGACCGATGCTTGTGAACGGAGTTTCCAATTATTGAAAGATAAGTTGACTACAGCTCCAGTCCTAACTCTTCCTGAAGGGCCAGATGTCTATGTTGTTTATTGTGATGCTTCCGGTGTTGGGTTGGGTTGCGTGTTGATGCAGCACGGCAGAGTTATAGCCTATGCCTCCCGACAGCTCAGGAAGCATGAAAGAAATTATCCTACACATGACCTGGAGTTGGCAGCGGTGATACATGCTTTGAAGATATGGAGACATTACCTATATGGCGTGCATGTTGATATTTATACAGATCATAAATGTCTCCAGTATATCGTTAAGCAGAAGGAGCTGAATTTGCGGCAAAGGAGATGGCTGGAGTTGCTGAAAGATTATGATGTCGATATTCTATATCACCCAGGGAAGGCTAATGTTGTAGCAGATGCACTCAGCCGTAAATCTATGGCTAGTTTGGCAGGCGTACAGCCAGGAAGGAAAGAGGTAGTCCGTGAGATTCACCAGCTAGCTAGTCTTGGAGTTCGTTTGGCTGATTCTGATAATGGTAGCGTTTTGGTGCGAGGTGTTGCTGAGTCCTCTATTGTAGAAGAGGTAAAGAAGCGTCAATATGAGGACCCTGTTCTGGTACATTATAGAGATACAACACTTCAGAAGGAGGAGACCCCATTTAAGATGTCAGCCGATGGAGTACTACGATACAGAGACAGATTATGTGTACCTGAGGTTGCAGGGTTACGGCAGCAGGTAATGGGGGAAGCACACTGTGCTCGTTATTATATTCACCCGGGATCGACAAAAATGTATCATGATCTTAGGTGTTTGTACTGGTGGGATGGTATGAAAAAGGACATAGCAGAATTCGTGGCTCAGTGTCCGAATTGCCAGTAGGTCAAGATAGAGCACCAGAAACCTGGAGGGCTATTGCACGAGATGGAAATTCCAACCTGGAAATGGGAGGTAATTAATATGGATTTCGTCACAGGTTTCCCTCGCACCCCGCGGAAGTATGACTCTCTCTGGGTTATTGTTGATAGATTGACAAAATCAGCCCACTTTCTTCCAGTCAGGACTACGTACTCAGCTGAGGATTATGCCCGATTGTATCTTAAGGAGATAGTGAGACTTCATGGAGTTCCCACAGCGATTATCTCGGATAGAGGGGCCCAGTTTACAGCTAACTTCTGGAGATCCTTCCAGGAGGGATTGGGGACGCAGGTGAGTCTCAGCACCGCATTTCATCCTCAGACTGACGGGCAGGCCGAGCGTACCATCCAGACGCTACAGGATATGTTACGGGCCTGTGTCATTGATTTTAGGGGCAGCTGGGATGATCACTTGCCACTTATCGAGTTTTCTTATAATAATAGTTACCACTCTAGCATTCAGATGGCACCATACGAAGCCCTGTATGGCAGGAAATGCAGATCCCCTATAGGCTGGTTTGATGTTGGCGAGACTAAGCTGATAGGACCAGATATGGTTCAGCAGGCTGTTGATAAGGTGAAACTTATTCAGGAAAGATTACTGACAGCTCAGAGTCGGCAGAAGGCATATGCAGATAATCGACGTCGACACTTGGAATTTCAGGTTGGTGATTGGGTGTTCTTGAAAGTGTCACCCATGAAGGGTGTTATGAGATTCGGCAAGAAAGGGAAGTTGAGCCCGAGATACATTAGACCTTACCAGGTTATCCGTAAGGTAGGCCAAGTTGCCTACGAGTTAGATCTACCAGCAGATTTAGAAGCAGTACATCCGGTCTTCCATGTGTCAATGCTTCGGAAGTATATAGGCGATCCTTCCAGGGTGTTCCCTACAGATGATATTCAGGTAACTGAGGAGCTATCATACGAAGAACAACCTATTGCCATACTTGATCGACAAATCAGAAGGTTACGAACAAAAGATGTGGCGTCGGTTAAAGTGTTGTGGTGGAACAATAATAGGGAGGAGATGACTTGGGAGGCTGAGGAGGAGATGAAAAAGAAATATCCTCACTTGTTTTCCACATCTACAGGTAATTTAAACTCCCTTGCTTGATTGTGTTAATTGTCTGCTCAATTTATATGTTAGCAATAAGGAAAACCCTCCCCAAAACTCTTATAGAATCCAACGGGATAAAATCGACATTCGAGGACGAATATTCTAAAGGGGGGGAGGATGTTATATCCCATATTTTCATACATTGGGACGTTTTAAAATAAACGCGACAAGATAAATACAAGACTATCTTAAGATACGAAGTAGAGATTTTAACTTCCGGTTTCGTTTCGAGTCACAATTCACCTACAATTTCGTTGGCATGAAAGTATTAATGGAAAATGGGGATTAAATTAACCATGGTTAGATTAATAAGTGGGATTGGGAACAAAAAAATCAGCCCATTATTTAAAGCCATGTTTGGCCGTGTAGAATAATGGAGTGGTCAAAGATTCTTGACCCAAGTTAGTGTAGTACACATGGCCAAAATATGGAGTGAATACATAATGTGAAAAATCTGATTCACTCCACATTCCACAACTCATTTCAACACTTACAAGTTGGAAATACATAGTGAGAGAAAGAGAAGCTCTCGGCTAGAGCTAGCCGAGAGTGGTGAGGTGAGTTCAATCCAAAAAAAAATCAGCTTTCTTCCTCAAATCAACTCCTCATTTAGTGTACAAGAATAGGTAGTAGTTGTTGAAAAGAAAGAAAGGAAGTGTAGCACCTCAATAGAGTTGAAGTTTCGGCCAAGGTGAAGAACAAGATTGAAAGGTAAGAATGCTTATTGTTCTTGTGTTGTATGATGATTTGAATGTATAGTTCATGCATGTTGTTGTTGGATTGTTGTTGTAGTTGAAGTAGAGAGTGAGCTGTGAGTGAGGTGAAGTCATGATTGATTTCATTTTGCATGTATTGTTGATGAATTGAATATGTACCAACATAGGTAAATGAACAAAGATTGTAGAAGTTGGTTGTGATGTTGCATGTTGGATATTGGGCTGCTTTTCTTGAATTGAAAATGAGCCGTGTGTTGAAGGTTCTAATGAAGTCATGCTTTATCTTCTTGAACACGTATTGGGAATGGATTGAATGTATTGTAGTTGGATAAACGGATAAAAATCATGAAATCGTGGGAAGGGGGTTGTAGCCGTGAAAAAGGGACTGTTTTAGGGGAGATTTAGGGACTGTTTTGTGTCACATTTGGATTGTTGTTGTTATGGACATTGTGGTGTATTGTATGCATGTTGAATATGTGAATTGAGGTGTTAAAGAAATGAATTATGTTGAAGTGTATAGGCAGTCCAAAACCGTGGACAGTTTTGATGTTAGAAGTGAATTTGTGTGTGTTGAATGTTGATTCTTGTTGCAAACGTTTAGTGAAAATAAAGTGCATTGATTCAAGTTGAAACTGAAATGATGGTGGGCTGTTGTAGGAATGAAAACGAGGTTAAAACAGTTCCAAGAATCATGAAAGTAATGTCATTAAACGTGTTGTTGTTGTTGCAAGTTAAAATTGGAAAATTGCTAAGTGAGAATGGAAAGGCTATGTGTGTTGTTTAGCCGTGTGTATGAAACAGTTTGAATGGTGTAGGGACTGCCCAAGCTCCCTAAGTCATGTTTAAACAAGTTTTGATTAATATATGAAAGAACAATTAGCAATGTTAGCTTGTAACGCTAGTTGGTTCGAATGCGAACGAAACGTCGTTTAAATGTTAGAAAGGAATTGTGAGCGTCAAAATACGTATTGAATTCCCTTGTAGACTAATTGTAGTTCTTCATATCTTGATATAGGATAAGTGTTTTTGGGCACCAAGTACGAGTTAGAATACAACTAAACGCTAAAGGTATGTAAAGCCTATTCCTTCTTTCTTTTGGCATGTCCTAGAGTAAGTATGAAATGATATGAACCTTGGGGTAAATTCTACTCTCTAGTTACATGCATGACTTATGATTCTATATTTCCTTAATGCTATTGTCACCAGCCTACAATATGAATGACTAATGAATAATGTATGAAAGTTCCTACTCTTAAAGAATTGCACAACTAGAGGCATACTTGACTTTCAAAAGCTACACCATGTTAAAGTGATACATGTACATGAAATCTAAAACGTTTCTTGTAATAGTTTGTTATGAGACTTAAAATGAACTGAATATGAATATTATCTTGACACTTTACAGTTGGTTAGTTGCTTATCCATTGAGTCTCAAAAGATGAATTGCATATATGTGGTTGCTTATTATTCTGCTCGTGCTTACCGCTATATCCTTCACTGAGTCCCGGGCCAGGGTACGTTTTCGTGCGCATATTTACTATATTAATCACCGAGTCCCTCACTAGAGGGCCGGGACACGTTATATATATATATATATATATATATATATATATATGATGATATGGTGGTATGATGATATGATGATATGATGATATGGAAATGATGGTGGCCAGGAGGGCATATTCATTATTACCGAGTCCCTCATTAAAGGGCCGGGACACGTTATATATAAATATATGATGACATGATGATATGGTGATATAATGATATGATGACATGGAAACGGTGGCCAGGAGGGCATATATTCCTTATTACCGAGTCCCTCGTTAAAGGGCCGGGACACGTATATGTTTATGTTTATGGTGCTATGATTTTAATTACCGAGTCCCTCATTAAATGGCCGGGACACGTTATATATGTTATATACGGAATGATTATGCAACTTTGATTACAAAACTCTATAATAACACTGATATGAGAATGATACAGACGAAATGTGTTCAAAGGCAAGTTTTTAAGAAATTCTGGTTGTTGCACTGAGTCCTATATACCGTGTCTCAATATAATTCTATTACTATGTTTCAAGCTTTACATGCTCAGTACATATTCCGTACTGACCCCCTTTCTTCGGGGGGCTGCATTCATGCCCGTAGGTACAGCCGCTCGTTTCGGAGATCCGCCAGCTTAGGATACCTATTAAGCTATTTTGGACTGCTCCCTTGTTCCGGAGCCTAGCTTGTCGTAAAACTCCCTTATGTTGTATTCATATGTGTTTGTTTGGGTACGGCGGGGCCCTGTCCTGCCATATGATACGGTCATTACTCTTAGAGGTCTGTGGACATCGGTGTGGGTCTGTTTGTAGTTGTTGATGCGTTTTATGTCTATGACTTATGTTTGGGGCGTAGACATTCGTAATGGCAGCCTTGTCGGCTTGCATATATATGTATGTTTATTATTTTGTATATCGTGGCAGCCTTGTCGGCTTGCGTAGGAATATATATATATATATATATTGTTGTTTAAAAAGTGCAACTCCTCAGGAGACAGGTGTCTAAGACATACAAAACTTGACAGCTTTAAAATAACGTCCAACCCGTTTTATGTACAAATGAGATCATGACATGCTAATTGCAAATGACTACAATTAACAGACAATATGAGTGTCCAACTCGGGCACTAGTCACGTCCTACGGGGTTAGGTCGTGACACTTATCTGGAAAATTTTATTTCGAAAAAGCATATATGAGCAACAAAGTTTGGGATTCATTTGGACGGACCAGAATACATTCCAACCACATTTTTCCGTAGAAAAGCTCATGTTGAAGGGTTAAGTACGCCTAGTCCATAGAGTGTAATTAAAACAGAGTAAGAATCGTGAATGAGGTTAAGAAGTGTTACGTTATAGGATGGATTACGAGCGGGATGTAATATGAATACCATAAGGATTGTTATAGAAATGAGTAAAGCCTAGCAAGGAAGTAACTAAATGATATGATGTAATTAGTGTGAAACGGTAAAGCAGATGTAGAACAAATAAGAAAGAACTTATAAGGTCCTACAGGGAAATTTCAGAATAGAGATCAAACAGTAATGAAAGTGAAAGCGAGCATAGGAAGAGAAGGAATGAATAGAAAGAAAAAGATAAGAAGAAAGCAAGTGGGATTACAGTGCAGCGAGGTGTTATGACGCGTATAGCTAAGAAAACGAGTAATACAAGTGACAGAATTGTGAAAGACCGACCTAAAGGAAGATGAGCAACAAGACAGAATGAATGCCAGAAATGACTGGTATGATAAGAATAAATAAGAGATGAACAGAATATGTTTTTAAAACGAGAAAGGGGTTATGTAGAAGTAGTGTTTACCGAAGGATACAGAAGTAACATGAAATTCCTCGGGTATAAGATAAAATATGGACATATACTGGAGAAATGAAAGGAATGACTATGTAAAGACCTGGAATGCGTTATAATGAATTAAAGTGAATCGACAAACGGAAGAGGTATGTGAAGGACATAAATAACTAAGAGAACACTTGAGAAAGTACTGCGGAATTCAGAATCAGTTCAACATTCGAGGATGAATGTTCTAAAGGGGGAAGGATGTTATACCCCATATATTTATACGTCGAAATATTCGCAAGCAAGTCGACTCGAATTAAAGATAGGATTATTTTCGGACACGAAATAGAAACCTTTAATTTTCAATTTTAATTAAAACATAAATTGTTTATAATTTTTATTTAGTGTAAAAATATTATTGGAGATTAGGGATTAATTAAGTATGATTAGATTATTAAGTAGGAATTAGTGTTTAATTAAATTAATTGATTTAATTTTTAAATTTTGGGCCCTACCCGTTTTAATTATGAAAAAAAAAAAGAAAACAAAATACAAAACAAACAAATCAGCAAAATAATGTTGGATGAGTCATTAGAGAAGGGTAAACGTGTCCATTAGAGGACAACCATATATAAGATATGGTTTGTTCAGAAAGTGGACAATTGAATTCATTTCCAAAAAATATTTCTCAAAAAAACAAAGGAAGCATTTCCATGGCTGGTCTCTGCCAGCCATGGTTGAAGGGTAAAAATTATTTTTTTTGCTTAATCAATCAAGTTCTAAGTGCAATACAAATTCAAGGAGGTGATAGCAACATTGGATATTAAATCGGGGAAGAAGAAATTGCGAAATTGGAGCAATTAAAAGTAGAAATTCCTCTGAGAAAATTTAGGTAAGATTTTCCTATTTTATGGTGTAATTGTGATAATAATGTTGTAATGAAATTATTAAAATTGAATTGGAAGAAATCGGAAGTAAGAAAAATACATGGAATTATTATTATGTGAAATCGTGGGTTGACATGGATTTAGAATTGTTATGGGCTGAGTTGTGAGAATTTTATGTGTATATCGTTGTGGTTGGTATTTCCGTGTTGACAGGAAGATAATGGGAAATTCGGGTTAGGCGAATATATAGGGGAAATGCTGCTCGATTTTCGTTAAGTCCCTAACTAACAAAAACCCTAAATGAGAAAATATAAGTTAAAGAATAAGTTATATAAGCGATGGACTACGGATTTACGAACTAGAAAGTATAGTTACTGACGATAACGTTACTCTTATATTAAATAGGCTAAAAGAGCGACAAGGCGAACGGGTTTGCGAATAGTCGCTAACAGGTATGTAAAGCGGTCCATTCTTTCTTTTGGCATGTCTTAGATTTAAGTGATGAATGATATGAACTTTGGGGTAATCCTATTCATAAGTCTTTAGTGTGATTCATGATTCTTATTCACTTCTTGATGTTAGAACTCTTAAGTGATTGAGCTCCCCTCTTCAGTTTCCTATACGATGGATAATAGTCGATATATATAAGTTCCTATTCCGTTCCGAAGGGAACACCCATAAGGTGCCAGTTGAGTTGTGTATATGGTTTTACTAATGATTTCCAGGAAATTAGTTTTATACTAAAGGAAACATAAAATTTGATTTTCAAAACCATTCTGAAGGGGGTGCGAGATTTTACTATTTCATTTCATTTACGATTTATGTTTACATTCCATAGCATCATCTCTTTGTATTGATATTTATGGAATAAATTTGTGTTGACATGATTGTGACATTAAGCCGGAAGCGGCTGCCCGAAGGGGCCATTTTTATTAAGCCGGAAGCGGCTGCCCGAAGGGACTATTGTTTTGTTAGCCGGAAGCGGCTGTCCGAAGGGACTATTGTTTTGTTAGCCGGAAGCGGCTGTCCGAAGGGACTATTGTTTTGTTAGCCGGAAGCGGCTGTTCGAAGGGACTATTGTGTTATTAGCCGGAAGCGGCCGTCCGAAGGGACTAATGTGATACTATATTTATATTGTATATTCTGGAATTTGTGTATGCTATATTTATATTGTGTATGCTAGAATTTGTGTAAGGTACCATATGGCACTGTTCAAAATGCTGTTCCAGGTTACTCTCGGGTTGCTTTCTAAACTTGTTTACTGTTACGCTTTTCCTTGTTTATGATTCAGTAATGCTTTACATATTCAGTACATATTCCGTACTCACCCCCCCTTTCTTCGGGGGGCTGTGTTTCATGCCCGCAGGTGAAGATACTCGCCTTGGTGATCCGCCAGCTTAGGATTCCCTTTTTGCTATCTTGGAGAGTTCCGTTGTTCCGGAGCCTAGATTTTGGTACAGACCCTTGTTGATGTATATATGTATATGTTGTTTAGGGGTATGACGGGGCCCTGTCCCGTCATATTTCACTGTTACAATTCTTAGAGGTCTGTAGACATGTTTGTGGGTTGTGTACAAGTTTGAGCAGCTGTGTCCATATGGTTATTGTGGATGTTCTGTTGTGGTAGCAGCTTTTCCAGCTTGCATGTATTATCGTTTAGTAGTGGCAGCCTTGTCGGCTTGCGTAATATTCTGATATGTAGTGGCAGCCTTGTTGGCTTGCGTAGTATAATGATATATACAGTGGCATCCTCGTCGGCTTGCGTATGTTATTACGATGTGATTGATTGAGGACTTATAGTATCAGTTCGATTATGTTTTACAGGTACATATGGGTGTCCAGCTCGGGCACCAGTCATGACCCACGGGGCTGGGTCGTGACATCGCCAATGAAAGAGGTGATGAGATTTGGGAAGAAAGGGAAATTAAGTCCTCGATACATTGGACCCTATAAAATTATCCGCAAGGTGGGTCATGTAGCCTACGAATTGGACTTGCCTTCAGAGCTTGAATCAGTCCATCCAGTCTTCCATGTTTCAATGCTCCGCAAGTGTGTTGGAGATCCTACGAGGGTTGTTCCAATAGATGATGTTCAAGTGACAGAAAAGCTAGCATACGAAGAAGTGCCCATTGTCATATTAGACAGGCAAGTACGGAGACTTCGAAATAAGGAAGTAGCTTCAGTCAAAGTCCTGTGGCGAAATAATAACTGAGAAGAAATGACTTGGGAGGCGGAAGAGAAAATGACTTCCACATATCCGCACTTATTCCAACCCCCAGGAGGGATTCAAGATGAAACACTAACATTATGAGGTATGTATGCTTTCTTTCCATGCTTTTGGTCGTGTGTGGCCAATTTATAGTGCTATTGTGTTGTGGCCTTGCAAGGCAATATTTTTATGGGTTGTTGTGATAGGATGGTAGTGCCATATTACAGGGGAAACTGGCGAAATTTTCGTAGAATTCCCGAGTGCTTAACATTCGAGGATGATTGTTCCCAAAAGGGGGAAAAGTGTTACACCATGGAAATTTCATGTCGTCATGTAGTGAATGAACCAATGCGAGCTTAAGGGTAACATGAAGTTCTTAATACTATAAGACGGATATTTAGTGGTCTTAGAAGTGATAGGAATTGATGAGATAAGGATTAATAAGGACAAGTGGAGTATAAGTGGGGTTTAGGAAAGGTTTCGTAAATTATTGCATTAAGGATTGGTTGGTAAGGCCTTGAGGACGAATTATAGGGATGCTTAGATCATTGATGAAGTACTAAACAAGTGTTAAAAAAGTTGTATAAGGATTGGAGATCAAACGAAACGACAAGGACAACTTCGGAAAAAGTGGGAGCTACGCGACCACATTATACGGCCCGTGGAATTTTATACGGACCGTATAATGGTCCGTATAACCCAACAGCAACAATGTTTTCCATGTAGTGAACCACGGACACTTATACTGACCGTATAATGTTATACGGACCGTATAAGTGCTTCGTATGAGTCCCGACGGGCTGAGTATTTCCAAGTATTTAAATGTGATCCCACCTCATTATATTCATTCTCCTCACTTCTTCACCTCTCTCCAAGCTTCTATAATATTCCATACACTTCATTCTCAAGAATACAATAGAAATCAAGGGTTCATACCATAAATTCAAGTGAATCAATTGCAAGGAAGCTCCTTGGGGTTGCTAGAGTCAAGAAATCCCTTGGAAGTTGAAGCTAGGGTTTTCTTCAAGTGAAGCTTTGTCAACCAAAACCCGTTCCTACGCATTCAAAGGTGAGTTTCATGATTATTCCATGTTGTTTAAGGTATTGAAAAGTTGAAACACTTGGATTATGGAAGAAGATGGAAAATGGATTACAAAAGATGAGATTAGTGGCAATTGTGAATAGGAGATTAATCTGAATCATGAATATTGATATGTTGTGATTGTAAGTATGTTATGAACGACAGTTAGAACATGGAATAAGTATTATATGTGAGAAAATGCAATAATGAATTATGACCATGATTATGGAGAAATTGGAGTGAAATTGTGAAATGTGGGTAATAAAGATGAATGATGATTCTTGCTTGTGATATTGTGAATGTTGTTATCGATGT
This sequence comes from Lycium barbarum, assembly GCF_019175385.1. Classification (NCBI taxonomy): domain Eukaryota; kingdom Viridiplantae; phylum Streptophyta; class Magnoliopsida; order Solanales; family Solanaceae; genus Lycium; species Lycium barbarum. The sequence continues at coordinate 92,804,378 of NC_083338.1, forward strand.
TTGGGAGTTGATATGGAATATGGGGAAAGTTGTATAAACAAAGGAAATGCTGCCCAATTTTCTTTAGCTTTAGTAAGCACGTTTAAGTAATCGGTTAGCTAATGTTAATGCGAATTCTCTTGAAGGTAAAAACGTAGGCATTGAAGGAGAACAAGCAAGCGATAGATTAGTTAAATGAAAAAGGTATGTGAGGTTATTTTTTTATTTCTATGGCATGAATCCTATGGCATGATTTTTCCTTCTTCTCCATGAATCCTCTATATCCCGTAAAGCTAAGAGCCTATGTTCATGAATAGCCATATGAGATAAGAGATACATTACAAGCCCAATAATGATGATGATGAGTTAAGCATAAAGATTCTAGAGTTCATGATATGATGTTCCCATAAAGTTAATGATGTTGTGTATTATATACACTCACCTTATATACTATTTCCTTCTAGGTGAGGCTGAATGCTTATAAATGCTCCATAACGGAATTGGGGGTTCACGACCTTATGTCACCTCGATCGATGTACAGTTTGTCTTGAGTCTTATGCATGATTCATGATAAGTATGTGATTATGATATTACACTGCGCCTATATGGCCGGGCAGACACCGCGAAGGTGGGCAGCATATACACCATGTTTAGATGGCTTGGGCAGACACCACTAGTGGGCGGCGTGAGATGGTACCCCGGATGCGGGAGGCCTGGACGCAGGCTAATGATTATCACACCGTACCGATATGGACGGGAAGCTTATACATTTATTCATACTCATATGATGATGATTATAAAGTAAGCCAGCATGCATTATTTCTTTTATAAGCGACAGTCAGATACAGTTGCTCCTTACTTGATGCTTCCTTTATCTCATTGACGTATTATTATTACTTATGCCTGTCATACTCAGTACAATGTTCGTTCTGACGTCCGTTTTCTTTGGATGCTACATTCATGCCCATAGGCAAACAGGGAGTTGATCTTTATCCAGACTCGTAGGAGCTAGTAGCTGATATTCGAGCACTCCATTGTTCCGGAGGTGCCTTTGATTATTCTTTTGTGTTATATATATATATATATATATTATTTTGATAGCCGAAGGGCTTATGTGTATAAAAGTGATTATGTTTCCAAATGAAAAATGATTTTATTATGATGAGTAATAGAATGAGTGGTGCTCGGTGGTTAGCCACTGCCATACAAGCCTCCTGCAACTCCGGCTCTAATCCCATCACATATCGGTGAACTCTATCTTCCATGTTTTGCACAATAGAAGGGGCATATCTGGCTAAAGAATCAAACTCCACGTTGTACTCTCTAACAGACATGCTATCCTGCCGCAGGTTAAGGAACCTGTCAACTCTTGCCCACCTTAACTCAGGTGGCATATGATGGCGCCAGAAAGCATCCGAGAATTCCTGCCAAGTCGGCGGAGGGGCATCCCTACCTCTCGATAGCCTCCATGACTGAAACCAATTAATTGCTATGCCCTGTAACCTGTAGGCAGCTAGCTCGACAGACTCCGTAGCTGATGCCCTCATTATATCTAAAGTACGCTGCATACCATCTATGAACTCCTGAGGATCAACATTAGGGTCTGTGCCCTTAAATTCTGGGGGATTTAAGGTAAGAAAGTCTCGGGCCCTGGCACTAGCGGCCCTATCCGGATATTCCTGGCCCCTAACCTGTCGTCCAGCTTGGGCAGCAAGTATCTGAGTTAACAAGCGTATAGCATCCTTCATCTCTCTTATCTCCTGACTCTGAACATCCGGCTGATGAACTGGAGGCACCGGTACTGGTGCTGGAGCTGGGGCTGGATCAGATGCCCCTCTAAGCCCCTCCGAAGATGGGGAAGTAGGAGGACTCTGGGACCGAATGTGTATTCTAGTGTAAGTCTGAGCTCTGGTAGGTCTGGGGGCTCGGCTAGCTGCCTCATCTGCAACCGCCTTGCCCTTCTGTGCTGCCGTCGCTTTACCCTTCCTAGGCATCACTGAAATCATACAGATCATTAGATTAGGGACTTTACTTATGACACAACCTTATCCGCACGATCATTACCAGGAAGGATAGAATGACACCCTATTAATGTCTCGTAGCCTCCTGTTTATAGATGTAGTGCACAACACACCGATAAACAAGACTCTACTAGACACCGTCTGCGAACATGCCGAGGACTGACCTGCTCTGATACCACTTTTTTCATGACCCAAACTAGGGCCATGACAAGCGATCGAGCTTATCCTGCCCGATGACCCAACTTACGTCATGCATTTATTTTGGTTGAAAGGTATAAATAGAACACCAAGTCAACACGTAACTCAAAACGTCTCAAAGCGTGTTTACGTATATACATACATATACATGACATAGGACCAGGCGAGCCAAAGAGGCTTACACGACTTCTATACAACAATGTAGTGACCGACAAAACCAAACAGTACCCATGACACCCGCGCTGTTCGCAGACTTCTACAGAGTACGACCTGCAAAACATATATACAAAATTATACCAAAATAGGAACAGCCTCCGGAACAAGTGGAGCTGTCTGATTCCTAGTGCTGACTCCCCCCTAAGTAGCTGGATCGCCGGTTCGCGTGCCTGGACCTGCGGGCATGAAACGCAGCCCCCGAAGAAAGGGGGTCAGTACGAAATAGGTACTGAGTATGTAAAGCGGTAATAAATTATAACCATCGCATAATTTAGAAAAGGAGAAGTCATAACTTAAACCTAATACCTGCAGCATTAGCTGGACGAAACGTAAATGTGTACACAAGGCCTCAAAATAGTCCTTAATTAAGTAATGTAATTCAGCCAACCTCTTTCTTTTATTTAAAGAAGTGTTATAATCTAACACATCTTCTTCAAGTAAATAATGCGATACCACGTACGTGCCGCTTCCGACATAGTAATGATAACCCCCTTCGGGCAGCCGTTCCCGGCATAATATCAAGAATAGTCCCTTCGGACAGCCGCTTCCGGCTCAATATCAATAATAGTCCCTTCGGACAGCCGCTTCCGGCTCAATAACATAGTAGTCCCTTCGGACATAACAATAGTAATGTACAAATTAAATATAAGTCATAAATGAAATGGGGTAGTAAAATCTCGCACCCCTTTCGGAGTGGTTTTGAAAAAAGCACACTCAGACATAAGCTGAGGCCGTAGCACACTCAGGCGCGAACTGAGGCCATAGTACACTCAGTGATCAACCGAGGCCATAGCACGCTCAGACCTAAACTGAGGCCACCGCACCCCCTTCGGAGTGGTTTTGAAAATCGACTTTATGTTTTCTTTAGCTTGAAACTAATAATAAATAAATTTTAATTAATTAAGTTTTCTTTTGAAATCGCTAGTGAACCACAACCACGTTCCGTATACATCCAATTTAACCTAAAGGATTAATAACCGTATGCACGTGCAGAGTAGTGAGAACTTAAATGCCTTTCAAGTGTCTTTATGGACAGCATTCATTATAAGACCTTTACGACCACTTTCAGGTAATTCCAGACCTTCTACAAAAGTTAGGGACGTTGGCCTAAAGTTTCCTTTCACTACCTTACAGAAATAAGTCCAATGGGGCGATACAAAAGGGTCTCGGGAATTGCGGGCCCACCTCGGATCAAGTCGGGGTGGCGTACGGAAATTACGAACATTAAGCCTTGTGAAGTCATCCATGAAAGTTTAGGGGTGATTCGGTCATGTTTACGGAGGTTTCGAATGTTTGAACATTTCCTTTTCACAAAGCATAAGTTTCTAATTCAATTTCACTGAATGGAATAGTGCTAAAAGTAAACTCGGATTCCTATGAACGGAATGATCCCCGAGGCTCGAATCCAAACTTAGTACATCTAGGACATGCCAAGAGAAAGAATGGGATAGCTTTACATACCTTTTCGCTTCTCACGCTTCTCCAATCTCAAATCCCGAATGGCCCAAAACCTACAATTGGTCACAAATACCAAACTTTGTTTATAAGCCTTTAAGAATTAAATCTTAATTCAGCACTTGTCTACAAAAATTTGGGCAGCATCTCCCCTATAAATTCAACATCCCCGAGAATTAACTCGGCTAAAACATCAACAATCCACATACTAACAACATTATCTTTCATCAATGCAAGAAGTCTACACTCAATTCACATTGACTTCTACAACAACTTTCCAACAATTACAACTTCACTAAAATCATCGTATTCTCATTTGCATCATAGAATACATATCAACAACAACTAAATTCATTACATAGAGCTTGGCTCATACTTCTCACACCATATACACACATACACGGCCACCTTCCACTACCCACAACTTCAACTAAATTCATCAAACTTTCATTTCCAATATAGAACCCACAACAACTACAATTAGAATGCTACATAAAAATTAACTAATCTTGCCTTCTCAACACATGCACACACACGGCCACACCATACAAAACCTCCATATTTTCATGAATTTTATCCATTCCCACATACTTCAACATAAACAAACCTTCCATAACATGTAAAAGTATAAGAATTCTTACCTTTTCCTTTAACCTCCCACTTGACCAAGGTTGCGATTTTTGCAACAAAGAGCGGTTTTCTTGATTCAACACTTATACCACGTTAAAAGGGACCCTTAAATTAGTAGGAATACTAGAGGAAATAAAATTTTGGGACAATATTTGTAGGGTTTGGTTTCTCCCTCTCTTGGCCGAAACTTAGGCCCTTTGTTCTTGCACTCACCCTTTTCTTTGTCTTGAAGGTTCTAGATGATAAATACAAGGCTCTTATCTTATTTATCTCATGAATTAAATTATCACTTGGGCTTGGGCCCTTTTGCTCCATGGCTGGCCACCTTTGGGCCTTTGCATCATATTTTGTTTTTTGTCTTTCAAGCCCAATTGCTTCATGACAACTTGTAGCTCATGAAAGCTATTTGTTTCCTCGATTTCCGATTTTTCCCTTAGCCTTCCTCGATATTTCCACATCCGTAATTCTTATGGGCAACTTGTATGCAAAACAAGGTTAAAAATATAAGCTTGCTCTCAACCCCCCGCAATTGTCTTGAATTATTCGAATACCCAAAATGCAGGATATAACAACTATTACATCGTTCGCCGGATCCCGGGCCGGTTTTGTGATCGTGCGCACTATGTCATATTCGGCAGTATGATGTGTTACGGTTCCCGAGACCTCGCCATAAGGTCGGGTACCGCTTGTATACGGAGTTATGATGTGATATGGCATATGATATGTTCTGGTGTTGTGATATGTTGTGATGATACAATATGTTCGGGGATTGTATGGAGATATGAAACCTTCTGGAGTATGATATGTTGTGGCGCCAGCGTCGGAGTGACGACCACGTTCCTGAGCCCTATGCATGATTTTTATTTGCATCATATACATATTTTTCAGCACAGGTTTTGACATACTAATGCTGTATCCATTTTCTGTACTCCTCACTTCGATTATGATTCGGATTTCTGTATTTCATGCTTTGCATACTGAGTACATATTTCGTACTGACCCCTTTTCTTCGGGGGCTGCGTTTCATGCCCGCAGGTACGGACGTTCGTTTTGGTGATCCTCCAGTATAGGATACATATTCTGCCACTTGGATTACTCCTTTTGATCCGGAGCTCATATATTTGGTACATATCTTCTGTTATACATATTCTGTATCTATGACTTTTTGGGTACGGCGGGGCCCTGTCCTGTCATATGTTTCTGTCATGGTTTGTAGAGGCCTGTAGTCATATATGTGGGTCATGGGTCATGTTTGATCATTTATGTTTGTGATTTGTGCCTTAAGCGGTCCCGTTTGCTATTATGGCCACAACGGCCCATATGTTTGTATATGTTTGCGTATCTGGGCGATGTATTTGATATGATGTTTCTGTACGGGCGACCGCTTAAGATAATATTTTTTTTCAGCATCTGCTTAAAATATCGTATGTTAAGTTTGAATAAATCTTTGATATGTTGATCTGGTACGTAAGTCTGTATGGGTGTCCAAATACGGCACCAGTCGCGGCCCACGGGGCTGGGTCGTGACATTAAGAACCCATGGAATGCAAAGCATGGGTGTTCATGGATTAAGGACTGATTCCCAATAACCAAAAATGGAATATTAAGAACACAACAACAAATTATTAATATGAACAAGGTATAATGGTACATGTACTTAGGGTCCTCATGAACTTGACTAGAAACCCTAGTTTTGGTGAAACTTCATATTTTCATGGAAGAACGTGGTTTTGATGAAGAGCAATGATGTTCCCACACGTGAATAGAAACCCCTACATACCGTAATCGCTCCAAAACTCATAGGAAAGGTCTGAACTTGAGATGAAATCCAAAAGCTTTAATCTTGAATCCTCGTGATGGTTTTTCTTGAAACCCCTAGATTAGGAGCAATAGAATTTCTACTTAGCATTCATGGGTATATATTAGAATTTACTTGAAAGGCTAAGAATAGGCTTACCTTGACGTAGTAGGATGAGAAGAAGAGAAGAACTTCGTTCTAGGGCTTGGGACTATGAAAAATGGGATTAAAAACTGAACCTATGTATTTATACTATTTGCTGAGACGGAAAAAGTACGGACACCATGTATGGCCTGTACATTGTGGCCATACCTGGAATAAAAAATTCCAGTAACTTCTAATTTTCTCTGGTAGGGTGCAGGCTGGAAGTACGTCCCGTATAATGATGTACAGTGGAAAGTACAGCCCGTACATGAATGTACAGCCCATACAATCTAGTCGTACCTGGAATTTCAAATTCCAGTAACCTCAAATCTTTCTTGGGAGGTACGTCCCAAAAGCACGACCCGTACAAATTATGTAAAACATCAATTTACAGTCTTGAGGCAAAAATTCCAAATCCAACACTTGCCACCCTCGTATCTAAGTCCCTGAATCGTGAATAAGGCTTAGTTAGAAGAGGTGTTACAATATCTCCCCCTTGGGATCATTCAACCTCGAATGATGGGTCATGGTTAAGAAAGTAATTGGACATGGCTTGAGTACACGGACATGAGGAAACATGGCATGGAATGTGTAGACTGAAATAACATGACATGGTTGCATGGAAACATGAACGCTAGGACATGAGACATGAGTAGAGAATACATGAACGTGAAACAAGAGGCATGAACTCATAAGGTACATGACATGGATGTGGGAGGTATTTAACTTGAATGTTCTCTGTTTGCTCCTCAAATAAATGTGGATATCTGGATTTCATGTCTTTGACTTCCCATGTAGCCTTTTCGACTTTCTGACTCCTCATAGTACCTTTACTGAGGCTACTTCCTTAGTTGTGAACCTGACGATCAAGAATAGCCACAGGGATCTCCTCATAGGCTAGGCCATCCTGAAACGTTATAGTGTCGGCAGGAACAAACAACGACGGGTCTCCCACACACTTCCTCAACATGGACACATGAAACACTGGCGGCACCATAGTCAATTCTTGTGGAAATTCAAGCTCATAAGCCACTTGACCAATCCTTCACAGAATTCTATAGGGTCCAATGTAATTGGGACTAAGTTTCCCTTTCTTGCAAAATATCATCACACCTTTCATAGGTGAAACCTTTAAGAACACCCAATCATTAACTTGAAATTCTAAGTCTCTTCGCCTCACATCCGTGTGGAAACTCTGAGGCCTTCTTAAATGCTGCCGAATCAACTTGACTTTCGCCATAGCCTGATAGACCAAATTTGGTCCTAACAACTCTTCTTCACCAACTTCAAACCAACAAATGGGTGATCTATACCTTCGCCCATACATAGCTTCAAACGGTGCCATCTTGATTGTCACGACCCAAACTGAAGGGCCACGATAGGCACCTGACTGTACTATCTAGGTACCACCCGGCATACATCTGTGATGACAAAATAAACATAGGTGGGCCATCATATGACTCTCAATAAACTCAAAAGAAACATGCATGTATCAACTCTGCTGAAAGACTCATCTATGTGGAAATACTGAACATACTGTGTGAACCGGTAAGGCTATCAAAACCAACTGTGATGACATATGAAATATCAAGCCTGGACATCATATGATTGTACATAAGTGTTACACCTCAGAAATTTCTCCGTGAACGTACAATGAATAGACCAACGAAGAGTATGAGTGTACGATGTTTTACTAAGAAGGGGATGACTACTTATGAGTTTTGAAAATGCGAAAGTTGCAGATTTGCACTTCGTCCTAGTTGGTCGTAAAATAGAATACGGCCCGTAAAGTGGTTTACGGACCGTAAACTGCTATTGTCTTTTAACATTCCAAAACTTCAACTTTCTGCCAAATGTCAAAATGGTTAAATACGACTCAGAATACGGACCGTAAATCGAAATACGGCCCGTAAACTGTGACCGTAAACCACCATGACATCCAGCAAACCTTTCTGGTTCTGTTATGCTTAAATACGGTCGTGAAAGACGGACCGTAAACAATAATACGGCCCGTAAACTAGGTTTCCGGCCACTGTGCACCTCGACTACTGTTCATAAAAATCAAATTTTAAGTTAAGTATAAAGGACCCTTTTTCATTCCATTTATTTCATTTTCACTCCACACTTCAAGAAACATCTAGAATACTCTCCAATATTCATCCACAAGAGAAGCAAAGGAAAAATAAAGATCAACAACACTAGATCCATGAAATCAAGAGTGTGAAACTCATCAAAGTTCATCTACACCAAGAAATTGTAAAAGAAGTGAAGTAGGGTTTTTGGTATAGAAGAGTATTGCTACTCAAGGCTCGTTCCTACCACATCTAAGGTAATTTTTATGAATTTCTCATGATGATTGAAGTATTTATACGTTGAAACACTGGGATTATAGAAGAGTGTAGTAAATGGGTCATAAAATGTGAATAGTGCCATAGTTGAATGGTAGTGGATTTAATTATGAATGTTGATGAGTTGGGAGTATAAATATGTTATAAATGATGTGTATACCATGAAATAGGTGTGATGTATGAGAAAATGTGATGATGAGCTAAAACCCATAAATGTGGAGAAATTGGAGAAAAATGGTGGAATGTGGTAAATGTAGCTAAATGACGATTGTTGATGCAATATTGTGAGTGTTGTTGTGAATGTTTGGTAGTTGGAATGAAACATGGGAAAAGTAGTAGAAACAAAGGAAATGCTGCCCAATTTTCCCTAGAAATAGTAGAACATTCTTATAATCGATTAACTAACGATAGTGTGAATTCCCTCTTGAAGGTAGAGACGTGACATTGAAGGAAAACAAGCGAACGCTAAGCCAATTAAATGGAAAAAGTATGTGAGGCTAGTCCTTTTCTTTCTATGGCATGAATCTTATAGCGTGACTCTCTTTCTTATCCGCGAATCCCTTAAGTTCCGGAAAATACGAGTCTATGTCCATAATTAGCTACACAAGGTAATGAGTAAAGAATAGAGATTCTAATATGTATGAAGTGATGATCCCATAATGTTCATGATGCCATTTATTGCTTACACTCACCTTATATGCTAATTCCTTCAAGGTGAGACAGGATGTCAATGATTGTTCCATAACGAAATTGGGGGATCACGACCTTACGTCACCCCGATAGAGTAGAGTTGTTCTTGAGCTTTATGCATGTACTATGATAAGCATATTATGATGAGCATATGATGATGATATTACACCGTACCTATATGGTCGGGCAGATATACACACCACTATAGTGGGCAGCTTGTACCCCGAACGCGGGAGACCTGGACGCAGGTTACCTATTATTACACCGTTCCTACATGGACGGGCAGCTTATACTTATACATTTATGCATGTATGATATGATGATGAGTATGAGTAAGACAGTATGCATTATCCCTTTTATAATTGGCAGCTAGATACAAATGTTTCATATTGATATTTCTTTTATATAGTTGTCTTATTTCATTGTTTATGCCTCTCATACTCAATACAATATTCGTACTGACGTCCGTTTTCTTTGGACGTTGTGTTCATGCCCACAGGTAGACAGGGAGGCGAGCTCGACCCAGATCCGTAGTAGCTGTTAGCTGATTGAAAGCACTCCTTCGTTCCGGAGGTGCTTATGATTATCCTTTCGTGTATATAGCCATGTATATATATTTTTTTGGGCATGACGGGGTCTTGTCCCGTCCTTATATATAGCACTCCAGTAGAGGCTCGTAGATGCGCAGTGTGGGTTAGATGTGTCACGACCCAACCCCGTGGGCCATGACTAGTGCCCGACCTGGACACTCGTAAACGTACCTGTTAGATATAGTCAACTGAAGCTAAAATCAATATGGAAACTTGCAAAAGAACTCTAAAGGTTCATAACATCATCATATATACATATATCCAAATAACCGGTCTCCTGGAGAGTCACAACTGATCAGAACATAATATGATACGCAAGCCGACAAGGCTGGCACAATATATCAACATGATATGCAAGCCGACAAGGCTGCCAATACATATCGTCACCATACGCAATCCTACAAGGCTTCCATTACAGAAGAGTATATCCACAGCACATCGTATAGACACAGCTGAACAAACTTATACAAAACCCACACATATGTCTACAGACCTCTAAGAGTATCAATAGTGAAATATGACGGGACAGGGCCCCGCCGTACCCCTGGATAAAAATATATTTATACATCATATGATCTGTACCAAAAGTCTAGGCTCCGGAACAATGGAGCTCTCCAAGACAGCTGAGTAGAAGTCCTATGCTGAAAGGTCACCAAACCGACTATCTGTACCTGTGGGCATGAAACGCAGCCCCCCGAAGAAAGGGGGTCAGTACGAGATATGTACTGAGTCTATAAAGCATGAAATACATCAAGGAAGATTATAACTGAAGTAGAGATTCCAAGAGACAAGTATGATAATTAGGAAATCACTGTACTTGTGCCTTACGAAACAAAATCATGCATATCATTATCATATACCATACCCGGCCCATTATGGGACTCGGTGAATAAAGTCGTGTACACGTATACCGTACCCGGCCCATCATGGGACTCGGTGACATAATCATATCATCATATAAATATACCGTACCCGGCCCTCTAGTGAGGGACTCGGTGAACAAAGCAGTGAAACTGTACACGAAAACATACCCAGCCCGGGACTCGGTGAAAGACATATTGAGGCATGCACGAGCAGAGTAGTGAGCAACCATATGCAAGTTAAATCATATCTGAGACTCGATAGAATAATCAAAATGAGCTATCACTCGAAAATCAAGACAATAGTCATATCAAGTACCTTTCAAATGTTACTATGAATTATATCAAAATAGAACTTCTGGAATCATATACATGTATCAAGACATAATGAAATAGCTTCTGGAAATCAAGAACATTGGCCATCCTAGTGGCTCTAAGAATAGGAACTTCTTTGGAATCATATACACGTCGTCTGTTTGTTTCATAAAGATCATGCCAAAAAGAAAGAAGGGCTAGCTTTACATACCTGTTATAGGTTAACCGTAGTCAAGTTCGCTTCGCCGCCCCTTTAGCCTATTCTATATGAAAGTAACGCTACCGTTAGTAAACTATACTTTCTAGCTTATAAATCTACAACCAATTACCTATAGGAATCATCCTTCACTTCATACTTTCTTGATTAGGATTTTTATTAGTTAAGAACTTAACGGAAATCGGGCAGCATTTCCCCTATATAACTCGCCTAACCCGAACTTCCAATTAACCTCCTGTTATCACAGCAATACCAACAATGACAGTAATATAAATATTCATATAGAATCCTTACAATCCATCCCACAAACAACTCGAACAACCCAATAACCTTTCTTACCCTTTTTCCAATCCAAATCATTAACAATTAAGATTATAAACAAACCAACATACGCTTTGTATACGATACGTTATACACTTCTTCCTTCCAAATTTAGAATCCACATCAATAACAACACGACAACAACACGAACCACAACATATGAACATAAATCACACTTTTAATCCTTTCAACTCAACAATTCATATAACAACCACAACTCCTAATATCAACGAATTCATGCAATTTCTTACTTCAATTTAATCTAATCTAATTTTAATCTTTCCATTGCAACACCATAAATCCAATTATACCATAAAATATGAAAATCTTACCTTAATTTAATCGGAGGAAATTCTACACTTATTTGCTCCAATTTAACTATTTCTTCTTCCTCAATTCAATACCCAATGTTGCTAACACCTCCTTGGACTTGCAAATCACCTTGGAACTTAATCAAAACAAGAAACAAAAATTTTGTTTAATCACCCATGGCTGGCCGAGTGCTTGGCAGCCATGGCAATGCCTTTTTTTTTTCTTTTTCTTAAACTTTCCACTTGAAAAATGAAATAAACTACCTAAGTTGTTCATCATCCTAACTTTATATATGGTGCTCCTTCCTTGGACATGTCCCCCCCCCCCCCCCCCCCTATGACTCACCAATTTGCTTTGTTTTATATTTTTTTATAATTTAAAAATGGGTGGGGCCCACAAGATATAATTAACTTAATTAATCTTAATTAATCAGTAATCCCTACTTAATAATCTAATCATAGTTAATTAGTCCCTAATTTCCAATAATATTTCTACACTAATTGAAATTTATAAACAAATCGTGTACTAATTAAAATTGAGAATTAAAAGTTCCTATTTCGTATCCAAAAATAATCCCGTCCTTAACTTAAGTCGATTAGCTTGCGAATAATTCGACGTACAAAAATACGGGGTATAACAAGATGTTTTCACGAATTATTTCAATGTATGTATATATTATTTTGATAGCCGGGAGGCTTATGCATATAAAAGTATTTTTATGTTCTTGAATGAAGGATGACTTTTCCTACGATTGGAATATAAATTGATAAAAGAGCAGTAAATGGGTAAGGTGAGTAGTAGGATGAGTGGTGCTCGGTGGTTAGCCCCGGGTACCCGTCGCGGCCCCTAGTGGGGTCGTGACAAAAGTGGTATCAGAGCAGTTCGTCCTAGGAAGTGTCTACGAGCCGTGTCTAGTAGAGTCTTGTTTCTGGTGTGTTGCGCGCCACATCAATAAACAAGAGGCTACGGGGCATTTAGGAAAATGACCATCTTTCTTCTTATGAGATCGTGCGATAGAGCCGTGTATAAGATTTTATCCTCCCTAATAGTGTGCTGTGACTTCAGAATGCGGCCCAAGGGAAAAGCTACAGCTGCCCAGAAGGGAAAGACTACGACAAAGAGGCGGGTAGAAAGAGAGTCTCCGATGAATATTGAAGAAGGTAAATCACACAATGAGGCCTTGTCTAATACTTCTTCTACCCCGCCTAATGCGGAAGAACAAGGAGGAGCTCCAGCTCCAATTCCTCCGCCGGTTGCTTTGGCTCAACAAATGACCGAGGCCATCCATTTATTGACACAATTGGTCACCACGCAAGCACAAAGACAGAATGCGAGTTTAAGTGATCGGGCCGCGAGTACCAAAGCCCGAGATTTTATGAGTCTGAATCCTCCGGAGTTTTTCGGGTCAAAGCCAGAAGAGAACCCGCAAGGTTTCATAGATGAGATGTTGAGGACATTGAAGATTTTCCATGCCTCCGAAACTGAATCCGTGGAGTTGGCATCTTATAGACTCCGGGATGTGGCAGTTTTATGGTATAACAACTGGGTATTGTCAAGAGGAGAGAATGCGCCTCCTCCAGTTTGGCAAGAGTTCGTAGATGCATTTATTCGTCACTATTTGCCACCCGAAGTCCGCTGAGCTAGAGCAGATAGATTTCTAAATTTGAGGCAAGGGAATATGAGCGCCCAGGAATATAGCATGCAATTTAATTCGTTGGCCAGGTATGCCGCGACTATGGTGGCCGACATGGAAGATCGTGTACACAGATTTGTGAGTGGTTTGGGGCCACATTTGTTCAAGGATTGTTTGACAGCTTCACTGCAAGATGGAATGGACATTTCCCGAATACAGGCCCATACTTAGAATTTGGAGGGGCGACAACAACAAAGGGGTGACCGTGATATCGATAGAAGGCAAGGTAAGAGGGCCAGATCTATGGGAGCCGGGGGATCAAGCCAGACATATTCTGGGCATTCAGTCCAGTCGGTGACCAGTGCACCTCCTCAATTCGCAGGTAGGAGATTTGATCGCTCCTTTCGTTCAGGACAAGGTCAGAGTTCGAAAGCCTCAGATTCCCAGTTCAAGGAAGATTATAGTCAGAAGACACCCCCGGCACCGCAGTGTAGCCAATGCGGTAGATTACATTCCGGACGATGTCGTCAGGGTTCGGATGCTTGTTATGCCTGTGGCCGATTAGGCACATGATGAGAGATTGTCCGTCGATGAGAGGTAGAGTTAGGACTCAGCCCACAGGTTTTGCAGTTGGTTCATCATCAGTGCGCCCAGTAAGGCAGCCTTCACAGATGTCAGCAGGTCGAGGTAGGGGTAGAGGGGCAGCATCTACTTCAGGCGCCACTCAGCCCCGTGTATATGGTTTAGCCGGACGACAGGATCTTGAGTCCGCCTCGGATGTGGTTACAGGTATATTGTCTATATTCCCCCGTGATGTGTATGCATTGATAGATCCCGGTTCTACATTCTCTTATATTACTCCATATGTTGCTGGTTGTATTGGGGTGAAACCCGAGTCAATTAAACCCTTTGAGGTACTCACTCCGGTTGGTGACCCCGTGATAGCAAGGCAAGTGTACAAAAATTGTGTCATTGTGATATGTGATCGTCAGACCAAAGCTGATTTGATTGAGCTGAAAATGATAGATTTCGATGTAATCATGGGTATGGAATGGTTGGCCTCGTGTTATGCAAATGTTGATTGCCGCACAAAAGTGGTTCGATTTCAATTCCCAGGAGAGCCCGTACTTGAATAGAAGGGTAACACGGCATCCCCAAAAGGTCGGTTTATTTCCTACCTTAAGGCGAGGAAGATGATAGCGAAAGGCTATATTTATCATCTAGTTCGGGTGCATGACACAGAAGCAAAGTCGTCAACATTTCAATCTGTTCCGGTGGTGAATGAATTTCCGGATGTATTTCCAGATGAACTCCCAGGTCTTCCGCCAGAAAGAGAAATTGATTTCGCCATTGATGTGTTGCCGGACACCGATCCCATTTCTATTCCTCCTTATCGAATGGCTCCAGCAGAATTGAAAACACTAAAGGCACAACTGAAAGACTTTCTTGACAAGGGGTTTATTAGACCCAGTTCATCGCCGTGGGGAGCACCAGTCTTGTTCGTGAGAAAGAAGGACGGTTCCCTACGAATGTGAATTGATTACAAACAGCTGAACAAGGTAACGATAAAGAACAAATATCCTCTTCCGAGGATTGATGACTTGTTTGATCAGTTGCAGGGTGCCAAGTGGTTTTCTAAAATCGACTTGAGGTCGGGTTATCATCAAGTAAGAGTTAGAGAAGCGGATATTCCCAAAACGACGTTCAGAACGAGATATGGTCATTATGAAATCCGGGTGATGTCATTTGGGTTGACTAATGCTCCGGCAGTGTTCATGAATTTGATGAATAATGTATTCAGGCCACTTTTGGACTTATTCATAATAGTATTCATTGATGATATTCTGGTGTATTCTTGCACAGAATCAGAACATGCGGATCATTTGCGAATTGTCCTTGGAATTCTTCGAGCCCGGGAATTATATGCAAAATTTTCCAAGTACGATTTTTGGCTAAACTCTGTAACGTTTCTAGGCCACATTATTTCAAATGATGGCATTCGAGTCAACACTCAGAAAATTGAAGCTGTGAAGACTTGTCCAAGGGCTACGACGCCTACGGAAGTTCATAGTTTTCTAGGCTTAGCAGGCTATTATAGAAGATTCGTAGAGGGCTTTTCATCTATTTCAGCTCCATTGACGAAGCTAACCCAGAAGTCAGCTAAATTTCAGTGGAATGATGCTTGTGAACGTAGCTTCCATGAGTTGAAAGACAGATTGACCTCAGCTCCGGTCTTGACACTTCCAGAAGGGTCAGATGGCTATGTTGTGTATTGTGACGCTTCCGGTGTGGGATTAGGATACGTGTTGATGCAGCATGGTAGAGTTATTGCATATGCTTCGAGACAACTGCGGAAACATGAAAATAATTATCCGACTCATGACCTTGAATTGGCTGCAGTGATTCATGCGTTGAAGATATTGAAACATTATTTGTATGATGTGCACGTCGATATCTATACAGATCACAAGAGTCTCCAACATATTTTCAAGCAGAAGGAGCCGAACCTGCGACAGAGGCAGTGGTTAGAATTGTTGAAAGATTATGATGTGAACATTTTGTACCACCCCGGAAAAGCGAATGTAGAAGCCGACGCGCTTAGCCGCCGATCCATGGGTAGTCTATGTGAAGTTCCTTCAAAAAGGAAAGAAATGATTCGTGAGCTCCATCAATTAGCTAATCTTGGAGTACGTGTAGTCGATTCAGGTAATGCGAGGGTCAGCATTAACGATCCTGCAGTTTCATCTTTGAATGTAGAAGTGAAGGAGCGACAATAGGAAGACTCCCAATTGTGCCATTACAGAGACCTATCTCTTGAAAAGAAGAAGTCTCCATTTGAAGTTTCTATTGAAGGAATCGTTAGGTACCGAGGCAGACTATGTGTGCCGAATGTGGCAGAATTGCGCCGACGAATTCTAGAAGAAGCACATTGTTCTCGGCATTCCGTTAATCCAGGTGCGACCAAAATGTATCATGATCTCAAATTAATATATTTTTGGGATGGCATGAAGAGGTACATAGCATAATTTGTAGCACAATGTCCAAATTGCCAACAAGTAAAAGCCGAACATCAGAAGCCAGGGGGCTTATTACAAGTAATGGAAATTCCTTTGTGGAAATGGAAAGTGATTAATATGGATTTTATTGTGGGTTTACCTCGTTCCCGAGGCATGTACGATTCTATATGGGTGATTGTTGACAGACTAACAAAAGCAGCTCATTTTCTCCCAGTCAGGACCACACATTCAGCAGAAGATTATGCAAGATTGTTTCTGAAGGAGATTGTGAGACTTCATGGTATTCCATTATCCATTATTACAGATAGGGGAGCACAATTTACAGCCAAGTTCTGGAATTCCTTCCAAGAAGGTTTAGGTACCCAAGTGAAACTCAGCACGGCGTTCCATCCGCAGACCGATGGACAAGCCCAGCGTACTATTAAGACCTTGGAGGATTTGCTACGAGCGTGTGTGCTAGATTTTGATGGTAGTTGGGACGAGCATCTACCCCTTATTGAATTTGCATACAACAATAGTTATCATTCCGGTATTCAAATGGCTCCGTATGAAGCTTTGTATGGAAGGAAGTGCAGGTCTCCAATTGGGTGGTTTGAAACAGGAGAAGCAAAATTAATAGGCCCCGAATTGATTCAACAAGCGGTCGAAAAAGTCAAGGTGATCCGAGACCGATTGTTAACAGCTAAAAGTCTCCAAAAGTCTTATGCGGACAACCGCCGACGAGACTTGGAATTCCAGGTTAATGATTGGGTATTTCTGAAAGTATCGCCAATGAAAGGGGTGATGAGATTTGGCAAGAAAGGGAAGTTAAGCCCAAGGTGCATTGGACCCTATAAAATTATCCGTAAGGTGGGTCGTGTAGCTTATGAATTGGACTTGCCTTCAGAATTTGAATTAGTTTATCCAGTCTTCCATGTTTAGATGCTCCGCAAGTGTGTTGGAGATCCTACGAAGATTGTTCCAATTGACGACGTTCAAGTGACAGAAAAGCTAACCTACGAAGAAGTGCCTATGGCCATTCTAGACAGGCAAGTGCGAAGACTTCGAAATAAAGAAGTAGCTTCAGTCAAACTGCTGTGGCAAAATAACAACAGGGAAGAAATGACTTGGGAAGCGGAAGAAAAGATGAAATTCAAATACCCGTATTTATTCCAACACCCGGGAGAAATTCAAAGTGAAACGCCAACAACATAAGGTATGCATACATTAAATGAAGTGTAACAATTAAAGTATCTGAACACCCCTACTCCCATCATTGCTCAGAATTTTATTGTGTTAGGGCCCTGTGAGGCAGTGATGTGATATTATGGGTTGTTGTGACATGATGAGTGCCATATTATAAAGTAAACTCTGGTAAAATGTTTCTACAATCCTCGCTAACTTAACATTCGAGGACGAATGTTCCAAAAGGGGGGAAGAATGTTACACCTCGAAAATTTCTCCGTGAACGTACAATGAATAGACCAACAAAGAGTATGAGTGTACAATGTTTTACTAAGAAGGGGATGACTACTTATGAGTTTTGAAAATGCGAAAGTTGCAGATTTGCACTTCGGCCCAGTTGGTCGTAAACTAGAATACGGCCCGTAAAGTGGTTTACAGACCATAAACAGCTATCGTCTTTCAACATTCCAAAACTTTAACTTTCTGCCAAATGTCTAAATGGTTAAATACGACTCAGAATACGGACCGTAAATCGAAATACGGCCCGTAAACTGTGACCGTAAACCACCATGACCTCCAGCAAACCTTTTTGGTTCTGTTATGCTTAAATACGGTCGTGAAAGACGGACCGTAACCAGAATACGGCCCGTAAACTGGGTTTACGACCACTGTGCACCTCGACAACTATTCATAAAAATAAGATTTTAAGTTAAGTATAAGGGACCCTTTTTCATTGCATTTATTTCATTTTCACTCCACACTTCAAGAAACATCTAGAATACTCTCCAATATTCATCCACAAGAGACGCAAAGGAAAAATCAAGATCAACAACACTAGATCCATGAAATCAAGAGTGTGAAACTCATCAAAGTTCATCTACACCAAGAAATTGTAAAAGACGTGAAGTAGGGTTTTTGGTATAGAAGAGTATTGCTACTCAAGGATCGTTCCTACCACATCTAAGGTAAGTTTTATGACTTTCTCATGATGATTGAAGTATTTATATATTGAAACACTGGGATTATAGAAGAGTGTAGTAAATGGGTCATAAAACGTGAATAGTGCCATAGTTGAATGGTAGTCGGATTGAATTATGAATGTTGATGAGTTGGGAGTATAATTATGTTATAAATGACGTGTAGACCATGAAATAGGTGTGATGTATTGTCACGACCCGACTAGGGGGCCGCGACGAGCACCCGGTGCTAGCCCACCCGGGCACCCCCTTTTACTTACACTTATGCTTACATTTAAGTGAGCCACATAATTAGAAATACATTTCCGTTCATTCGTCAAGCTAGTCCCATTTGGACAACAACACCTTTATATCATCATAGGCATTTATGCCACATCAATGTACATGGGCCGACAAGGCTAACAAAATGATATACAAAACATAGGCCGACAGGGCCATACATATCTAACCATATACACATGACTACGAGCTTCTAAGAAGAGTGTGACATAACACATGAGCGGGACAGGACCCCGCTATGCCCATAATTATATACACAAAAGAATAAGTACCCAAAAGCTATGGCTCCGAAGGAAATGGGCTCTGCTATGTAATCTCTGAATGAGCAGCTATAGATCAAGTCTGTCTCCCAGTGCACCTGCGGGCATGACGCAGCGTCCACAAACAAAAGGACGTCAGTACGAAGAATTTATTGAGTATGTAAAGCATGATAAACATCGATATATAAGCATAATGAACAACATATGAAATAGCATAAGAGGGGGAGACAATAATATCATCATCATGACACTTACTTTCCTTTCATAGGAACTTTCCATTTCTCATACGCATTTGTATACATACATCTTCATCCGTGTTCCATAATAGTACTCGTACCATATTTGTGCTCGTATTCGTATACATGCCCTTATTCGTATTCACATACGTAGTCTTATCACATTCATATTCATATTATATACATAGTCGTATCATATACATAGCACATACATATATATACATACATAGCGTACCCGACCATAAGGTTTGGTGTTTCATACATACTTGGCCAACCAAGGCTCAAGGTTATATCTACCTGGCCCTTCCAAGGCTTAAGGGTTATCCGTACCATCTGCAGATGTGTGTACGCGTTACGTAATCATATACATATATATATAAACATATGCTCTACCTGGCACCATAGGCTCGGGGTTTCATTATAGCCCTTCATAAGCACACATACATCTAATAGCCCGTAGGCACCTTTAGCACCATTATTATTATCATCATCATCATTACTATCGTCATCATTAACGTTACGTCTATATTATAGGCTTACTTGTCATATGGGGAACGTAGTACAATCGTAGTACATATCGGGGATCGTGAGCTTACGAGCTCAGAATATCAATCGTTTGAAGACAACATACTCATGTAAAGAATTTAAGAATTTGGCCAAAGAACCATGCCTTATGAAAGAAGAATTATCCTTACATACCTTTCCGTCGGACTATTCTACACTTGCACGTACTCCTCCGATGCTCACGTTTGTACCTTCATTAAGGTCATACTATCATTAGCATCGATAATTAGCACACATGGTTAAAGCTATGGAATATCAGACAACTATTCCTTCACATCGTAATTCAACTCCCAAACGTCAACAAAGCATTCATAATATCATAACAATGGCCACTAGTCATTCACATTATCAATATTACTCAATTCACCTTCATTAGTCCATACCCATGACTAGAACCTACGACTATATGCATTCACGTGCATTGCTCATCTAATGTTCTCCACATCATTTATAACACATTTGCATCACAATACATTAAGGTCCATAACTAAATTCAAACCATTTTTCAAAATGTCACTAGTCATCATTCATGACCCATTTTACCATATTTTCCACGTATTTCAACTCTCCAATATCTTAAACAACATATAAATATCATGAATCTTACCTTAGATGTTGTAGGAGCAAGCCTTAGTCGATAATACTCCACCTTGAGCAAAACCCTAATTTATCTCCATTTGGATTTCTTGACCTTGGATGATCCTTGATGGTTTCCTTACTCTTGATTCACTTGTTTTATGTTGTTCACTAAATATCTTTGAACTCTTGTGAAATAAGTGTAGAGAGAGGTTTTAGAGAGAAGGGGTGTGATGTCGAAGTGAAATAAAATAAGTCTTGGTCCCCTTATTTAATGACTTGAAAATCTGTGTTGAAGTACACAGTGGTCGTAAACATGGTTTACGACCCGTCCTCTAGTTTACGGACCGTCCTTCGTAGTCTTCTTTAACCATTCCAGAACCAGAAACTCAGGCTGCAACATGGTGATTTACGACCATGGTTTACGGGCCTTAAATCACTTTACGATCCGTATTCCAGGTCGTATTTTACCATTTGGTCACTGGCAGAAAGTTGAAGTTTTTGCATGCCAATTTATAACCTACCAGTTTACGAACCGTATACCATTTTACGGTCCGTATTATACTTTATGACCACTGCCCAGTTTGCAATTCTGCAATTTTTCTCATTTCTTAGACTTTTCATTCTAATCACCCACACCCATTTACATGCATTGTTCATCCCATAGCTTGCCATATCTTAGCCAACTTTCTCGTCTTACATCGGATACCTTTGAAATCTCGCCTAAGGTCATCACGTCGTTTCTTGCTCATGAACATCCCACACTCGTGCCCATCACTAGTTTATTCACTTGCGTACCAACGGAAAATTTTCCGAGGTGTAACATTCTTCCCCCCTTAAGAACATTTGTCCTCGAATGTTAAAGTCTTCGGGGGTTCTATAAAAATTTTGCCAGAGTTTCCTTTATAATATGGCACTACCATCCTGCCACAACAACCCATAATATCGATGCCTCACAGGGCCACAACATAATAGCATAAAAATTTGGCCACACACGACCCAAAAGCATAAAAGGAAAGCATACATACCTTAGGATCTTGACGTCTCATCTTGGACTTCCTCCAAGGGCTGAAATAAATGTGGGTATTTGGATTGCATACTTTCTTCCGCTTCCCACGTCATTTCCTCTCGTTTACTGCCTCTCCATAGAACCTTAACTGAGGCTACTTCTTTGTTTCTAAGCCTCCGTACTTGCCTATCTAGTATGGCAATGGGTATCTCTTCATAAGTCAATTCCTCTGTCACTTGCACATCATCTAACTCGTTGGCCACTTTGCCTATCTTTCGTACAATTTCATATGGCCCAATATACCAGGGACTAAGCTTCCCCTTTTTGCCAAATCTCATAACGCCCTTCATTGGCGACACTTTCAAGAATACCCAATCTTTCACCTTGAACTCCAATTCTCTGCGACGATTATCCGCATAGGACTTTTGACGACTTTGAGCCGTTAACAATCGATCTTGTATGAGCTTGACTTTCTCTATGGCTTGCTGAACCAAGTCTGGCCCTATCAACTAGGCTTCTCCGGTTTCGAACCACCCAATCGGGGATCTGCACTTCCGCCCAAATAAAGCCTCATACGGTGTCATTTGAAAGCTAGAATGATAACTATTATTGTAAGAAAATTCAATGAGTGGCAAATGATCATCCCAATTTCCTCCAAAGTCTATCATACATGCTCGTAACATATCCTCAAGAGTCTGAATAGTACGTTCAGCTTACCCATCGGTCAGGGGGTGAAATGCCATGCTAAGGCGCACTTGGGTTCCTAAACCCTCTTGGAACGACTTCCAGAAATTAGCTGTAAACTGAGTCCCTCTATCAGAGATAATAGATACTGGGACACCGTGAAGTCTCACTATCTCTTTAAGATAAAGCTTGGCATAATCTTCTGCCACATAGGTCGTCCTGACCGGTAAGAAATGAGCTGACTTTGTGAGTCTATCCACGATTACCCATATGGAATCATACTTACGTCGAGAACGGGGCAACCCTGAAATGAAGTCCATATTAATCACTTCCCACTTCCAAGTTGGGATTTCTATTGCTTGCAACAATCCACCCGGCTTTTGGTGCTCGATTTTCACTTGTTGACAATTAGGACATTGAGCTACAAACTCCGCTATATCTTTCTTCATCCCATTCCACCAATATATAGACTTACGGTCGTGATACATTTTCGTCTCTCCGGGGTGAACAGAATAACGAGAACAATAAGCTTCTTTCAAAATCTGGTGGCGTAAACTTTCCACATTAGGGACACATAATCTGCCTCGGCATCGGAGAACTGCGTCTTCCGAAATATCAAATGATGACTCCTCCTTCTGAGGGAGTGTATCTCTGAACTGCATTAGCATGGGATCCTCATATTGCCGCTCCTTCACTTCTGCTACTAGCGACGAGACTGCAGAATTCTGAATAATAACTCCACTGCTACCTGAGTCCACTACTCGGACTCCTAGGCTAGCTAACTGCTGGAGCTCACGGGCCATTTCTCTCTTCTCTGGTCGTACACCTCATAGACTTCCCATCGACCTACGGCTAAGAGCATCAGCCACAACATTTGCCTTTCCGGGGTGATACAAAATATCAATATCATAGTCTTTCAGCAATTCCAACCATCGTCGTTGCCGCAAATTCAACTCTTTCTGCGTGAAGATGTATTCAAGACTCTTATGATCTGTATAAATATCCACGTGGACACCATATAAATAACGTCTCCATATTTTTAATGCATGAACCACCGCGGCCAATTCTAGATCATGGGTAGGATAATTCGGCTCATGTTTCCGCAATTACCTTGAAGCATACGCAATCACCTTTCAATTGATCGAATAAATCATCGATCCTCGGAAGAGGATATTTGTTCTTAATCATCACCTTATTCAATTGACTATAATCAATGCACATTCTCAAAGAACCATCTTTCTTTCGGACAAACAATACGGGTGCTCCCCACGGGGATGAACTAGGCCTAATGAAGCCTTTATCAAGCAAGTCTTTCAATTGCTCCTTCAAGTCTTTCAATTCTGCGGGAGCCATTCTATAAGGAGGAATAGATATAGGTTTAGTGTCTAGCAACACATCCATGGCAAAATCAATCTCCCGCTCGGGAGGAAGGCCTGGAAGCTCCCCCGGGAACACATCCAGAAATTCATTCACTACGGGAACTGACTGAAGAGTTAGTGACTCAGCTTCTACATCTTGAACCCGAACTAGATGATAAATACAACCTTTCGTGATCATCTTCCTCGCCTTTAGATAGGAAATAAACCTACCTTTCTGTGACGCCGTATTCCCTTTCCAGTCAAGGACTGTTTCTCCCGGAAATTGGAAACGAACCACTTTCATTCGGCAATCAACATTGGCATAACAAGAAGCCAACCAATCAATGCCCATAATGACATCAAATTCTACCATTTCTAGCTCATGCAAATCAATCATGGTACGACGATCACAAATAATAACTACACAATCTCTATATACTCGACTAGCTATTACCGATTCAACCACGGGTGTAGACACCTCAAAAGGTTTGATCGACTCCGGCTCGACTGTAAATCGACCCGTAATATATGGAGTGACATATGATAATGTAGAGCCCGGATCAATCAAAGCATATACATCATGAGATAATACCGATAATATACTTGTGACCACGTCTGGAGAAGACTTAAGATCTTGGCGTCCAGCCAAAGCATAAATACGGTGCTGAGGACCGCTAGAACTGGGAGCTCTCCCTCTGCCACTACCATGGCCGACTGGCGCATGTGGACCTAGCCCCGTAGGGCGTACAGATGCCGAAGATCTGGATACCGACCCTGATGGCTGGGTCCTACCCGTACCGTGTACTGAGGGGAAATCACGCATGATATGGCCTGGTCGACCACATGAACAGCAACCATCTGAACTTGATCGGTACTGACCCCAATGCAACTTTCCACACTGGGAACATCGTGGTACGGGTGGCCTCGCCTGACCCGAATCACCTCTTAACTTGGACCCCGAATAACTCTGACTCGGCCCGGAACGAGTAGATCTATCAAATCTCTGGCCCGACAACCGTGGAGGTGCACTGGTCATAGAATAGCCTGAGTGCCTGGGAAACTGCTGCCTGTGCCCACCCCTAAACTCTCTTGTCGGACCCGAAGATCTAGCCCTCTTGCTATGTCCCCGATCTTGCTCACGTTCACTTCTCTGCTGCTGTAGGCTTTCTTCTATGTTCTGTGCATGTGCCTGAATGCGTGTAATGTCCATACCATCCTGAAGGGACGCAGTCAAGCATTTATCCATCAAGTGTGGCCCTAGGCCCTTTACGAATCGGTGTACCCGGCCACCCATATCCGCTACCATGGCAGAAGCACACCTCGCCAAGGAATTGAAGCGGAGGCTATACTCTAGGGCACTCATACTACCTTGCCTCAAGTCCAAGAATTTATCGGCCCTGGCCCGCCGAGCTTCTGGAGGCATATAATGATGGATAAAAGCATCAAAAAACTCTCGCCATACTGAGGGAGGTGCATTGGCCTCCCATGAAGCCATCCATACCGTATACCACTGGATCGAGACATCTCTCAATCTATACGACGCTAGCTCCACCGACTTGGTGTATGAAGCATACATCAACCGAAGCGTCCTCAACATACCATCAATAAAATCCCGAAGATCCTCCTTCTTCTTTGACCCAAAGAATTCCAGAGGGTTTAAAGTAATAAAATCACGGGCCCTTGCACTAACAGCCCTATCACTATGCCCTGATCCATGCCTCTGAGTCTGGGCCGCAACCAATTGAGTCAACAGATTAATGGCCTCTTTCACATCTTGGCCAGAAGCATCCAGCGGAGGAGCTGGAGGAGCTGGAGGTGCTGGAGCTGGGGCTGAGGCTCCCTCACGCTCCTCAGTAATAGGCACTGTCTGGGAGGACTGAGATTGAGCCGCACTCTGGGACTCACTTTCCTCTACTACCGGTGGCGGTGCTCTTTTTGCCCGCTTTTCTGCCACCGCCTTGCCCTTTTGGGCTGTCGTAGCCTTTTTATTTTGAGGCATCTCTGAAATACACAACGCACGATTAAGGAACAAGAATTTCTTACATCATAGCTCTATCGCACGATTCTTATGAAGAAAGAAGGTCATCATTCCTAAAATGTCCGCAGTTTCTTGTTTATAAGTGTGGCGCGCAACACACCCATAACCAAGACTCTACTAGACACGGCTCATAGACACACCCTAGGACTGAACTGCTCTGATACCACTTTTGTCACGACCCGACTAGGGGGCCGTGACGAGCACCCGGAGCTAGCCCACCCGGGCACCCCCTTTTTCTTACACTTATGCTTACATTTAAGTGAGCCACATAATTAGACATACATTTCCATTCATTCATCAAGCTAGTCCCATTTTGACAACAACACCTTTATATCATCATAGGCATTTATGCCACATCAATGTACATGGGCCGACAAGGCTAACAAAATGATAAACAAAATATAGGCCAACAGTGCCAGATATATCTAACCATATACACGTGACTACGAGCCTCTAAGAAGAATGTGACATAACACATGAGCGGGACAGGACCCCGCTATGCCCATAATTATATACACAAAAGAATAAGTACCCAAAATATATGGCTCCGAAGGAAATGGGCTCTGCTATGTAATCTCCGAATGAGCAGCTATGGATCAAGTCTGTCTCCCTGTGCACCTGCGGGCATGACGCAGCGTCCACAAACAAAAGGACGTCAGTACGAAGAATGTACTGAGTATGTAAAGCATGATCAACATCGATATATAAGCATAATGAACAACATATGAAATAGCATAAGAGGGGGAGACAATAATATCATAATCATGACACTTACTTGCCTTTCATAGGAACTTTCCATTTCTCATACATATTTGTATACATACATCCTCATCCGTGTTCCATAATAGTACTCGTACTATATTTGTGCTCGTATTCGTATACATGCCCTTATTCGTATTCATATACGTAGTCTTATCACATTCATATTCATATTATATACATAGTCGTATCATATACATAGCACATACAAATATATACATACATAGCGTACCCGACAATAAGGTTCGGTGTTTCATACATACTTGCCCAACCAAGGCTCAAGGTTATATCTACCTGGCCCTACGAAGGCTTCAGGGTTATCCGTACTATCTGCAGATGTGTGCGCGCGTTACATAATCATATATATATATAAACATATGCTCTACCCGGCACCGTAGGGTCGGGGTTTCATTATAGCCCTTCATAGGCACACATACATCTAATAGCCCGTAGGCACCTTTAGCATCATTATTGTTATCATCATCGTCATTACTATCGTCATCATTATCGTTACGTCTATATTATAGGCTTACTTGTCATATGGGGAACGTAGTACAATCGTAGTACATATCGGGGATCGTGAGCTTACAAGCTCGGAATATCAATCGTTTGAAGACAACATACTCATGTAGAGAATTTAAGAATTTGGCTAAAGAACCATGCCTTATGAAATAAGAATTAGCCTTACATGTCTTTCCATCAGACTATTCTACACTTGCACGTACTCCTCCGATGCTCACGTTTCTACCTTCATTAAGGTCATACTATCATTAGCATCGATAATTAGCACACATGGCTAAAGCTAGGGAAAATCAGACAACTATTCCTTCACATCGTAATTCAACTCCCAAACGTCAACAAAGCATTCATAATATCATAACAATGGCCACTAGTCATTCACATTATCAATATTACTCAATTCACCTTCATTAGTCCATACCCATGACTAGAACCTACGACTATATCCATTCACGTGCATTGCTCATCTAATGTTCTCAACATCATTTATAGCATATTTGCATCAAAATACATTAAGGTTCATAACTCAATTCAAACCATTTTTCAAAATGTCACTAGTCATCATTCATGACCCATTTTACAATATTTTCTACAATCCACGCATTTCAACTCTCCAATATCTTAAACAACATATAAATATCATGAATCTTACCTTAGATGTTGTAGGGGCAAGCCATAGTCGATAATACTCCACCTTGAGAGAAACCCTAGTTTATCTCCATTTGGATTTCTTGACCTTGGATGATCCTTGATGGTTTCCTTACTCTTGATTCACTTGTTTTATGTTGTTAATCACTAATTATCTTTGAACTCTTGTGAAATAAGTTTAGAGAGAGGTTTTAGAGAGAAGGGGTGTGATGTAGAAGTGAAATAAAATAAGTCTTGGTCCCCTTATTTAATGGCTTGAAAATCTTGTGTTGAAGTACACAGTGGTCGTAAACATGGTTTACGACCCGTCCTCCAGTTTACGGACCGTCCTTCGTGGTCGTCTTTAACCATTCCAGAACCAGAAACTCAGGCTGCAACATGGTGATTTACGACCATGGTTTAAGGGCCGTAAATCACTTTACGGTCCGTATTCCAGGTCGTATTTTACCATTTGGTCACTGGCAGAAAGTAGAAGTTTTTGCATGCCAATTTACGACCTGCCGGTTTACGGACCGCATACCATTTTACGGTCCGTATTATACTTTATGACCACCGCCCAGTTTGCAATTCTTCAATTTTTCTCATTTCTTAGACTTTTCATTCTAATCACCCACACCCATTTACATGCATTGTTCATCCCATAGCTTGCCATATCTTAGCCAGCTTTCTCGTCTTACATCGGAGACCTTTGAAATCTCGCCTAAGGTCAGCACGTCGTTTCTTGCTCATGAACATCCCACCCTTGTGCCCATCACTAGTTTATTCACTTGCGTACCAACGGAAAATTTTCCGAGGTGTAACATTCTTCCCCCCTTAAGAACATTTGTCCTCGAATGTTAAAAGTCTTCGGGGTTCTATAAAAATTTCGCCAGAGTTTCCTTTATAATATGGCACTACCATCCTGCCACAACAACCCATAATATCGATGCCTCACAGGGCCACAACATAATAGCATAAAATTTTGGCCACACACGACCCAAAAGCATAAAAGGAAAGCATACATACCTTAGGATCTTGACGTCTCATCTTGGACTTCCTCCAAGGGCTGAAATAAATGTGGGTATTTGGATTGCATACTTTCTTCCGCTTCCCTCGTCATTTCCTCTCGTTTACTACTTCTTTGTTTCTAAGCCTCCGTACTTGCCTATCTAGTATGGCAATGGGTATCTCTTCATAAGTCAATTCCTCTGTCACTTGCATATCATCTACTGGGACGATCCTAGTGGGATCTCCAATACATTTCTGGAGCATCGAGACGTGAAATACTGGATGGACTGACTCCAATTCCGGAGGTAGATCTAACTCGTAGGACACTTTGCCTATCTTTCGTACAATTTCATATGGCCCAATATACCGGAGACTAAGCTTCCCCTTTTTGCCAAATCTCATAACGCCCTTCATTGGCGACACTTTCAAGAACACCCAATCTTTCACCTTGAACTCCAATTCTCTCCGACGATTATCCACATAGGACTTTTGACGACTTTGAGCCATTAACAATCGATCTTGTATGAGCTTGACTTTCTCTATGGCTTGCTGAACCAAGTCTGGCCCTATCAACTGGGCCTCTCCTGTTTCGAACCACCCGATCGGGGATCTGCACAACCGCCCATATAAAGTCTCATACGGTGCCATTTGAATGCTAGAATGATAAATATTATTGTAAGCAAATTCAATGAGTGGAAAATGATCATCCCAATTTCCTCCAAAGTCTATCATACATGCTCGTAACATATCCTCAAGAGTCTGAATAATACGTTCAGCTTACCCATCAGTCAGGGTGTGAAATGCCGTTCTAAGGCGCACTTGGGTTTGTAAACCCTCTTGGAACGACTTCCATAAATTAGCTTTAAACTGAGTCCCTCTATCAGAGATAATAGATACGGGGACACCGTGAAGTCTCACTATCTCTTTAAGATAAAGCTTGGCATAATCTTCTGCCACATAGGTCGTCCTGACCGGTAAGAAATGAGCTGACTTTGTGAGTCTATCCACGATTACCCATATGGAATCATACTTACGTCGAGAACGGGGAAACCCTGAAAAGAAGTCCATATTAATCACTTCCCACTTCCAAGTTGGGATTTCTATTGCTTGCAACAATCCACCCGGCTTTTGGTGGTCGAATTTCACTTGTTGACAATTAGGACATTGAGCTACAAACTCCGCTATATCTTTCTTCATCCCATTCCACCAATATATAGACTTACGGTCGTGATACATTTTCGTCGCTCCGGGGTGAACAGAATAACGAGAACAATGAGCTTCTTTCAAAACTGGTGGCGTAAACTTGCCACATTAGGGACACATAATCTGCCTCGGCATCAGAGAACTCTCTCTTCCGAAATGTCAAATGATGACTCCTCCTTCTGACGGAGTGAATCTCTGAACTACGGCTAAGAGCATAAGCCACAACATTTGCCTTTCGGGGGTGATACAAAATATCAACATCATAGTCTTTCAGCAATTCCAACCATCGTCGTTGCCGCAAATTCAACTCTTTCTGCTTGAAGATGTATTGAAGACTATTATGATCTGTATAAATATCCACGTGGACACCATATAAATAACGTCTCCATATATTTAATGCATGAACCACCGGGGACAATTCTAGATCATGGGTAGGATAATTCTGCTCAGGTTTCCGCAATTGCCTTGAAGCATACGCAATCACCATGCAATTGATCGAATAAATCATCTATCCTCGGAAGAGGATATTTTTTCTTAATCGTCACCTTATTCAATTGCCTATAATCAATGCACATTCTCAAAGAACCATTTTTCTTTCGGACAAACAATACGGATGCTCCCCACGGGGATGAACTAGGCCTAATGAAGCCTTTATCAAGCAAGTCTTTTAATAGCTCCTTCAACTCTTTCAATTATGCGGGAGCCATTCTATAAGAAGGAATAGATATAGGTTTAGTGTCTGGCAACACATCAATGGCAAAATCAATCTCCCGCTCGGGAGGAAGGCCTGGTAGCTCCCCCGGGAACACATCCAGAAATTCATTCACTACGGGAACTGACTGAAGAGTTAGTGACTCAGCTTTTACATCTTGAACCCGAACTAGATGATAAATACAACCTTTTGTGATCATCTTCATCGCCTTTAGATAGGAAATAAACCTACCTTTTGGTGACGCCGTATTCCCTTTCCATTCTAAGACTGTTTCTCCCGGAAATTGGAAACGAACCACTTTCATTTGGCAACCAACATTGGCATAACAAGAAGCCAACCAATCCATGCCCATAATGACATCAAAGTCTACAATTTCTAGCTCATGCAAATCAATCATGGTACGACGGTCACAAATCATAACTACACAATCTCTATATACTCGGCTAGCTATTACCGATTCGCCCACGGGGGTAGACACCTCAAAAGGTTTGATCGACTCCGGCTCGACTGTAAATCGACCCACAATATATGGAGTGACATATGATAATGGGGAGCCCGGATCAATCAAAGCATATACATCATGAGAGAATACCGATAATATACCTGTGACCACGTCTGGAGAAGACTCAAGATCTTGGCGTCCAGCCAAAGCATAAATACGGTGCTGAGGACCGCTAGAACTGGGAGCTCTCCCTATGCCTCTACCATGGCCGACTGGCGCATGTGGACCTGGCCCCGTAGGGCGTACAGATGCCGAAGATCCGGCTACCGACCCTGATGGCTGGGTCCTACCCGTACCGTGTACTGAGGGGCAATCACGCATGATATGGCTTGGTCGACCACATGAATAGCAACCATCTGAACCTGAACGACACTGACCCCAATGGAACTTTCCACACTGGGAACTTCGTGGCACGGGTGGCCTCGCCTGACCCGAATCACCTCTAAACTGGGACCCCGAATAACTCTGACTCGGCCCGGAATGAGTAGATCTATCTAATATCTAGCCCGGAAACCGTGGAGGTGCACTGGTCATAGAATAGCCTGAGTGCCTAGGAAACTGTTGCCTGTGCCCACCCCTAAACTCTCTTGTCGGACCCGAAGATCTAGCCCTCTTGCTATGTCCCCGATCTTGCTCACGTTCACTTCTCCGCTGCTGTAGGCTTTCTTCTAGGTTCTGTGCATGTGCCTGAATGCGTGCAATGTCCATATCGTCCTGAAGGGATGCAGTCAAGCATTTATGCATCAAGTGTGGCTATAGGCCCTTTACGAATCGGTGTACCCGGCCACCCATATCCGCTACCATGGCAGAAGCATACCTCGCCAAGGAATTGAAGCGGAGGCTATACTCTAAGGCACTCATACTACCTTGCCTCAAGTCTAAGAATTTATCATCCCTGGCCCGCCGAACTTCTGGAGGCATATAATGACGGAGAAACGCATCAACAAACTCTTGCCATACCGGGGGAGGTGCATTGGCCCCCCGTGAAGCCATCCATACCGTATACCACTTGATCGAGACATCTCTTAATCTATACGACGCTAGCTCCACCGACTCGGTGTCTGAAGCATGCATCAACCGAAGCGTCCTCAACATACCATCAATAAAATCCTGAGGATCCTCCTCCGGCTTTGACCCAAAGAATTCCGGAGGGTTTAAAGTAATAAAATCACGGGCCCTTGCACTAACAACCCTATCACCATGCCCTGAACCTTGCCTCTGAGTCTGGGCCGCAACAAATTGAGTCAACAGATTAATGGCCTCTTTCACATCTTGGCCAGAAGTATCCGGTGGAGGAGCTGGAGGTGCTGGAGCTGGGGCTGAGGGTCCCTCACGCTCCTCAGTAATAGGCACTGTCTGGGAGGATTGAGATTGAGCCGTACTCTGGGACTCACTTTCCTCTACTACCGGTGGCGGTGCTCTTTTTGCCCGCTTTTCTGCCACCGCCTTGCCCTTTTGGGATGTCGTAGCCTTTTTCTTTTTAGACATCTTTGAAATACACAACGCACGATTAAGGAACAAGAATTTCTTACATCATAGCTCTACAGCACGATTCTTATGAAGAAAGAAGGTCATCATTCCTAAAATGTCCGTAGTTTCTTGTTTATAAGTGTGGCGCACAACACACCCATAACAAAGACTCTACTAGACACGGCTCGTAGACACACCCTAGGACTGAACTGCTCTGATACCACTTTTGTCACGACCCGACTAGGGGGCCGCGACGAGCACCCGGTGCTAGCCCACCCGGGCACCCCCTTTTTCTTACACTTATGCTTACATTTAAGTGAGCCACATAATTAGACATACATTTCCGTTCATTCATCAAGCTAGTCCCATTTGGACAACAACAAAGTTATATCATCATTGGCATTTAAGCCACATCAATGTACATGGGCCGAAAAGGCTAACAAAATGATATACAAAACATAGGCCGATAGGGCCAGACATATCTAACCATATACACGTGACTACGAGCCTCTAAGAAGAGTGTGACATAACACATGAGCGCGACAGGACCCCACTATGCCCATAATTATATACACAAAAGAATAAGTACCCAAAATCTATGGCTCCGAAGGAAATGGGCTCTGCTATGTAATCTCTGAATGAGCAGCTATGGATCAAGTCTGTCTCCCTGTGCAACTGCGGGCATGACGCAGCGTCCACAAACAAAAGAACGTCAGTACGAAGAATGTACTGAGTATGTAAAACATGATCAACATCGATGTATAAGCATAATGAACAACATATGAAATAGCATAAGAGGGGGAGAAAATAATATCATCATCATGACACTTACTTGCCTTTCATAGGAACTTTCCATTTCTCATACGTATTTGTATACATACATCCTCATCCGTGTTCCATAATAGTACTCGTACCATATTTGTGCTCGTATTCATATTCATATACTTAGTCTTATCATATTCATATTCATATTATATACATAGTCGTATCATATACATAGCACATACACATATATACATACATAGCGTACCCGACCATAAGGTTTGGTGTTTCATACATACATGGCCAACCAAGGCTCAAGGTTATATCTACCTGGCCCTACCAAGGCTTCAGGGTTATCCGTACCATCTGCAGATGTGAGCGCGCGTTACGTAATCATATACATATATATATATATAAACATATGCTCTACCCGGCACCATAGGCTTGGGGTTTCATAATATCCCTTCATAGGCCCTTCATCATCATCATTACTATCGTCATCATTATCGTTACGTCTATATTATAGGCTTACTAGTCATATGGGTAACGTAGTACAATCGTAGTACATATCGGGGATCGTGAGCTTACGAGCTCAGAATATCAATCGTTTGAAGACAACATACTCATGTAGAGAATTTAAGAATTTGGCCAAAGAACCATGCCTTATGAAAGAAGAATTAGCCTTACATACCTTTCCGTCGGACTATTCTACACTCATGGGTATCTCTTCATAAGTCAATTCCTCTGTCACTTGCACATCATCTACTGGGACGATCCTAGTGGGATCTCCAATACATTTTCGGAGCATCGAGACGTGAAATACTGGATGGACTGACTCCAATTCCGGAGGTAGATCTAACTCGTAGGCCACTTTGCCTATCTTTCGTACCATTTCATATGGCCCAATATACTGGGGACTAAGCTTCCCCTTTTTGCCAAATCTCATAACGCCCTTCATTGGCGACACTTTCAAGAACACCCAATCTTTCACCTTGAACTCCAATTCTCTGCGACGATTATCCGCATAAGACTTTTGAGGACTTTGAGCCGTTAACAATCGATCTTGTATGAGCTTGACTTTCTCCTGTTTCGAACCACCCAATCGGGGATCTGCACTTCCGCCCATATAAAGCCTCATACGGTGCCATTTGAATGCTAGAATTATAACTATTATTGTAAGAAAATTCAATGAGTGGAAAACGATCATCCCAATTTCCTCCAAAGTCTATCATACATGCTCGTAACATATCCTGAAGAGTCTAAATAGTACGTTCAGCTTGCCCATCGGTCTGGGGGTGAAATGCCGTGCTAAGGTGCACTTGGGTTCCTAAACCCTCTTGGAACGACTTCCAAAAATTAGCTGTAAACTGAGTCCCGCTATCAGAGATAATAGATATTGGGACACCGTGAAGTATCGCTATCTCTTTAAGATAAAGCTTGGCATAATCTTCTGCCACATAGGTCGTCCTGACCGGTAAGAAATGAGCTGACTTTGTGAGTCTATCCACGATTACCCATATGGAATCATACTTACGTTGAGAATGGGGCAACCCTGAATGAAGTCCATATTAATCACTTCCCACTTCCAAGTTGGGATTTCTATTGCTTGCAACAATCCACCCGGCTTTTGGTGGTCGATTTTCACTTCTTGACAATTAGGACATTGAGCTACAAACTCCGCTATATCTTTCTTCATCCCATTCCCCCAATATATAGACTTAAGGTCGTGATACATTTTCGTCGCTCCGGGGTGAACAAAATAACGAGAAAAATGAGCTTCTTTCAAAATCTGGTGGCGTAAACTTGCCACATTAGGGACACATAATCTGCCTCGGCATCGGAGAAATCCGTCTTCCGAAATGTCAAATGATGACTCCTCCTTCTGAGGGAGTGTATCTCTGAACTGCATTAGCATGGGATCCTCATATTGCCGCTCCTTCACTTCTGCTACTGGCGACGAGACTGCAGAATTCTGAAAAATAGCTCCACTGCTACCTGAGTCCACTACTCGGACTCCAAGGCTAGCTAACTGCTGGAGCTCACGGGCCATTTCTCTCTTCTCTGGTCGTACACCACATAGAATTCCCATCGACCTACGGCTAAGAGCATCAGCCACAACATTTTCCTTTCCGGGGTGATACAAAATATCAACATCATAGTCTTTCAGCAATTCCAACCATCGTCGTTGCCGCAAATTCAACTCTTTCTGCTTGAAGATGTATTGAAGACTCTTATGATCTGTATAAATATCCACGTGGACACCATATAAATAACATCTCCATATCTTTAATGCATGAACCACCGCGGTCAATTCTAGATCATGGGTAGGATAATTCTGCTCATGTTTCCGCAATTGCCTTGAAGCATACGCAATCACCTTGCAATTGATCGAATAAATCATCGATCCTCGGAAGAGGATATTTGTTCTTAATCGTCACCTTATTCAATTGCCTATAATCAATGCACATTCTCAAAGAACCATCTTTCTTTCGGACAAACAATACGGGTGCTCCCCACGGGGATGAACTAGGCCTAATGAAGCCTTTATCAAGCAAGTCTTTCAATTGCTCCTTCAACTCTTTCAATTCTGCGGGAGCCATTCTATAAGGAGGAATAGATATAGGTTTAGTGTCTGGAAACACATAAATGGAAAAATCAATCTCCCGCTCGGGAGTTAGGCCTGGAAGCTCCTCCGGGAACACATCCGGAAATCCATTCACAACGGGAACTGACTGAAGAGTTAGTGACTCAACTTCTACATCTTGAACCCGAACTAGATGATAAATACAACCTTTCGTGATCATCTTCCTCGCCTTTAGATAGGAAATAAACCTACCTTTTGGTGACGCCGTATTCCCTTTCCATTCTAGGACTATTTCTCCCGGAAATTGGAAAAGAACCACTTTCATTCGGCAATCAACATTGGCATAACAAGAAGCCAACCAATCCATGCCCATAATGACATCAAAGTCTACCATTTCTAGCTCATGCAAATCAATCATGGTACGACGGTCACAAATCATAACTACACAATCTCTATATACTCGGCTAGCTATTACCAATTCACCCACGGGTGTAGACACCTCGAAAGGTTTGATCGACTCCGGCTCGACTGTAAATCGACCCGCAATATATGGAGTGACATATGATAATGGGGAGCCCGGATCAATCAAAGCATATACATCATGAGAGAATACCGATAATATACCTGTGACCACGTCTGGAGAAGACTTAAGATCTTGGCGTCCAGCCAAAGCAAAAATATGGTGCTGAGGACCGCTATAACTGGGAGCTCTCCCTATGCCTCTACCATGGCTGACTGGCGCATGTGGACCTGGCCCCGTAGGGCGTAAAGGTGTCGAATATCCAGCTACCGACTTTGATGGCTGGGTCTTACCCGTACCGTGTACTGAGGGGCAATCACGCATGATATGGCCTGGTCGACCACATGAATAGCAACCATCTGAACCTGATCGGCACTGACCCCAATGCAACTTTCCAAACTGGGAACATCGTGGCACGGGTGGCCTCGCCTGACCCGAATCACCTCTAAACTGGGACCCCGAATAACTCTGACTCGGCTCGGAATGAGTAGATCTATCAAATC
Organism: Lycium barbarum; assembly: GCF_019175385.1. Classification (NCBI taxonomy): domain Eukaryota; kingdom Viridiplantae; phylum Streptophyta; class Magnoliopsida; order Solanales; family Solanaceae; genus Lycium; species Lycium barbarum. The sequence continues at coordinate 92,841,436 of NC_083338.1, forward strand.
TCTAGCCCGGAAACCGTGGAGGTGCACTGGTCATAGAATAGCCTGAGTGCCTGGGAAACTGCTGCTTGTGCCTACCCCTAAACTCTCTTGTCGGACCCGAAGATCTAGCCCTCTTGCTATGTCCCCGATCTTGCTCATGTTCACTTCTCCGCTGCTATAGGCTTTCTTCTAGGTTTTGTGCATGTGCCTGAATGCGTGCAATGTCCATACCGTCCTGAAGGGACGCAGTCAAGCATTTATCCATCAAGTGTGGCCATAGGCCCTTTACGAATCGGTGTACCCGGCAACCCATATCCGCAACCATGGCAGAAGCATACCTCGCCAAGGAATTGAAGCGGAGGCTATACACTAGGGCACTCATACTACCTTGCCTCAAGTCCAAGAATTTATCGGCCCTGGCCCGCCGAACTTCTGGAGGCATATAATGACGGAGAAAAGCATCAACAAACTCTTGCCATACCGGGGGAGGTGCATTGGCCCCCCGTGAAGCCATCCATACCGTATACCACTGGATCGAGACATCTCTCAATCTATTCGACGCTAGCTCCACCGACTCGGTGTCTGAAGCGTGCATCAACCGAAGCGTCCTCAACATACCATCAATAAAATCCTGAGGATCCTCCTCCGGCATTGACCCAAAGAATTCCGGAGGGTTTAAAGTAATAAAATCACGGGCCCTTGCACTAACAGCCCTATCACCATGCCCTGAACCTTGCCTCTGAGTCTGGGCCGCAACCAATTGAGTCAACAGATTAATGACCTCTTTCACATCTTGGCCAGAATCATCCGGTGGAGGAGCTGGAGGTGCTGGAGCTGGGGCTGAGGGTCCCTCACGCTCCTCAGTAATAGCCACTGTCTGGGAGGATTGAGATTGAGCCGCACTCTGGGACTCACTTTCCTCTACTACCGGTGGCGGTGCTCTTTTTGCCCGCTTTTCTGCCACCGCCTTGCCCTTTTGGGCTGTCGTAGCCTTTTTCTTTTTAGGCATCTCTGAAATACACAACGCACGATTAAGGAACAAGAATTTCTTACATCATAGCTCTACAGCACGATTCTTATGAAGAAAGAAGGTCATCATTCCTAAAATGTCCGCAGTTTCTTGTTTATAAATGTGGCGCGCAACACACGCATAACAAAGACTCTACTAGACACGGCTCGTAGACACACCCTAGGGCTGAACTGCTCTGATACCACTTTTGTCACGACCCGACTAGGGGGCCGCGACGAGCACCCGGTGCTAGCCCACCCGGGCACCCCCTTTTTCTTACACTTATGCTTACATTTAAGTGAGCCACATAATTAGACATACATTTCCTTTCATTCATCAAGCTAGTCCCATTTGGACAACAACAACTTTATATCATCATAGGCATTTATGCCACATCAATGTACATGGGCCGAAAAGGCTAACAAAATGATATACAAAACATAGGCCGATAGGGCCAGACATATCTAACAATATACACGTGACTACGAGCCTCTAAGAAGAGTGTGACATAACACATGAGCGGGACAGGACCCCGCTTTGCCCATAATTATATACACAAAAGAATAAGTACCCAAAATCTATGGCTCCGAAGGAAATGGGCTCTACTATGTAATCTCTGAATGAGCAACTATGGATCAAGTCTGTCTCCCTGTGCAACTGCGGGCATGACGCAGCGTCCACAAACAAAAGGATGTCAGTACGAAGAATGTACTGAGTATGTAAAACATGATCAACATCGATATATAAGCATAATGAACAACATATGAAATAGCATAAGAGGGGGAGACAATAATATCATCATCATGACACTTACTTGCCTTTCATAGGAACTTTCCATTTCTCATACGTATTTGTATACATACATCCTCATCCGTGTTCCATAATAGTACTCGTACCATATTTATGCTCGTATTCGTATACATGCCCTTATTCATATTCATATACGAGGTCTTATCACATTCATATTCATATTATATACATAGTCGTGTCATATACATAGCACATACACATATATACAAACATAGCGTACCCGACCATAAGGTTCGGTGTTTCATACATACTTGGCCAACCAAGGCTCAAGGTTATATCTACCTGGCCCTACCAAGGCTTCAGGGTTATCCGTACCATCTGCAGATGTGTGCGCGCGTTACGTAATCATATACATATATATATAAACATATGCTCTACCCGGCACCATAGGCTCGGGGTTTCATTATAGCCCTTCATAGGCACACATACATCTAATAGCCCGTAGTCACCTTTAGCATCATTATTATTATCATCATCATTACTATCGTCATCATTATCGTTACGTATATATTATAGGCTTACTTGTCATATGGGGAACGTAGTACAATCGTAGTACGTATCGGGGATCGTCAGCTTTCGAGCTTGGAATATCAATCGTTTGAAGACAACATACTCATGTAGAGAATTTAAGAATTTGGCCAAAGAACCATGCCTTATGAAAGAAGAATTAGCCTTACATACCTTTCCGTCGGACTATTCTACACTTGCACGTACTCCTCCGATGCTCACGTTTCTACCTTCATTAAGGTCATACTATCATTAGCATCGATAATTAGCACACATGGCTAAAGCTAGGGAAAATCGGACAACTATTCCTTCACATCGTAATTCAACTCCCAAACGTCAACAAAGCATTCATAATATCATAACAATGGCCACTAGTCATTCACATTATCCATATTTCTAAATTCACCTTCGTTAGTCCATACCCATGACTAGAACCTACGACTATATCCATTCACGTGAATTGCTCATCTAATGTTCTCCACATCATTTATAACACATTTGCATCACAATACATTAAGGTTCATAACTCAATTCAAACCATTTTTCAAAATGTCACTAGTCATCATTTATGACCCATTTTACCATATTTTGTACAATCCACGCATTTCAACTCTCCAATATCTTAAACAACTTATAAAACATGAATCTTACCTTAGATGTTGTAGGGGCAAGCCTTAGTCGATAATACTCCACCTTATGCAAAACCCTAGTTTATCTCCATTTGGATTTCTTGACCTTGGATCCTTGATGGTTTCCTTACTCTTGATTCACTTGTTTTATGTTGTTAATCACTAAATGTCTTTGAACTCTTGTGAAATAAGTGTAGAGAGAGGTTTTAGAGAGAAGGGGTGTGATGTAGAAGTGAAATAAAATAAGTCTTGGTCCCCTTATTTAATGACTTGAAAATCTGTGTTGAAGTACACAGTGGTCGTAAACATGGTTTACGACCCGTCCTCAAGTTTACCGACCGTCTTTCGTGGTCGTCTTTAACCATTCCAGAACCAGAAACTCAGGCTGCAACATGGTGATTTACGACCATGGTTTACGGGCCGTAAATCACTTTACGGTCCGTATTCCAGGTCGTATTTTACCATTTGGTCACTGGCAGAAAGTTGAAGTTTTTGCATGCCAATTTACGACCTGCCGGTTTACGGACCGCGTACCATTTTACGGTCCGTATTATACTTTATGACCACTGCCCAGTTTGCAATTCTGCAATTTTTCTCATTTCTTAGACTTTTCATTCTAATCACCCACGCCCATTTACATGCATTGTTCATCCCATAGCTTGCCATATCTTAGCCAACTTTCTCGTCTTACATCGGAGACCTTTGAAATCTCGCCTAAGGTCATCACGTCGTTTCTTGCTCATGAACATCCCACACTTGTGCCCATCACTAGTTTATTCACTTGCGTACCAACGGAATATTTTCCGAGGTGTAGCATTATTCCCCCCTTAAGAACATTCGTCCTCGAATGTAAAGTCTTCGAGGGTTCTGTAAAAATTTCGCCAAATTTTCCTTTATAATATGGCACTACCATCCTGTCACAACAACCCATAATATCGATGCCTCACAGGGCCACAACATAATAGCATAAAAATTTGGTCACACACGACCCAAAAGCATAAAAGGAAAGCATACATACCTTAGGATCTTGACGTCTCATCTTGGACTTCCTCCAAGGGCTGAAATAAATGCGGGTATTTGGATCGCATACTTTCTTCCGCTTCCCACGTCATATCCTCTCGTTTATTGCTGCTCCATAGAACCTTAACTGAGGCTACTTCTTTGTTTCTAAGCCTCCGTACTTGTCTATCTAGTATGGCAATGGGTATCTCTTCATAAGTCAATTCCTCTGTCACTTGCACATCATCTACTGGGACGATCCTAGTGGGATCTCCAATACATTTCCGGAGCATCGAGACGTGAAATACTGGATGGACTGACTCCAATTCCGGAGGTAGATCTAACTCGTTGGCCACTTTGCCTATCTTTCGTACCATTTCATATGGCCCAATATACCGGGGACTAAGCTTCCCCTTTTTACCAAATCTCATAACGCCCTTCATTGGCGACACTTTCAAGAAAACCCAATCTTTCACCTTGAACTCCAATTCTCTGCGACGATTATCTGCATAGGACTTTTGACGACTTTGAGCCGTTAACAATCGATCTTGTATGAGCTTGACTTTCTCTATGGCTTGCTGAACCAAGTCTGGCCCTATCAACTGGGCCTCTCCTGTTTCGAACCACCCAATCGGGGATCTGCACTTCCGCCCATATAAAGCCTCATACGGTGCCATTTGAATGCTAGAATGATAACTATTATTGTAAGCAAATTCAATGAGTGGCAAATGATCATCCCAATTTCCTCAAATGTCTATTATACATGCTCGTAACATATCCTCAAGAGTCTGAATAGTACGTTCAGCTTGCCCATCGGTCTGGGGGTGAAAGGCCGTGCTAAGGCGCACTTGGGTTCCTAAACCCTCTTAGAACGACTTCCAAAAATTAGCTGTAAACTGAGTCCCGCTATCAGAGATAATAGATATTGGGACACCGTGAAGTATCGCTATCTCTTTAAGATAAAGCTTGGCATAATCTTCTGCCACATAGGTCGTCCTGACCGGTAAGAAATGAGCTGACTTTGTGAGTCTATCCACTATTACCCATATGGAATCATACTTACGTCGAGAATGGGGCAACCCTGAAATGAAGTCCATATTAATCACTTCCCACTTCCAAGTTGGGATTTCTATTGCTTGCAACAATCCACCCGGCTTTTGGTGCTCGATTTTCACTTGTTGACAATTAGGACATTGAGCTACAAACTCCGATATATCTTTCTTCATCCCATTCGACCAATATATAGACTTAAGGTCGTGATACATTTTCGTCGCTCCGGGGTGAACAGAATAACGAGAAAAATGAGCTTCCTTCAAAATCTGGTGGCGTAAACTTGCCACATTAGGGACACATAATCTGCCTCGGCATCGGTGAAATCCGTCTTCCGAAATGTCAAATGATGACTCCTCCTTCTGAGGGAGTGTATCTCTGAACTGCATTAGCATGGGATCCTCATATTGCCGCTCCTTCACTTCTGCTACTGGCGATGAGACTGCAGAATTCTGAATAATAGCTCCACTGCTACCTGAGTCCACTACTCGGACTCCTAGGCTAGCTAACTGCTGGAGCTCACGGGCAATTTCTCTCTTCTCTGGTCGTACACCACATAGACCTCCCATCGACCTACGGCTAAGAGCATCAGCCACAACATTTGCCTTTCCGGGGTGATACAAAATATCAACATCATAGTCTTTCAGCAATTCCAACCATCGTCGTTGCCGCAAATTCAACTTTTTCTGCTTGAAGATGTATTAAAGACTCTTATGATCTGTATAAATATCCACGTGGAAAACATATAAATAACGTCTCCATATCTTTAATACATGAACCACCGCGGCCAATTCTAGATCATGGGTAGGATAATTCTGCTCATGTTTCCGCAATTGCCTTGAAGCATACGCAATTACCTTGCAATTGATCGAATAAATCATCAATCCTCGGAAGAGGATATTTGTTCTTAATCGTCACCTTATTCAATTGCCTATAATCAATGCACATTCTCAAAGGACCATCTTTCTTTCGGACAAACAATACGGGTGCTCCCCACGGGGATGAACTAGGCCTAATGAAGCCTTTATCAAGCAAGTCTTTCAATTGCTCCTTCAACTCTTTCAATTCTGCGGGAGCCATTCTATAAGGAGGAATAGATATAGGTTTAGTGTCTGGCAACACATAAATGGAAAAATCAATCTCCCGCTCAGGAGGAAGGCCTGGAAGCTCCCCCGGGAACACATCCGGAAATTCATTCACTACGGGAACTGACTGAAGAGTTAGTGACTCAGCTTCTACATCTTGAACCCGAACTAGATGATAAATACAACCTTTCGTGATCATCTTCCTCTCCTTTAGATAGGAAATAAACCTACCTTTTGGTGACGCCGTATTCCCTTTCCATTCTAGAACTGTTTCTCCCGGAAATTGGAAACGAACCACTTTCATTCGGCAATCAACATTGGCATAACAAGAAGCCAACCAATCCATGCCCATAATGACATCAAAGTCTTCCATTTCTAGCTCATGTAAATCAATCATGGTACGACGGTCACAAATCATAACTACACAATCTCTATATACTCGGCTAGCTATTACCGATTCGCCCACGGGTGTAGACACCTCAAAAGGTTTGATCGACTCCGGCTCGACTGTAAATCGACCCGCAATATATGGAGTGACATATGATAATGTGGAGCCCGGATCAATCAAAGCATATACATCATGAGAGAATACCGATAATATACCTGTGACCACGTCTGGAGAAGACTTAAGATCTTGGCATCCAGCCAAAGCATAAATATGGTGCTGAGGACCGCTAGAACTGGGAGCTCTCCCTATAACTCTACCATGGCCGACTGGCGCATGTGGCCCAGGCCCCGTAGGGCATACAGATGCCAAAGATCCAGCTATCGACCCTGATGGCTGGGTCCTACCCGTACCGTGTACTGAGGCATGATATGGCCTGGTCGACCACATGAATAGCAACCATCTGAACCTGATCGGCACTGACCCCAATGCAACTTTCCACACTGGGAACATCGTGGCACGGGTGGCCTCGCCTGACCCGAATCACCTCTAAACTGGGACCCCGAATAACTCTGACTCGGCCCGGAATGAGTAGATCTATCAAATCTTTGGCCCGGAAACCGTGGAGGTGCACTGGTTATAGAATAGCCTGAGTGCCTGGGAAACTGCTGCTTGTGCCTACCCCTAAACTCTCTTATCGGACCCGAAGATCTAGCCCTCTTGCTATGTCCCCGATCTTGCTCATGTTCACTTCTCCGCTGCTGTAGGCTTTCTTCTAGGTTTTGTGCATGTGCCTGAATGCGTGCAATGTCCATACCGTCCTGAAGGGACGCAGTCAAGCATTTATCCATCAAGTGTGGCCATAGGCCCATTACGAATCGGTGTACCCGGCCACCCATATCCGCTACCATGGCAGAAGCATAACTCGCCAAGGAATTGAAGCGGAGGCTATACTCTAGGGAACTCATACTACCTTGCCTCAAGTCCAAGAATTTGTTGGCCCTGGCCCGCCGAACTTCTGGAGGCATATAATGACGGAGAAAACCATCAACAAACTCTTGCCATACCGGGAGAGGTGCATTGGCCCCCCGTGAAGCCATCCATGCCGTATACCACTGGATCGAGACATCTCTCAATCTATACGACGCTAGCTCCACCGACTCGGTGTCTGAAGCATGCATCAACCGAAGCGTCCTCAACATACCATCAATAAAATCCTGAGGATCCTCCTCCGGCTTTGACCCAAAGAATTCCGGAGGGTTTAAAGTAATAAAATCACGGGCCCTTGCACTAACAGCCCTATCACCATGCCCTGAACCTTGCCTCTGAGTCTGGGCTGCAACCAATTGAGTCAACAGATTAATGGCCTCTTTCACATCTTGGCCAGAAGCATCTGGTGGAGGAGCGGGAGGTGCTGGAGCTGGGGCAGAGGGTCCCTCACGCTCCTCAGTAATAGGCACTGTTAGGGAGGATTGAGATTGAGCCGTACTCTGGGACTCACTTTCCTCTACTACCGGTGGCGGTGCTCTTTTTACCCGCTTTTCTGCCACCGCCTTGCCCTTTTGGGCTGTCGTAGCCTTTTTCTTTTTAGACATCTTTGAAATACACAACGCACGATTAAGGAACAAGAATTTCTTACATCATAGCTCTACAGCACGATTCTTATGAAGAAAGAAGGTCATCATTCCTAAAATGTCCGCAGTTTCTTGTTTATAAGTGTGGCGCACAACACACCCATAACAAAGACTCTACTAGACACGACTCGTAGACACACCCTAGGACTGAACTGCTCTGATACCACTTTTGTCACGACCCGACTAGGGGGCCGCGACGAGCACCCGGTGCTTGCCCACCCGGGCACCCCCTTTTTCTTACACTTATGCTTACATTTAAGTGAGCCACATAATTAGACATACATTTCCGTTCATTCATCAAGCTAGTCCCATTTGGACAACAACAACGTTATATCATCATAGGCAATTAAGCCACATCAATGTACATGGGCCGAAAAGGCTAACAAAATGATATACAAAACATAGGCCGATAGGGCCAGACATATCTAACCATATACACGTGACTACGAGCCTCTAAGAAGAGTGTGACATAACACATGAGCGCGACAGGACCCCGTTATGCCCATAATTATATACACAAAAGAATAAGTACCCAAAATCTATGGCTCCGAAGGAAATGGGCTCTGCTATGTAATCTCTGAATGAGCAGCTATGGATCAAGTCTGTCTCCCTGTGCAACTGCGGGCACGACGCAGCGTCCACAAACAAAAGGACGTCAATACGAAGAATGTACTGAGTATGTAAAACATGATCAACATCGATGTATAAGCATAATGAACAACATATGAAATAGCATAAGAGGGGGAGAAAATAATATCATCATCATGACACTTACTTGCCTTTCGTAGGAACTTTCCATTTCTCATACGTATTTGTATACATACATCCTCATCCGTGTTCCATAATAGTACTCGTACCATATTTGTGTTCGTATTCATATTCATATACTTAGTCTTATCACATTCATATTCATATTATATACATAGTCGTATCATATACATAGCACATACACATATATACATACATAGCGTACCCGACCATAAGGTTCGGTGTTTCATACATACTTGGCCACCCAAGGCTCAAGGTTATATCTACCTGGCCCTACCAAGGCTTCAGGGTTATCCGTACCATCTGCAGATGTGTGCGCGCGTTACGTAATCATATACATATATATATAAACATATGCTCTACCCGGCACCATAGGCTCGGGGTTTCATTATAGCCCTTCATAGGCACACATACATCTAATAGCCCGTAGGCACCTTTAGCATCATTATTATTATCATCATCATTACTATCGTCATCATTATCGTTACGTATATATTATAGGCTTACTTGTCATATGGGGAACGTAGTACAATCGTAGTACATGTCGGGGATCGTCAGCTTACGAGCTTGGAATATCAATCGTTTGAAGACAACATACTCATGTAGAGAATTAAAGAATTTGGCCAAAGAACCATGCCTTATGAAAGAAGAATTAGCCTTACATACCATTCCGTCGGACTATTCTACACTTGCACGTACTCCTCCGATGCTCACGTTTCTACTTTCATTAAGGTCATACTATCATTAGCATCGATAATTACCACACATGGCTAAAGCTAGGGAAAATCAGACAACTATTCCTTCACATCGTAATTCAACTCCCAAACGTCAACAAAACATTCATAATATCATAACAATGGCCACTAGTCATTCACATTATCCATATTTCTCAATTCACCTTCGTTAGTCCATACCCATGACTAGAACCTACGACTATATCCATTAATGTGAATTGCTCATCTAACGTTCTCCACATCATTTATAACACACTTGCATCACAATACATTAAGGTTCATAACTCAATTCAAACCATTTTTCAAAATGTCACTAGTCATCATTCATGACCCATTTTACCATATTTTGTACAATCCACGCATTTCAACTCTCCAATATCTTAAACAACATATAAATCATGAATCTTACCTTAGATGTTGTAGGGGCAAGCCTTAGTCGATAATACTCCACCTTGAGCAAAACCCTAGTTTATCTCCATTTGGATTTCTTGACCTTGGATGATCCTTGATGGTTTCCTTACTCTTGATTCACTTGTTTTATGTTGTTAATCACTAAATATCTTTGAACTCTTATGAAATAAGTGTAGAGAGAGGTTTTAGAGAGAAGGGGTGTGATGTAGAAGTGAAATAAAATAAGTCTTGGTCCCCTTATTTAATAACTTGAAAATCTATGTTGAAGTACACAGTGGTCGTAAACATGTTTTACGACCCGTCCTCAAGTTTACCGACCGTCTTTCGTGGTCGTCTTTAACCATTCCAGAACCAGAAACTCAGGCTGCAACATGGTGATTTACGACCATGGTTTACGGGCCGTAAATCACTTTACGGTCCGTATTCCAGGTCGTATTTTACCATTTGGTCACTGGCAGAAAGTTGAAGTTTTTGCATGCCATTACGACCTGCCGGTTTACGGAACGCATACCATTTTACGGTCCGTATTATACTTTATGACCACTGCCCAGTTTGCAATTCTGCAATTTTTCTCATTTCTTAGACTTTTCATTCTAATCACCCACACCCATTTACATGCATTGTTCATCCCATAGACTGCCATATCTTAGCCAACTTTCTCGTCTTACATCGGAGACCTTTGAAATCTCGCCTAAGGTCATCACGTCGTTTCTTGCTCATGAACATCCCACACTCGTGCCCATCACTAGTTTATTCACTTCCGTACCAACGGAAAATTTTTCGAGGTGTAATATTCTTCCCCCCTTAAGAACATTCGTCCTCGAATGTTAAAGTCTTCGGGGGTTCTGTAAAAATTTCGCCAGAGTTTCCTTTATAATATGGCACTACCATCGTGCCACAACAACCCATAATATTGATGCCTCATAGGGCCACAACATAATAGCATAAAAATTTGGCCACACACGACCTAAAAGCATAAAAGGAAAGCATACATACCTTAGGATCTTGACGTCTCATCTTGGACTTCCTCCAAGGGCTGAAATAAATGTGGGTATTTGGATTGTATACTTTCTTCCGCTTCCTACGTCATTTCCTCTCATTTACTGCTTCTCCATAGAACCTTAACTGAGGCTACTTCTTTGTTTCTAAGCCTCCGTACTTGCCTATCTAGTATGGCAATGGGTATCTCTTCATAAGTCAATTCCTCTTTCACTTGCACATCATCTACTGGGACGATCCTAGTGGGATCTCCAATACATTTCCGGAGCATCGAGACGTAAAATACTGGATGGACTGACTCCAATTCCGGAGGTAGATCTTACTCGTAGGCCAATTTTCCTATCTTTCGTACCATTTCATATGGCCCAATATACCGGGGACTAAGCTTCCCCTTTTTGCCAAATCTCATAACGCCCTTCATTGGCGACACTTTCAAGAAAACCCAATCTTTCACCTTGAACTCCAATTCTCTGCGACGATTATCTGCATAGGACTTTTGACGACTTTGAGCCGTTAACAATCGATCTTGTATGAGCTTGACTTTCTCTATGGCTTGCTGAACCAAGTCTGGCCCTATCAACTGGGCCTCTCCTGTTTCGAACCACCCAATCGGGGATCTGCACTTCCGCCCATATAAAGCCTCATACGGTGCCATTTGAATGCTAGAATGATAACTATTATTGTAAGCAAATTAAATGAGTGGAAAATGATCATCCCAATTTCCTCCAAAGTCTATCATACATGCTCGTAACATATCCTCAAGAGTCTGAATAGTACGTTCAGCTTGCCCATCGATCTGGGGGTGAAATGCCGTGCTAAGGCGCACTTGGGTTTCTAAACCCTCTTGGAACGACTTCCAAAAATTAGCTGTAAACTGAGTCCCTCTATCAGAGATAATAGATACTGGGACACCGTGAAGTCTAGCTATCTCTTTAAGATAAAGCTTGGCATAATCTTCTGCCACATAGGTCGTCCTGACCGGTAAGAAATGAGCTAACTTTGTGAGTCTATCCACGATTACCCATATGGAATCATACTTACGTCGAGAACGAGGCAACCCTAAAATGAAGTCCTTATTAATCACTTCCCACTTCCATGTTTGGATTTCTATTGCTTGTAACAATCCACCCGGCTTTTGGTGCTTGTTTTTCACTTGTTGACAATTAGGACATTGGGCTACAAACTCCGCTATATCTTTCTTCATCCCATTCGACCAATATATAGACTTAAGGTCGTGATACATTTTCGTCGCTCCGGGGTGAACAGAATAACGAGAAAAATGAGCTTCTTTCAAAATCTGGTGGCGTAAACTTGCCACATTAGGGACACATAATCTGCCTCGGCATCGAAGAACACCGTCTTCCGAAATGTCAAATGATGACTCCTCCTTCTGAGGGAGTGTATATCTGAACTGCATCAGCATGGGATCCTCATATTGCCGCTCCTTCACTTCTGCTACTGGCGACCAGACTACAGAATTCTGAATAATAGCTCCACTGCTACCTGAGTCCACTACTCGTACTCCTAGGCTAGCTAACTGCTGGATCTAACGGGCCATTTCTCTCTTCTCTGGTCGTACACCACATAGACTTCCCATCGACCTACGGCTAAGAGCATCAGCCACAACATTTGCCTTTCCGGGGTGATACAAAATATCAACATCATAGTCTTTCAGCAATTCCAACCATCGTCGTTGCCGCAAATTCAACTCTTTCTGCTTGAAGATGTATTGAAGACTCTTATGATCTGTATAAATATCCACTTGGATTTCATATAAATAACGTCTCCATATCTTTAATACATGAACCACCGCGGCCAATTCTAGATCATGGGTAGGATAATTCTGCTCATGTCTCCGCAATTGCCTTGAAGCATACGCAATCACCTTGCAATTGATCGAATAAATCATCGATCCTCGGAAGAGGATATTTGTTCTTAATCGTCACCTTATTCAATTTCCTATAATCAATGCACATTCTCAAAGAACCATCTTTCTTTCGGATAAACAATACGAGTGCTCCCCATGGGGATGAACTAGGCCTAATGAAGCCTTTATCAAGCAAGTCTTTCAATTTCTCCTTCAACTCTTTCAATTCTGCGGGAGCCATTCTATAAGGAGGAATAGATATAGGTTTAGTGTCTGGCAACACATAAATGGAAAAATCAATCTCCCGCTCGGGAGGAAGGCCTGGAAGCTCCCCCGGGAACACATCCGGAAATTCAGTCACTACGGGAACTGACTGAAGAGTTAGTGACTCAGCTTCTACATCTTGAACCCGAACTAGATGATAAATACAACCTTTCGTGATCATCTTCCTCTCCTTTAGATAGGAAATAAACCTACCTTTTGGTGACGCCGTATTCCCTTTCCATTCTAGGACTGTTTCACCCGGAAATTGGAAACGAACCACTTTCATTCGACAATCAACATTGGCATAACAAGAAGCCAACCAATCCATGCCCCTAATGACATCAAAGTCTACCATTTCTAGCTCATGTAAATCAATCATGGTACGATGATCACAAATCATAACTACACAATCTCTATATACTCGGCTAGCTATTACCGATTCACCCACGGGTGTAGACACCTCAAAAGGTTTGATCGACTCCGGCTCGACTGTAAATCGACCCGCAATATATGGAGTGACATATGATAATGTGGAGCCCGGATCAATCAAAGCATATACATCATGAGAGAATACCGATAATATACCTATGACCACGTCTGGAGAAGACTTAAGATCTTGGCGTCCAGCCAAAGCATAAATATGGTGCTGAGGACCGCTAGAGCTGGGAGCCCTCCCTATACCTCTACCATGGCCGACTGGCGCATGTGGACCTGGCCCCGTAGGGCGTACAGATGCCGAAGATCCAGCTACCGACCCTGATGGCTGGGTCCTACCCGTACCGTGTACTGAGGGGCAATCACGCATGATATAGCCTGATCGACCACATGAATAGCAACCATCTGAACCTGATCGGAACTGACCCCAATGTAACTTTCCACACTGGGAACATCGTGGCACGGGTGGCCTCGCCTGACCCGAATCACCTCTAAACTGGGACCCCAAATAACTCTGACTCGGCCCGGAATGAGTAGATCTATTAAATCTCTGGCCCCAAAACCGTGGAGGTGCACTGGTCATAGAATAGCCTGAGTGCCTGGGAAACTGCTGCTTGTGCCTACCCCTAAACTCTCTTGTCGGACCCGAAGATCTAGCCCTCTTGCTATGTCCCCGATCTTGCTCACGTTCACTTCTCCGCTGTTGTAGGCTTTCTTTTAGGTTTTGTGCATGTGCCTGAATGCGTGCAATGTCCATACCATCCTGAAGGGACGCAGTCAAGCATTTATCCATCAAGTGTGGCCCTAGGCCCTTTACGAATCGGTGTACCCCGCCACCCATTTCCACTACCATGGCAGAAGCATACCTCGCCAAGGAATTGAAGCGGAGACTATACTCTAGGGCACTCATACTACTTTGCCTCAAGTCCAAGAATTTATCGGCCCTTGCCCGCCGAACTTCTGGAAGCATATAATGACGGAGAAAAGCATCAACAAACTCTTGCCATACCGAGGGAGGTGCATTGGCCCCCCGTGAAGCCATCCATACCGTATACCACTGGATCGAGACATCTCTCAATCTATACGACGCTAGCTCCGCCGACTCGGTGTCTGAAGCATGCATCAACCGAAACGTCCTCAACATACCATCAATAATGTTATATCCCGTATTTTCGCGCATTTGGAAAATTAGAAACAATCTTGACTTGTAAGAAATAAGGTCATAACTAATTTTTACTTGACATATGAGTTGTGTATGAAAGAATATTGTCGTGGAAGTGTGGGATAAGGCTAAGGGAAAACGTGGAATTTCGGAAATTAGTTTCGGGAATTGCAAAAATAAAATTTGTAGCCAATTGGGCTTGCAAAAATAAAAAGCACAATGAGGCCCATTTCTTGACAAGGGTGGCCGGCCAACATGGCCCAAAAACATGCCTTTAAGATATTTGCCATGTGCTAATTAGTGAATATTAGTTTTTATCTCTTAAGAAGGTTCAAGAGAAAAATAAGACAAGGAAAGAAAAACAAGAACAAGAGAAACACTAAGAGACCATTTCGGGTTTGGCATAGAAAAATTACCCCCTCCAAATCTTGCCTCCAAAATTATTTTGTTGTTGGAATCCTACTAATTCTAGGTCCCTTTGCAACTTGGTGTAGTTGGTTTGGAAGGAAGAAGTCTTGTTTCTTCAAGTTGACCCTATATTCAAGTGTAGAAGATTGAGTAAAAAGGTAAGAATTTATCCCTTATTATTGTGTTATGAAGTATTGTTTATGTTGTAGTATGTAGAAATGAATTGATTGTATGGAAATATGGAAGTTTGCAAAGTGGGTAGGAGATATAGTATATGGCCGTGTGTGTATATATGTTGTATGATTATGGTGAGTTTAAATTATGTCATATTCTAGTTGTGATTGTGGTAAAATGCATATTGGGAATGAAAGTTGAATGAATTTGATAGAAGTTGTTAGTGGGGTGTTTGGCCGTGTGGTTTGGAGTGTGTGGAATGGAAATGGATTAAGTTTGTTTAATGTGTTATTATGATACTTGCAATGTATATGGAGGTAAAATGATATAAGGTTGTATCGAAATGGAATATTGAAGCTTATGTCGTTTTAGTACGATTTTACGACATTATGAAAATGAAGTTATTAGGTTGCTAATTATGACAAGTATTGATGAACTTGGAAGAAGGAAACATGTTATGAATATGTATGCCAAAGATTAGAAGTTTTGAATGAGTTATGACTTTGGCGGAAAGTTTGTATATTATGTATATCGTGTGTATAATTTAAGGAAACCATATGAAATGCTTCTAAACTATGTTGTGGTGATCTAGATTGTTAATGAATGTGAAATCATTGATATTAGTTTGAAAGTTTGGGTTAGAATGAAGGTTATGTCAGCTTGTTAGAAAGATGACTAGTTGAAGGATATTTGTGTTTTTAATGTTCGTTGTGGATGTTGATGTTGTTGTTTGGGTTGTTGTTGATGATTTTGAGCCGAGTTAGAATTCTCGGGGATGCTATATGTATAGGGGAGGTGCTGCCGAAATTTCGGTAGATATATATGAGTTAAGTTGAATTCGTAGAATCTATAACTCACAATTGGTAAACTTGACCATTTGCAGATTTTTGACGAAACGGAAAGTGAGTTTGGAAAGGCGTAAGGAAGTTGAAAGGTATGTAAAGCTATCCCGAGTCTTCTTTTGGCATGTCCTAGAGGTACTAGGATCAGATTTACGTCTCGGAGGATATTCTGCTCATCGGAATCCGCGTCAGAAATTGTTACATTTTCGTTCAATAGAATTGAACCCTTTTTGTATGCTTTCTTGAAAATTACGCAAACCTTCCCCAAACTTTATGAAAAGTTATAGAATGTCCGTAGAACCTTCGTAGGTGACCCCATAAGCTGAAAATGCGTAATTTCAGCCCACCGCCATGCTTGTTCCGAGGTGGGCCCACTATTCCCGGTTTTACCCTTATTGTACTTAAGGCCTGTTTTCGAACGGTTTTGAAAGGAATGTTCTGACTGCTCTTTTAACTACTAAACAAAAACTATTTTAAATATTTCCTTAAGTCTTATAAATCGTTTTGTCACTGGGAACGACTTCAGAAAGGTTATGCTTCTGTAATTCATTATGACATCTGAAACCCACTTATTACAATCCCGTCTGACTTCATTAAATTGGTTTGTCATTGATATGCCTCATCGAGTCTCTGAAAAAATATTTATGATATTTTAACTGCATTTAGTTTCTCACTACTCCGTTCATGGATGCCCCAATGTTTCCCACACTGAGCCCGGGCCAGGATATGTTGTCAAGCGTGATCCTTTGCATTGTTCGCCGTGCCTCGATGTGAGGGGGCAGGTATGCGCGTACATGGGTTTGTGGAGTATGCTGTGCCATGTACGCTTGTTCTGATATGATTTGCTATGGCCATCTGATATGATATATTATGTGACGGGGTTATGCCCCCCATTCTGATTCTTCTGTGTTGTGGCACCAGCGTCGGGAGGGTGGCCACGTTCTGTCTACCGAGTCCCTTGGCAGGGGCCGGATTTGATATGACATATGTTTTTGTACACACTCTGCATGTTTTAAAAATATGTATTTGATACCTTGGATTTTCTGCTAACTTTCTGTACGTTCTGTACCAGTTATGATTTTGTTTCTGTAATCTAGGTTTTACATATTCAGTACATATTTTGTACTGACCCCCTTTCTTCGGGGGCTGCGTTTTCATGCCGCGCAGGTACTGACGACAGGTTTGCTGATCCGCCCGCTTAGGATCTTATTCTGCTATTTTGGAGCGCTCTTTCATCCAGAGCCATCTTTTGGTACAGTCTGTCATTTCTTCATATGTATACTCTCGTTCATGGGTACGGCGGGGCCTGTCCCGTCATATGATTCTGGCGGTCTGTTTAGAGGTCTGTGGACATGTTTGTGGGTTAGGGTCTTTCTGTACAGTTGGGTGCTTATGTAGTGTTTGGGCGATCCCATTCGCCGCGGCGGCCGGTCCGCATATATTTAAATGTTGCTTTGTTGGCCCTGTGTGGCCTTTGTTGGTATTTTCTGCGTGCAGGGTATATGGGATAGTCCGTAAAACAAAGGAAACTCTGCCGAAATTTTTCTGGAAATTACCTAAATTTGATATAAAGCCTTGTCGGCTTCTGCCATATACTAGAATGCGTTTGAGTGCCCAGATCGGGCACTAGTCATGGCCTACGGGGTTGGGTCGTGACAAATAAAATCCTGAGGATCCTCCTCTGGCTTTGACCCAAAGAATTCTGGAGGGTTTAAAGTAATAAAATCACGGGCCCTTGCACTAACAGCCCTATCACCATGCCCTGAACCTTGCCTCTGAGTCTGGACCGCAACCAATTGAGTCAACAGATTAATGGCCTTTTTCACATCTTGGCCAGAAGCATCCGGTGGAGGAGCTGGAGGTGCTGGAGCTGGGGCTGGGGCTCCCTCATACTCCTCAGTAATAGGCACTGTCTGGGAGGATTGAGATTGAGCCGTACTCTGGGACTCACTTTCCTCTACTACCGGTGGCGGTGCTCTTTTTGCTCGCTTTTCTGCCACCGCCTTGCCCTTTTGGGCTGTCGTAGCCTTTTTCTTTTTAGGCATCTCTGAAATACACAACGCACGATGAAGGAAAAAGAATTTCTTACATCATAGCTCTACCGCACGATTCTTATGAAGAAAAAAGGTCATCATTCCTAAAATGTCCGCAGTTTCTATTTTATAAGTGTGGCGCGCAACACACCCATAACAAAGACTCTACTAGACACGGCTCGTAGACACACCCTAGGGCTGAACTGCTCTGATACCACTTTTGTCACGACCCGACTAGTGGGCCGCGACGAGCACCCGGTGCTAGCCCACCCGGGCACCCCCTTTTTCTTACACTTATGCTTACATTTAAGTGAGCCACATAATTAGACGTATATTTCCGTTCATTCATCAAGCTAGTCCCATTTGGACAACAACAACTTTATATCATCATATGCATTTATGCCACATTAATGTACATGGGCCGAAAAGGCTAACAAAATGATATACAAAACATAGGCCGACAGGGCCAGACACATCTAACCATATACACGTGACTACGAGCCTCTAAGAAGAGTGTGACATAACACATGAGCGGGACAGGACCCCGCTATGCCCATAATTATATACACAACAGAATAAGTACCCAAAATCTATGGCTCTGACGGAAATGGGCTCTGCTATGTAATCTATGAATGAGCAGCTATGGATCAAGTCTGTCTCCCTGTGCAACTGCGGGCATGACGCAGCGTCCACAAACAAAAGGACGTCAGTACGAAGAATGTACTGAGTATGTAAAACATGATCAACATCGATATATAAGCATAATGAACAACATATGAAATAGCATAAGAGGGGGAGACAATAATATCATCATCACGACACTTACTTGCCTTTCATAGGAACTTTCCATTTCTCATACGTATTTGTATACATACATCCTCATCCGTGTTCCATAATAGTACTCGTACCATATTTGTGCTCGTATTCGTATACATGCCCTTATTCGTATTCATATACGTAGTCTTATCACATTCATATTCATATTCATATTATATACATAGTCGTATCATATACATAGCACATACACATATATACATATGTAGCGTACCCGACCATAAGGTTCGGTGTTTCATACATACTTGGCCAACCAAGGCTCAAGGTTATATCTACCTGGCCGTACCAAGGCTTCAGGGTTATCCGTACCATCTGCAGATGTGTGCGCGCGTTACGTAATCATATACATATATATATAAACATATGCTCTACCCAGCACCATAGGCTCGGGGTTTCATTATAGCCCTTCATAGGCACACATACATCTAATAGCTCGTAGGCACCTTTATCATCATTATTATTATCATCATCATTACTATCGTCATCATTATCATTACGTATATATTATAGGCTTACTTGTCAGATGGGGAACTTAGTACAATCGTAGTACATATCGTGGATCGTCAGCTTACGAGCTTGGAATATCAATCGTTTGAAGACAACATACTTATGTAGAGAATTTAAGAATTTGGCCAAAGAACCATGCCTTATGAAAGAAGGGTTAGCCTTACATACCTTTCCGTCGGACAATTCTACACTTGCACATACTCCTCCGATGCTCACGTTTCTACCTTTATTAAGGTCATACTATCATTAGCATCGATAATTAGCACACATGGCTAAAGCTGTTATATCCCGCATTTTGTACGTTCGGATATTTCAAGGTAGTCGTGGCAAAGTTAAGGGAGTGACCATCTTCCAAAATTATTTTAATGTACAAGTGGTTATGGATATTATTTATGAACATCATTAGTATGGAAATATTGAGAAAGGCTAATGGTAGAAAGGAAATTTCACAAAGTAGTACATGGCAATATTGTGGAAGGCTAAGGGAAAAATGGGAATTTCACAAAAAATTTCAAGAAAGTTCTTGAAGGGACCAAAAGTTAATTATGGAAATTAATATTTCATGAACTAATGGCCATTTGGCCGTGTACATGTGGGTGTGGGCCAAGCCCACATGGATAAAATATATATGTGTATAAATATGGCATATTAGTTATATTTTCCCATACATAGAAGATTCAAGAAAGTTGGAAAGAAAGGATAAGGTCGTGTGTTTAATTCTTATACTTGAGGGACTTAAAGATAAATACAGATAAGTGGTGGAAAGAAAAGGATAAATAAGGCATGCTTGTCTTCATCTTGAGAAAGATGAAAAAAATACTTGGAGAGAGCAAAGCAAGACCACTCCATTCGGCCATGCTTGGAAAAAATAAGAACCTTGGAAAAATTTTGATCAAAAAAAATTCTCTTCTACCAAAACAACTAAGTTGAAGGCCCTAATTAACATGGAGTGGTGGTTGGAGCAAGAAAACCTTTCCTTGTTGCAAGTTCATAATCATACCCAAGTGGAAAGTTAAGGGAAAAAGGTAAGATTCAATGTTATTTTATGTACTATGGATGGTTGTGCATGTTGTGGTATGGAGAAATGAATGAAATTCATGAGAATATGGAATTTGTGTTATGGCCGAGAATGTGTAGTTGTGGCCGTGTGTGTGTGTGATGTGTTGTGTAGGAAGGATGAATTAAATATATGTAGTATGTTGGTTGTTGTTGAAGTGTATAGAAATGGATGAAAATGCATGAAAATTCATGGAAATGTGCATGTAGTGTTGTGGCCGTGGGGTATTGTGTAGTGTAGAAGAAAATGAATCAATTTTATTTAATATTTGGATTGTTGTCGTTGCGGATTATATAATGTAAAATGAGGAATTAATGGCATGAAAGAAAGTTGTAATCGTTGGTGGGTTATGGTGAGAGTTAATGTGGCATTAGTATAAATTCTTATGTTTGTATGAATATGATGTTGTTAATATGTGGTTATTGATATGGTTATGAATCTAGTATAAGAGAAAATGTGTTGCTAATGTTTCCACTAAAGTTGGTAAGGTGTGGGTGGCATTGTATATTGATTGGGACAATTTGAATATTATAATGTTGCTAGAATGATTGTTGGCATTGTTGTTGGTAGTGTGGCCGAGTTCCATTCTCGGATTGTTGTTGAAATTGGCCGAGTTGTATTCTCGGGGATGGTATATTTACAGGGGAGATGCTGCCGAAATTTCGGCAGAACATAAGTGAATCTATTTGAGAAGTTAAGACAAGTGAATGACAATTAATCTAATGGTTATGTTAATTCTCTTGAATGTAGATTAGCGGGTTTGGACTAGTAAGCGTAGCTAGTTGGTCGTGGAACAGGTATGTAAGGCTTACCCTTTCTTTCTTTGGCATGTCCTAGAGCCACATAAGGTATGATGTGATGTGCACTTTGGGGTAATTCCACTCTTGGATTCTAAGTTTGTCCCTAAAGAGTTTTGTATGTGTTAATGTCTGAAGTTTCGTTTGATATGTTTCTAAATGGCATTCGAAAGACAATTGGTACGATTAACATTTTGATTTCCAAATGATAATACGTTTAACTATTCCATTGAGTCTTTAATATATTTTGAGATGTACATATGATTCTAAAGGCTATATTTGATTTGATCCATACGATATCCGGAAGAGATTTGTTTCTGAAGTTCTATTTGATAGGTTTCCGAGTCTGTCTATGATTCTGATTCGTTTCAGGTATAAGTACGTCTGATATGATTGAGCTCACTATATGATTGAATAACGAGATAAGCATAAAACATTGTGTTTCTAAAAGAGTTCTGTAAGATTTAATGTCCCCAACTTTCACGAAATATGTTTCTGAAAGGATTCTGTAAGTATGATAGCACGTTTGATGATTCCATCGAGACTTTGATATATTATGATACGTACATATGATTCTAAAGGTTGTATTTGATTTGATCTATATGATATCCAAAGGCTACTTGATATGATTTCTGCTTCGATTTTTCAAAAATGGCTTCTAAAATACTTGTAGAGCGTTCTGTACTTCAAACGCTCGTAACTTTCTCACGCTAAGTCGGATGGATCCGAAACTTGTTTCTGAGCCTTCTGATGACAGTAAGTGTATGTGTCTATCGAGTCTTGGTTTGTGTGCATATGGTTTCGCACTACTCTACTCGTGCAAGTTTCTGTATGTCTGTTCACTGAGTCCCGGGCCAGGGCATGTTATGTTCTCGTGCGTACCCCACTGCCTTGTTCACTGAGACCCACCAGTAGAGGGCCGAGACACGTTATATGATGATGGCGCCAGATCCGGACCGGATCCCCTCTACCGAGTCCCTTATTGAAGGGTCGGGACACGTTATCCACCGAGTCCCTCACTGGCGGGCCGGGACACGTTACATGCATACATGATATTTGATGTGACATGCATGATTTCATCCACCGAGTCCCTCGTTCGAGGGCCGGGACACGTGATGCATATGTGATATACGATGTTGACATACATGATTCTATTCACCGAGTCCCTCACTCGAGGGCCGGGACACGTTATTTGCACATGTGATATGTTATATGGATTGGGCTGCACGTTCCGCATCGATATATGTGTATATATATATATGTATGGATCGGGCCGTACGTTCCGTGGCATTATTATACTACGTATGACATTGGCATTCATGATTTGTGTCTGGAAAAACAAGAATCTTGATATTCTGGTGTTTTGGTATTCTGGGTCTGTACTTCTTCTGATACATGATTCGCGTCTGGAAACTAAGTATTTGGTATTCTGGGTAATGTACGTACCTTCTGTACTGTTTGTTTTGATTATGGTTCCATTTTTTTTGTATCTTATGCCTTTCATACTCAGTACATATTCCGTACTGACCCCTTTTCTTCGGGGGCTGCGTTTCATGCCACGCAGGTACCTACAGATGAATAGAAGATTGTCAGAAGATGTTCCAGCGAAGTTGGTAGGCTCCACTTGTTCCTGGAGTGCTGCCGAGTCAGAATATTTGTGCCGTTATGTCTGGATAATGTAGAGACTTTGCAGACAGCGTCGTGGGTTTTGGTTGTCAGTCTATAAGCGGCTCCATCAGCCGACATGTCATTCTATGTTATGTAATAAATTCTATATAATTACAGATTTTGTTAAATTTTGAGAACGATAAAAGAAAGATTTCGGAAACTTAATACGTATTTTACTTTTATTTGATTTTCAGAGTCTGAAGAAAATATGTGTGTAATAGGAATCTGTGGGTTCGCTCGGCTCCGGATATGGGGTCGGGTGCCCATCACACCCTAATGGAATTAGGGTGTGACAAAAGCTAGGGAAAATCGGACAACTATTCCTTCACATCGTAATTCAACTCCCAAACGTCAACAAAACATCCATAATATCATAACAATGGCCACTAGTCATTCACATTATCCATATTCCTCAATTCACCTTCATTAGTCCATACCCATGACTAGAACCTACGACTATATCCATTCATGTGCATTGCTCATCTAATGTTCTCAACATCATTTATAACACATTTGCATCACAATACATCAAGGTTCATAACTCAATTCAAACCATTTTTCAAAATGTCACTAGTCATCATTCATGACCCATTTTACCATATTTTCTACAATCCACGCATTTCAACTCTCCAATATCTTAAACAACATATAAATATCATGAATCTTACCTTAGATGTTGTAGGGGCAAGCCTTAGTCGATAATACTCCACCTTGAGCAAAACCCTAGTTTATCTCCATTTGGATTTCTTGACCTTGGATGATCCTTGATGGTTTCCTTACTCTTGATTCACTTGTTTTATGTTGTTAATCACTAAATGTCTTTGAACTCTTATGAAATAAGTGTAGAGAGAGGTTTTAGAGAGAAGGGGTGTGATGTAGAAGTGAAATAAAATAAGTCTTGGTCCCCTTATTTAATGACTTGAAACTCTGTGTTGAAGTGCACAGTGGTCGTAAACATGGTTTACGACCCGTCCTCCAGTTTACAGACCGTCCTTCGTGGTCGGCTTTAACCATTCCAGAACCAGAAACTCAAGCAGCAACATGGTGATTTACGACCATGGTTTACGAGCCGTAAATCACTTTACGATCCGTATTACAGGTCGTATTTTAACATTTGGTCACTAGCAGAAATTTGAAGTTTTTGCATGCCAATTTATGACCTGCCAGTTTACGGACCGTATACCATTTTACGACCACTGGCCAGTTTGCAATTGTGCAATTTTTCTCATTTCTTAGACTTTTCATTCTAATCACCCACACCCATTTACATGCATTGTTCATCCCATAGCTTGCCATATCTTAGCCAACTTTCTCGTCTTACATCGGATACCTTTGAAATCTCGCCTAAGGTCAGCACGTCGTTTCTTGCTCATGAACATCCCACACTCGTGCCCATCACTAGTTCATTCACTTGCGTACCAACGGAAAATTTTCCGAGGTGTAACATGTATGAGAAAATGTGATGATGAGCTAAAACCCATAAATGTGGAGAAATTGGAGAAAAATGGTGGAATGTGGTAAATGTAGATAAATGACGATTGTTGATGCGATATTGTAAGTGTTGTTGTGAATGTTTGGTAGTTGGAATGAAACATGGGAAAAGTAGTAGAAACAAAGGAAATGCTGCCAATTTTCCTTAGAAATAGTAGAACGTTCTTATAATCGATTAACTAACGATAGTGTGAATTCCCTCTTGAAGGTAGAGATGTGACATTGAAGGACAACAAGCGAACGCTAAGCCAATTAAACGGAAAAGGTATGTGAGGCTAGTCCTTTTCTTTCTATGGTATGAATCTTATAGCATGAATCTCTTTCTTATCCGCGAATCCCTTAAGTTCCGAAAAATACGAGTCTATGTCCATAATTAGCTACACAAGGTAATGAGTAAAGAATAGAGATTCTAATATGTATGACGTGATGATCCCATAATGTTCATGATGCCATTTATTGCTTACACTCACCTTATATGCTAATTCCTTCAAGGTGAGGCAGGATGTCAATGATTGTTCCATAACGAAATCGGTGGATCACGACCTTACGTCACCCCGATAGAGTGGAGTTGTTCTTGAGCTTTATACATGTACTATGATAAGCATATTATGATGAGCATATGATGATGATATTACACCGTACCTATATGGTCGGGCAGATATAAACACCACTATAGTGGGCAGCTTATACCCCGGACGCGGGAGACCTGGACGCAGGTTACCTATTATTACACCGTTCCTACATGGACGGGCAGCTTATACTTATACATTTATGCATGTATGATATGATGATGAGTATGAGTAAGACAGTATGCATTATCCCTTTTATAATTGGCAGCCAGATACAAATGTTTCATATTGATATTTCTTTTATATAGTTGTCTTATTTCATTGTTTATGCCTCTCATACTCAATACAATATTTGTGCTGACGTCCGTTTTCTTTGGACGCTGTGTTCATGCCCACAGGTAGACAGGGAGGCTAGCTCGACCCAGATCCGTAGTAGCTGTCAGCTGATTGAAAGCACTCCTTCGTTCCGGAGGTACTTATAATTATCCTTTCGTGTATATAGCCATGTATATATATTTTTTTGGGCAAGACGGGGTCTTGTCCCGTCCTTATGTATAGCTCTCCAGTAGAGGCTCGTAGATGCGCAGTGTGGGTTAGATGTTTTCACGATTTATTTCTATGTATGTATATATTATTTTGATAGCCGGGAGGCTTATGCATATAAAAGTATTTTTATGTTCTTAAATGAAGGATGACTTTTCCTACGATTGGAATATAAATTGATAAAAGAGCAGTAAATGGATAAGGTGAGTAGTAGGACGAGTGGTGCTCGGTGGTTAGCCCCGGGTACCCATCGCGGCCGCTAGTTGGGTCGTGACAATAACTGTCTACAAGACTCTACTGGAAAACATAACACAACGTGGCCGGGACGGGGCCTAGCCATACCCATTCATATGTGCGTACATATCTATATATACATAAGACCATGCTGACTCCTGGCATCTCCGAAATAAATGGAGTGCACCAACTTCAACCGCTGAGCTGACATCCTAATAGATGGATCACCAACCTATATTTGCAGACCTGCGAGCATGAAACGCACCCCCCCCCCCCAGACAATAGGGGAGTCAGTACGAATAATTTACTAAGTATGTAAGGCATGCGAATAGCGTGTACACAAGAATCATAAAAGGACGCTGTGACATGAGAGCTAATCTGTATATCTGAATGTATTTGTATAACTTTGTGTAACTGAAAGTGCCTCTGAGGTAATATGATATGCATGTTTTCTTTTAAATATCATATACATATATCTTAATTGTTAGTGCTGAGGAACGTACAGCCTGATCCATAAATGTCAGTGTTGTGGAATGTACCCGATCCATATTTATCATCCCATGTTCGGGGTATCATCATAACCTACCCACTGCAGTGGTGTGCACATATATGTGCCTGCACGGCCAACTATAGCATGGCTCGGTGTGATAAAATAGCCGTACTAAATATATAAATGCATGAACAACTCATAAAGATAACATCTAAATCTTTCGGAGTGACGTAGTGTTACACATCAGAAATTTCGTGTTGTTGTGCTGTGAATAGACTAACATGAGCTTAAGGTGAACATGAAGCCTGTATGACACTAAGGAGAGTATTTGGTAGTTTTAGAATGTATACTATAAGATTTTGAAGTCATATGAATCGGAAACTAAGTTGGTCAAAGGAAGTAAAGTATAAGTTGGGAAGGTTTAGCGATTATCGAGTTAATGATTATTTAGTAATGTCTTGAGGAGAAGTTATAGAGCTCCTTAGATGGTTAATGAGGTGTTAAACAAGTTCCAATAATGTTCCGTAAGGATTGGAGATCGAACGAATCAATGAGAACAATTTTGGAAAAAGTTGAGTTATACGACCACTTATACAGTCTGTATACTTTTATACGGTCCGTATAAGAGTCCGTATAACAGTTACAGTGAAGGGTCATTCTTGGTGAAATTATACGGTCACTTATACGGACCATATAAAATTATACGGACCGTATAAGGGTCCGTATAACGGTCACAGAAAGGGGCAGTCCCTGGTGAAATTATACGGTCACTTATATGGACCGTATAAAATTATACGGACCTTATAAGTACCCGTATAATTCATGTCGGGTCAGATTTTTCATAATTATATATATGTGACCCAAGTTCTTATTTCTCATTTTCCATCTTCTCCACAACTCTTGAGGGTTCTAGAATATTCTCCACACCATATCAACAAAAATCCAAGAGAAATCAAAGATTAATTACCAAGAACCAAGAGAATCAATTGTAGACAAGCTCACTAGGGTTTGTAGAAGTCAAGATTTCCTTTGGTATTGAAGTTGGGGTTCTCTCAAGTGAAGTATATTCATCCAAAGTTCATTCCTACATAATCAAAGGTGAGTTTCACATCTCTTTCATGTTATTAACAATATTTTGTTGTTGAATAACTTGAATGAAGGAGGGAAGAAGAATATGAAGCTCAAATATGGATTTAATGGTATTCTTGAATAACAACTTGACTTGAGTCATAGTTCTTGGTGTGCCATGAGTGTAATTTTGTTGTGGATGATACTAATGACGTTGAGGATGTACTATGTGAAAATGAATATGGTATTATGTTGTAGCTATGGGTATGAATGACTTTGAAAAGGAGTTTTGAGGATTGAACAATGTCTAACTTGAAAAAGTCTATTGATTATGGTATTATGGGTGTTGATATTGATGTTTGGGAGTTGTTCATTATATGGAGAAAGTTGTCGAAACAAAGAAAATGCTGCCCAATTTTCGTTAGCTCTTAGTCGCTTTAGTCTAAACATAAGTGTGTTTTAAATGATCTAATTTAGTATGAATTCTCTTTAATGTAGAGTTGTGAGCTTGGAAGGAGAATGTTTAGTCGTAAGGAGACGCAATCTTTCAAAGGCATTTCTCCCATATTACAATTTTCTATACATGATTCCATGACCTTCTTACATTCCAAAAGTTGAAAGTTCACGATCCTTAAGAGCTTCTTATAAGCTAGAGATAAGATATGTTCTATGATGATGATTCTATTTCTAGAAATTCCGATGCTTATGAATGATGCTATTATGAGCTTGATGACCTTATTTTTATGATTTCATTGATGTTACTTCTTGTTGTAGTCTCACCTCATGATATTAGTTCTTTCAAGGTGAGACATAGCGACGAAGATTGTTCCATAAGATAATCGGAGGTTACTGACCTTACGTCACTCCGATAGAGTTATAGCTTTTACTTGAGATCTCACGCATACTTTATATTATGTATATGTAAGAATACACCATGGCCAGTTGGCCGGGAAGCCACTACTACGATGGTAATAGTGCGCGGCTATGAGGATGATTACACCGTGCCTAATTGGCTGGGCAGACACCACTATGCCGGGCGTAGTGGGCGGCTATGATGATAATTACACCAGACCTAGTTGGTCGGGCAATCACCACTAGTGGGCGGCGTGAGATGATTACCCCGGACTAGGGAGGCCCAGACACGGGCTAATGTTGATATTTGATTCAGCCAGTTTACTTATGTATATGTATATGGTATGATGTTGTTTTAATATATGTTAGCATGCATGATTCGGCCTTAAGAGGCAATCAGTTACAGGTTATATCTTCACCTTATGTTTTCTTTGTTTCCTTATTATGTTCTTATGCATGCCTTACATACTTAGTACATTGTTCATACTGATGTCCTTTATTTTATGGATGATGCGTTCATGCCCGCAGGTAGACAAAGAGATGATCCAGACACCTAGGAGCTTATCAGCAGATATACAGGAGCACTCCACTACTCCAGAGTTGTCGCTTATTGGTATATTCTTTTGTGTACATATTTGGGGCATGGCGGGGTCCTGTCCCGTCCTTATGATTTTAGTATCCCAGTTAGAGGCTCGTAGATACTTATGTGTGGGTAGTAGATGTTATGTGATCTCATCAATGTATATCATGTACATCGTTTTGTAGCCTTGTGGGCTTATGTACATGTGTGTGTGTATATATATGTGTTTTGAGAAGTAAATGCAGATCATTTTGCAATAAGCTTTGTGTCGAGTATGGTGTATGTTAAGGTTGAGTTTGATGATAAGTTTGATAGGTGGTGCTCGGTAGGCTAGCTCCGGGTACCCGTCATGGCCCTTTAGTTGGGTCGTGACACGTAGAGTCGACAACCTCTGAATATTATGGATCTAATATCATCAACATCTCTTACCTCTACTAGATCAATGGTCAGGAGATCAATTTAAAGAATCATAAGCATGAAACAATATCATTATTAGGAGTCCAAAGAAACGTAAGCTTTCTAAGAATGGAATCATTATGGATAACACTCGTTCGTTCGTTTGTTCATTCTTTCTCATATGATTCATGCCAAAAAGAATAAAAGGGATAGACTTAACATACCTGGTCTTAGCTGAACGACTCAAGAACTCAGCTCGTATCTACTCCACGATCTATATGATAACAATAATGATACTATCGTTAATTATACAAACGATTCTCTTAATCGTATAACGAAAATTTGACTTATCCTAAAACAAAATGGGCAGCATCTCCTCCGCTCTTCTCATTTCCCCAAACTCCATATATCAACAACAACAACCAGAACAATCCAGCAAGTATATACATCAATAACAAGATACCATATAGCAGCAACAAGTCATAAACATTTCACGACGAACGACAAGCCCAGATACAATTATCAAACACACTTCTCCAATTTTTTTCTTTCTTTCAAAATACATATCAATGACAACAACAAAAATATACCTCAAATCAGCCCACACAATAACAACAACAATAACTTATCCGATTCCCCACAATTAATTTCATAGTTCCCATCTCACAATTTAGCTATGACCGGGAAGAATTTAAATATATCTTATATGCCAAGAACTACTCTTCTTCCACCTTTATTCACTTTGAAGAAAGCTCTGATTTGCTATCATCTGGAGGAAACCGACGTGAGTACAAACTCTTTGTTGTTCAATATATTCTTTTTGGTGTATAAACTGCATATACTTTCTTGAGCAGAGTCCCACGCACTATCCATTCATATAGAACAAGTTCTGCATATATGCATATAGGATCCTTCTATATGAAGCTAATTAAAGAAAGAATGCTGATACATATATTACCCTTTATTTCCATTAATTCTTATGCCACCAGAATCAGCTACTAGATTCAATAAATTGCATTGCTCATGAATTGTTTGCTTGCTATGCATACACGTGGAAAGTTAGGCATACACTTGTCCCTTCATGCTTTTGTTTTCTAAGTCATTTGTCTCATTTAACTAATTCCTTTTTCCCAACTTAGTCAAATATTAATCATTTGTAGCACACTTCATATACTCATCATCATAATCAAGTGGTAGAAATTTAGTCCACAGCCTCTTTATATATACACCAAATATTATTCCCAATCATCATCGTCACACTTGTTAAGTCCTAAATTATTTTGGGACCTCATCCTTGTATACACTGAGTTCTTGATTTTCATGATTGAATATGATCAAATTCTCTGAGCTAGGGTAAATTTGCTCATATTGGACAGTTCAATTTCCTAGTCCAAAAATACAGGATATTATAGCTTGGACCGTATTTCATTCAGATAAATTTCGAACCTCGACGAAACTTATTTTCTTCGATTTTTTTAACTTCTAATCCTTACGATACAGCTGTACCATCACTCTAACCACCTATAAGCTTAGGGGATAACCTCTTTTCCATTACTAATATCATTTTACTCACACGCTTTCCAATGCATGAAAACACGGGATGTAACATCCTTCCCCCTTTAGAATATTCGACCTCAAATGTTAAACAATTCCTGTATAAGTATACTGCTTGTGGTGATCTTATAACGAAACAATTCTAACTAGAACGCATCTCTTTTCTTAACTTAATATCATTCTCTACTTGACATCAGTTAATATTGAATTTCCAAAGAAAGTGGTCATAATTTAGCTACTTCCGTAATTGACTTCAGCTTACTATATCCATCTACACTTGAAGCTTAAATCGAGTTTTTCTTGTTTTAGAATTATCTTTCCAGTAACACTGTAGAATAAGAGTTGTCTTTCCCTTGGTAGGTTTACGATCGCATATTGGTTCCTCCTATTCTATCTTCGAATTCTCATAGGTCTACTCACACTCTTTATTTGGATCATATAGTCCGCAGCGTACATCCTTCTTGGAGTCATCATTTTAATCCTCTGACATGCACTATCTATAACATTCCCTTTGAATAGTTGAAAATGAGTTTCCTTCTTAGTAATGACTCTCGGTTGCAATACTCCCTTGATACCTCAGGAATATCCTTTCAAGAGATATAAGTGAGTCACTCTCCTGATATGATCGTCCTTGATACTTGAACTCGTCGATCCTTTTTCTTGCTTAATTAGTCTAGATACCTTTCTTCCTTATCGTTACTTCTTCCCATAATCTTAATTGTATAGCCAGTACCTCTATACCCGCAATATTAAATCAACCATGTGAATCCTTTGTTACATATTGTACCATGTCATCTCTTAACCCCTCGCGATTACGTAATAATCAGTGGACTTCTTCTTATCTTTAGAATCCTCTTCGGGTGTCTCTTCTCATTTAACTTATATCTGAACAAAGGTTACAATACATGATGTATCATCTTAAGGGGTTTTAAGTCCCATGTTAATCATGTCTCGTAATGAATCTCTCGAGAGCATTCTTTTGAGGCAAATACTCGTATACATCTCGAGTGAACACTCATATAGGAAGTTTTCCCTATAGCACCCCTATCATCACATTGAGGTGAATACCTCTCTTCTCTCATATGCCCATTTTTCAAATCTATTTCACAGTTTGCATTACTTTACAAAGTACTATCTTGAACTTTCCGTCCCTCTTTCGTCATTCAGTCCATACCTTTTACCATTTCATCCTTACGTCTTTGCTTGTCATATCACCTCATAATGCCGAAAGTTAATTTCCCTTTGTTTTCTAACGTCTATAACTATTTCACCATAGGATAGATGCCTTTTTCATAATGTTCTTTGCCATAAATTCATTGAGACCCATAGGTCATCTTACTCATTAGTCATTTTCATTAATATAGTTCGCAACTAATCTATATTTCCTTCACTGCACCGTTCCCAACTCGCTATCTTTGGTCGTGCTATCTCTTAATAATCTCTTCTCCTTTCCGCATAACTTACCCGGATTGTGACTTCATTTGTTACCATCTTTATGTATACATAACATTGGTCCATTGATCATTCAAGATATACCTTATCCTTTTCCTTGTCTCATTTCTCTATTTTTTCTTTTTTTCTGCTCAAGTAATTCTGTTAGTAGCACAATAACCACAAGTGCATTCACAATGCTTTCAGCTATTCGTTGATAAAACTGTGCCCTACAACTCAACATTAATCCTTCCATAATTTTCTCGGATCAGCTCACACTATTATGGGTGCATTCTTCTTTGCTATCCCAATGTGGTAGTAACGGGGTAATATGTGGTCCTTTTGGAATCCCTTGAGGAGATGTTACGTAGAGTCACTTTCTTCTTTGTATATAAGGTGTTTTACTCATCAAATAACCCCGTACCTCTCATCATAATCTAATTAGTCACACATTACTTATGATACAATTCGAAACCTCAATCATCTCATAATAATATCCGTTAACATTCTCGCATAGTATTGTAATATCCATAAGGTATGATGCTCTCTCGTACTCTTCTCATCAGGTTAGTATTACAGGTGGATGTTCGTTATATTCGCCTCACTTCTGGCTTTCATTCTCTATCTTTAACATTTACCTCTTTTTCTGATCATACACATTACACATACTGGACATTCATCACTTGTCATTCCTTTGTTTGGTTGATCAATCTTATCTCACTTTCCGTTATCATACTCTAGATCTCTTCCTTCCTGCACATCTCACTTTCCTTGGTGTCAATAATAACAAACTCCTATCGTATAACGATCCTGGTAAATAAACTAGGCTATAGCGCAGAACGTAGTTGTAGTCATAAATTCAACAAACTACCAAGCGAAGAGCTTTAGTAAACATATTCCTTTCCATCTATTATCTCGAGGCATTTGTTAAGGTCAATAGCCCATAGTGACTTAAATGTTTTCCCGCTTTAATCATCAGGTGAGGTCTAACTTGTCAATCTATAATGGTATTACATGCGTATACATATACGTGTACACATCAAGCTCATCCTATAGCTCAATCTTTCGAAGACATATAAGGGTTGGTTAACCTTTTTCGATTTTTAACTTCTTTTGGGGTGCTTATCTCTTTTATTCTCTTTTGATACATAAAACTACTTTCTACGCCAAGCACACATTGTTCCTTCACATTCTTATATCCTATCCTCTCTCATCTGTTATAATATCTCATTATTCCTATTTCTGATCTAATGTTTATCTATTAAACCTGTCCCATCACTGACTGTCAATTTCACCTCTAATTACTTCACTGTTGTACCCTTTCTTTTTTCTCGTAATAATCCCACTTAAAAATTTCAACAATTTCCCTTAAGTTCTCGGGAAATTTCGGCAGAGTTTCCTCTATAATTGTAACAATCCCAAACCTGTACACAGCCGAGAAAATATATCTCATGCCTTACAAGGCCATATACAAAAACACATATGATATACAACTCAACCACACAAGGCTGATTTCTACAAAATAATGTAAAAAAATAAAGCTCGTCTTATAATTTTTGCTCGAACATGTTATATCCCGTGTTTTTGCGCATTTGGAAAATTTGGAATTATCTTGCCTTGTAGGAAATAAGGCTATATTTTTATTTTATTCAACATATGTGTGATATTCATGAAAAATATTGACGCGGAAATACGGAGGAAGGCCAAGGGAAAATTTGGAATTTTGGAAATTAGTTTCGGGAATTACAAATAAAATCCATAAATTATTGGGCTCAAATAATAAAAGAGAATTGAGGCCCAAATTGAGAGGCTTGGCTGGCCATGCTAGCCCAAGCCCATGGAATTTATTTAATTTCCATGTGATTAAATTAGCCCTATCCATTAGAAACTTCAAGACAAATTGAGAAGGGAGAGAGCAAGAGAAAGAACACCAACAAAATAAGGGCCATTCGGCCAAGACCCATAAAAATTGCCCTTAAAAATCTTGCTTCAAAAATTGTTTTCTTGTGATATTTTTACTAATTCAAGGGTCCTCTACAACGTGGTGTAGTTATTTCGGAAGATAGACCGCTCGTTCCGTCGAATTAACACTTTGGTCAAGTGAAGAAGTTGAAGAGAAAAGGTAAGAATTAATCCTTTTTAATTATGTTATGAAGGCTTGTTTATGTTGTAGTATGTAGAAATGGGTAGAATTTATAGAAATATGGAAGTTTGCAAGGTGGGTGTGCAAGTGTGCATGTGGCCGAAAATGAGGTAATGGAGGGTGGAAAATTAAAAATTCTATTTGTTATGTTAATTGTGTTGTAATGGCCTTGTGGAGTAAATGGAAGAATGTTAGCCAAAAATGTGTAAGAAAAGTAGTTGTTAAGTATTGTAGGAAGATTTGTGGATTTATGGGAAATTTATATAATTATGAAAATGAATTGCTAAGGTGCAAATTATGATTGTTGTTAATGAAATTGGGAGATGAAAATGCGTTACGAATATTTATGTTGAAGATTAGAGGTTTTAGATGAATTATGATTTTGGTGGAAATTTTGGTATATTTTGTAAATATTTTGTATAATGATATGGAATACTTCCGGATTGTGTTAGAATGATTTTGATTAGTAAATGAATATGGAAAATGTTGATATTAGTTGGATAGTGTGAAGTTGGAATGAAAGTGTTACATTATGTAGAGAGGAAGAGAAAAATTATGTTAGAATGCGTTTTGTTGTGATTTTGATGGTTGTTGTGATTTTGATGATTGTTGTTATTGATGTGGTTGTTGTTGTTGATATTATGGCCGAGCAAATTCTCGGGGATGTTGAATTTATAGGGGAGATGCTGCCGAAATTTCGGTAGACAAGTATAGATTTAGACTTGAATTCTTAAAAGTTTGAAATTCATATTTGGTAATTGTGACCAAATGTAGATTCTGGAGCAAACGGGACTTGAGTTTGGGCAACCGTAAGGAGAGCTAAAGGTATGTAAAGCTATCACTTTCTTTCTTTTGGCATGTCCTAGATATACTAGGGTGAGATTTGAGCCTCGGAGGTTATTCTGCTCATAGAAATTCGAGTCTGAGCTTGGGTACTATTCATTCAATATAATTGAACTATAAACCTTATGTCTTGTTGGAAAACTGTTCAAACATCCATAACTTGTGCAGACGTGATAGAATCGCTTTGAAACCTTCGTGGATGACTCTATAGAGTCCAATGTTTGTAATTTATGTCCGCCACCTCGACTCGACCCGAGGTGGGCCCACTAGTCTCGAGACTTCCTTCGTTTGTCTTACTTGAGCTATTTTTGGTATGACATAAAAAGAGGACTTTTGTCTATGAATTTAAGGCTCCGTGATTTGCTCCATAAGTTATTTGAAAGCTCCTTAATGTGAATGATACTAAATTTTCAGAAAATGGCTTATAAGGTATTTTTCGAAAGTTTTATAAATTTAAAGGCTCATATCTTTTGTATACTAATTCCGACAGACTAGATACTTACTTTAAGCTTTCTGATCTCAATATATTCATATGTATATGTATTTATTAGTCGAGTCTTGGAAGTTAATTGTGTATATGCATATGGTTTCCGCACTACTCTGCTCGTGCCTATTACTATGATATCGTTCGCCAGTTCCCGGGCCGGTTTTGTGATCGTGCGTACTATGACATATTCGGCAGTATGATGTGTTACGGTTCCTGAGACCTCGCCATAGGGCCGGGTTCCATTTATGGAGTTATGCTGTGATATAGCTTATGATATGTTTTGATGATATGATATGTTGTGTTCGGGGTGTACGGAGATTTGAAACCTTCTGGAGTATGCTGTGTTGTGGCACCAGCGTCGGAGTGGTGACCACGTTCCTGAGCCTTATGCATGATTTCTGTTTGCATTATGTACATGTGTCTTCAGTACAAATTTTGATATTTTGATCCGGTATTCTCTCTCTGTACCCTTCACTTCAGTTATGGTTTGGATTTCTGTACTTTATGCTTTACATACTCAGTACATCTTCGTACTGACCCCCTTTCTTCGGGGGCTGCGTTTCATGCCCGCAGGTATAGAGGTTCGTGATCTGCCAGTGTAGGACCCATATTCTGCTATTACAGAGTGCTCCTTTTGATCCGGAGCCCATATATTGGTACATATCTTTTGTGATGTATATGCTTCTGTATATTTGATTATTTGGGGTACGGCGGGGCCCTGTCCCGTCATATGATTCCGTTATGGTTTGTAGAGGCCTGTAGTCATATATGTGGGTAATGGGTCATGTGTGTGCTCGTTTGTCTATGATCTACGTCTTAATGCGGTCTGTTTGCTATTATGGCCAAACGGCCTAATTGTTTGTACACGTGCATGTATCTGGCGATGTATATTCCGCCAATCTATCATATTTGGATGCGGCCTAAATGGCCTGTATGTTTGTATATGTGTATATATTCGGCGATGTGTATTCCGCCGTCCCTTCTGACTTTGATGTGATATTGTTGCACGTTCGACCGCTTAAGATAATATTTGTTTCCAATCTGTTTAAAATGATTAATATGAAATCTGAGATAAATTAGAAAATGACGAGTTAGCATGTGAGTTTGTTTGGGGTGTCCAAATAGGGCACCAGTCGCGGCCCACGGAGCTGGGTCGTGACAAAAGTGGTATCAGAGCGGTTTGTCCTCGGAATGTCTACAGGCCGTGTCTCGTAGAGTCTTGTTTATCGGTGTGTTGTGCACCACATCTATAAACAGGAGGCTACAGGACATTTAGGGTGTTACCTTTCTTTGGATCTTAGATCGTGCGATAGAGCCAGCCGTAGGAAATGAATTCCTTTTTACTAACCCTTGATTTCAGCCGAAGAACGGTATCGATAGAAGACAGTGACTGATGATATTGGAAGCTACACAGTACACAGGTAAGCAATGGTATGAAAAATGTATGTTGGGGAAGTCATTTGAAGTATGATTGAAATATAAAGTTGAAAATCGAAAAGGAAAGTAAATAGGAAAGTGCCACCGGTTCCGTTTGAGTTATGTATGTGAGGTAAGTCTCGATATATTCATACTTTTACTTGAAATTATTAGCCTTGTGTGGCTATGATACGATATGATACGTACGTATATATGTTGGCCCTGTGAGGCATTGTTGGTATTTCTGCGTGCAGGTGTTGGGATAGTAAGAAGTACAGAGGAACCTCTGCCCAATTTTTTCCAAAATTATAAAAAGGAAAATGAGATATAAGTTCTTAACATGTCTTGAAAGTCGATACCGATAGAGTAAATCTATTATGTTGGATTAAAGTTTAAGAGATACCCTCCATGTCATTCGTAAGAAGCACCGTCCTTATGTGGGAATTTTTTTTATTTCGAGAAAACATATATGAGCAGCAAATTTGCAATTTATTTAAACGGACCAAAATACGTTCCAACCACACTTTGCCTTGGAAAAGCCTATGTTGAGGGGCAAAAATGTCCAGCGATTAAGTTGCACCTTATTGGAAATACAAAGCGTATGACAAGTAGTTGGGAATTAAATGGTTTGCTCACAACTCATATATATATATGGAGGTAATTATGTGAATTAAGTACTAAGTAGTTCTGCGATGTTTGTCGGACTCCAGTTTCCTTTTGCTGGTAGTTGGAGAAGGCCTTACAGTAACATTTTATCGGTTCTCATCAACTAATTGGAGATGGAATTTGTGGAATAAAAATTTAAAATTGTGGGTTGTTTAGAATTAGATATATAGACGAAGGTAAATATTGAGGATTTAAAAAGGGGGCGACACAGTAATTATATAGTCAGAAAAGTAAAAGAATCCTCTCTAGATCGGGGTGGGACCCGCTACGAGAACGTTTTGGAAGTTGTTAAGACCCCGACTTGCCTAAAATTACGTGATAAAGGTCATGCGGGGCAGTTGATGTGATTATACCGGCCTTAACGCACCTAAATGCATTGAAGTTTTAAGGTTAAGCGTGCTAGGGCCAGAGCAATTTTGGGATGGGTGACCCCCTGGGAAATGTAAAAAACTTTTCACGAATGGTTAGAAACTTTATAGGGGTCGCGTGAGCTGAGACGGATTAGATTGGTGAAAAGGAAGAAAGAGCAACGCAACTCTGGAATTAGAGTAAGTTTGAACATGTGACTGAAGATATTTTGTAAAAGAAATTACAGTGATACATATATGTATGTATAGGACCCCCCTTTTATGACTATGTCGATCGATAGGTGAACCCTAACAGCTAGTGTTGTAATTTATGAAAGATATTAAGTGGACAGATTTATGAGACAAAGCGAAAGGTATGGTACAAATGTTACGAAATAAATTGATATTGATTTTGCTATAGGCTGAGATTGGAAGCTTCTAATACAACGATATTTGGAAAGAAAAAAGAGTAATTGAGTAGAACATGAGGAGATCAGAACGTCAGAAAAGTTAAAGGTAATAAACGTAATTAAGCAGAGCCTCAAAAAGAGCCGACGGGCAAAGCACGAAATTATTTGCGAAAAGGAACTGGAATGTAATAGTGCAGGGCAAAAGGAAAATCTATGGTATGGAATGGCAAATCATGTGAATATCAAATAATTCGATTGTCGAGAAAACAGAACGACAGATAAGGAATGGATATGAAGGAAGGATGTGATTGCTAAAATATAAATTGCTACATTAATTATATTACTTGAGGGCCAACTATCAGATAAGATTTTGTACTATCTAATCGAGAGTCTCATCGCCTCGTGATTTTATTAAGGTCTCGTACGAAGCTAATCAAGTTATACATTATAAAGAAAAGGCATGAATATGGTATGAGTACAACCCCAAAGGGGGGGGGGAGCGGATGAAAGTAAAGTAAGTATAAATGGAAACAATTGACACACAGAAGATCGACACGGTAAAGAATTTGCCTAGGCCTTCGACATCGACTGAGGCACGCAGTTTTCTGGATTTGGTCGGATATTACAGAAGAATATTACGGCACCATTAATGGAGCTAACTCAGAAGGCAGTGAAATTCCAGTGGATCGGTATTTGTGAATATAGTTTATTAATTACAACTCCAGTTCTGGCTCATCCCGAGAGGCCAGACGGGTAGGTTATTTATTGTAATGTTTTTAGTGTTTCAACAGGTTATGTATTGATGCAACATGGCCGAGTTATAGCCTGTGCTCCCCGGCAGTTCAGATCGCACGAGAGGAATTATCCCACTCATGATCTGGAATTAGCTGCGGTGATTTATGTTTTGAAGATATGGCGGCATTATTTATAAGGGGTCCACATTGATATTTATACGGACCATAAGAGTCTCTAGTATATTGTTAAGCAAAAGGAGCTGAATTTGCGATAAGGAAGATGGTTTGAATTATTGAAAGATCATGAAGCCGATATTCTGTATCATCCTGGAAAATCTAATGTTGTGGCAGACGCACTTAGTCGCAAATCTATGGGCAGTTTGACCGGCGCGCAGCCAAAAAGGAGGAATTGGTTCGTGAAATTCATCAGTTAGCTAGCCTTAGAGTCCGTTTGGACGATTCTAGAAATATTGGGGGACTCTATCCGAGAAGTTGTTGAATCATCGATTATGGAAAAGGTAAAACAGCGTCAGTTCGAGGATACGATTCTAATACAGTGCAGAGATACAACTCTTGATAAGTAAAAGACCCAGTTCGAGGCTTCACCTGATGGGGTATTGTTATACAGAGGTAGATTATATATGCCTGACGCTGCAGGGCTGCAGCGACCAATTATGAGCGAAGCACGATACTCAGTATTCTATTCATCTTGGATTCACTAGAATATATTACGATCTTAAATGTTTATACTGGTAAGGACGGTATGAAAAGAGACACTGCAGAGTTCGTTGGCCAAAGCTCAAATTGCCAGTAAGTCAAGATCGAGCATCAAACGCCCAGCGGATTGCTACAGGAAATGGAAATTCCAACTTGGAAATGAGAAACGATTAACATGGACTTCATTATAGGTGTACCGCGCACTCCACGCAGGTACGATTCTATTTGGATTATTGTCTATAGATTGGCGAAATCAGCCCATTTCCTTCCAGATAGAACTACTTATTCGGCTGAGGATTATGCCAGATTGTATCTTAAAGAAATAGTAAGACTTCACAGGGTTCCTGTTTCTATTATTACTGACAGAGGTGCCCAGTTCACAGCGAATTTCTGGAGATCATTCCAGGAAGGATTGGGGACTCAGGTGAGTCTTAGTACAGCATTTCATCCCAAGTCCGATGGACAGGCCGAGCGCACTATTCAGACATTGGAAGGTATGTTGCGGGCCTGTGTTATTGATTTCAGAGGTAGCTGGGACGATCACTTGCCGCTTGTTGAATTTGCTTATAATAATAGTTATCATTCCAGCATACAGATGGCGCCGTACGAAGCCCTATATGGTAGAAAATGCAGATCTCCGATCGATTGGTTTGACGTGGGTGAAACTAAATTAATTGGTCCAGATGTGGTCCAGCAGGCAGTCGATAAAGTGAAACTGATTCGAGAGCGACTATTAGCGGCCCAGAGTCGACAGAAATCTTATGCTGATAAACGACGTCGACCTTTGGAGTTCCAGATTGGAGACTGGGTATTTCTAAAAGTGTCGCCCATGAAGGGCGTGATGAGATTCGGCAGAAAGGGAAAGCTCAGTCCGCGATACATTAGGCCTTACCAGATTGTCCGGAAGATTAGGAATGTCGCTTATGAGCTGGACTTACCATCAGATCTAGAGGCAGTGCACCCGGTATTCCATGTATCCATGCTCCGAAAATGTATTGGTGATCCTGACAGAATATTTCCAGTAAATGATATTCAGGTAACGACGGACTTGTCTTACGAAGAGCAACCTGTAGCTATTCTGGATCGTCAAGTGAGGAGGCTGCGCACCAAAGAAGTGCCTTCTGTTAAGGTCATCTGGCGAAATAATAACAGAGAAGAAATGACCTGGGAAGCAGAGGACGAAATGAAGAAGAAATATCCTCACCTGTTCCCCGTGTCTTCAGGTAAAAATTTAAATTCGGTGATTAATTACATTAATCAGTAAATACTTCATGTGTGCCACCCATATAAAGGACCTCCCCTAAAACGTTTGTAAAATCTATAAGGTAAATTTAACATTCGAGGACGAATGTTCTAAAGGGGGGAGAATGTTATATCCCGTGTTTTTGCGCATTTGGAAAATTTGGAATGATCTTGCCTTGTAGGAAATAAGGCTATATTTTTATTTTATTCAACATATGTGTGATATTCATGAAAAATATTGATGCGGAAATACGGAGGAAGGCAAAGGGAAAATTTGGAATTTTGGAAATTATTTTCGGGAATTACAAATAAAATCCATAAATTATTGGGCTCAAATAATAAAAGACAATTGAGGCCCAAATTGAGAGGCTTGGCCGGCCATGCTACCCAAGCCCATGGAATTTATTTAATTTCCATGTGATTAAATTATCCTTATCCATTAGAAACTTCAAGACAAATTGAGAAGGGAGAGAACAAGAGAAAGAACACCAACAAAATAAGGGCCATTCGGCCAAGACCCATAAAAATTTCCCTTAAAAATCTTGCTTCAAAAATTGTTTTCTTGTGATATTTTCACTAATTCAAGGGTCCTCTACAACGTGGTGTAGTTATTTCGGATGATAGACCGCTCGTTCCGTCGAATTAACACTTTGGCCAAGTGAAGAAGTTGAAGAGAAAAGGTAAGAATTAATCCCTTTTAATTATGTTATGAAGGCTTGTTTATGTTGTAGTATGTAGAAATGGGTAAAATTTATAGAAATATGGAAGTTTGCAAGGTGGGTGTGCAAGTGTGCATGTGGCCGAAAATGAGGTAATGGAGGGGGAAAAATTAAAACTTCTATTTGTTATGTTAATTGTGTTGTAATGGCCTTGTGGAGTAAAAGGTAGAATGTTAGCCAAAAATGTGTAAGAAAAGTAGTTGTTAAGTGTTGTAGGAAGATTTGTGGATTTATGGGAAATTTATATAATTATGAAAATGAACTGCTAAGGTGCAAATTATTATTGTTCTTAATGAAATTGGGAGATGAAGATGCGTTACGAATATTTATGTTAAAGATTAGAGGTTTTAGATGAATTATGATTTTGGTGGAAATTTTGGTATATTTTGTAAATATTTTGTATAATGATATGGAATACTTCCGGATTGTGTTGGAATGATTTTGATTAGTAAATGAATATGGAAAATGTTGATATTAGTTGGATAGTGTGAAGTTGGAATGGAAGTGTTACATTATGTAGAGAGGAAGAGAAAAATTATGTTAGAATGAGTTTTGTTGTGATTTTGATGATTGTTGTTATTGATGTGGTTGTTGTTGTTGATATTATGGCCGAGCAAATTCTCGGGGATGTTGAATTTATAGGGGAGATGCTGCCGAAATTTCGGTAGACAAGTATAGATTTAAACTTGAATTCTTAAAAGTTTGAAATTTATATTTGGTAATTGTGACCAAATGTAGATTCTGGAGCAAACGGGACTTGAGTTTGGGCAACCGTAAGGAGAGCTACAGGTATTTAAAGCTATCCCTTTCTTTCTTTTGGCATGTCCTAGATATAC
This sequence comes from Lycium barbarum, assembly GCF_019175385.1. Taxonomy (NCBI): domain Eukaryota; kingdom Viridiplantae; phylum Streptophyta; class Magnoliopsida; order Solanales; family Solanaceae; genus Lycium; species Lycium barbarum. The sequence goes on from NC_083338.1 coordinate 92,884,251, forward strand.
TAGGGTGAGATTTGAGCCTCGGAGGTTATTCTGCTCATAGAAATTCGAGTCTGAGCTTGGGTACTATTCATTCAATATAATTGAACTATAAACCTTATGCCTTGTTGGAAAACTGTTCAAACATCCATAACTTGTGCAGACGTGATAGAATCGCTTTGAAACCTTCGTGGATGACTCTATAGAGTCCAATGTTTGTAATTTATGTCCGCCACCTCGACTCGACCCGAGGTGGGCCCACTAGTCTCGAGACTTCCTTCGTTTGTCTTACTTGAGCTATTTTTGGTATGACATAAAAAGAGGACTTTTGTCTATGAATTTAAGGCTCCGTGATTTGCTCCATAAGTTATTTGAAAGCTCCTTAATGTGAATGATACTAAATTTTCAGAAAATGGCTTATAAGGTATTTTTCGAAAGTTTTATAAATTTAAAGGCTCATATCTTTTGTATACTAATTCCGACAGACTCGATACTTACTTTAAGCTTTCTGATCTCAATATATATATGTATATGTATTTATTAGTCGAGTCTTGGAAGTTAATTGTGTATATGCATATGGTTTCCGCACTACTCTGCTCGTGCCTATTACTATAATATCGTTCGCCGGTTCCCGGGCCGGTTTTGTGATCGTGCGTACTATGACATATTCGGCAGTATGATGTGTTACGGTTCCCGAGACCTCGCCATAGGGCCGGGTTCCGTTTATGGAGTTATGCTGTGATATGTCTTATGATATGTTTTGATGATATGATATGTTGTGTTCGGGGTGTACGGAGATTTGAAACCTTCTGGAGTATGCTGTGTTGTGGCACCAGCGTCGGAGTGGTGACCACGTTCCTGAGCCTTATGCATGATTTCTGTTTGCATTATGTACATGTGTCTTCAGTACAGATTTTGATATTTTGATCCGGTATTCTATCTCTGTACCCTTCTCTTCAGTTATGGTTTGGATTTCTGTACTTTATGCTTTACATACTCAGTACATCTTCGTACTGGCCCCCTTTCTTCGGGGGCTGCGTTTCATGCCCGCAGGTACAGAGGTTCGTGATCTGCCAGTGTAGTCCCCACATTCTGCTATTACAGAGTGCTCCTTTTGATCCGGAGCCCATATATTGGTACATATCTTTTCTGATGTATATGCTTCTGTATATTTGATTATTTGGGGTACGGTGGGGCCCTGTCCCGTCATATGATTCCGTTATGGTTTGTAGAGGCCTGTAGTCATATATGTGGGTAATGGATCATGTGTGTGCTCTTTTGTCTATGATCTACATCTTAATGCGGTCCGTTTGCTATTATGGCCAAACGGCCTAATTGTTTGTACACGTGCATGTATCTGGCGATGTATATTCCGCCAATCTATCAGATTTGGATGCGGCCTAAATGGCCTGTATGTTTGTATATGTGTATATATTCGGCGATGTGTATTCCGCCGTCCCTTCTGACTTTGATGTGATATTGTTGCACGTGCGACCGCTTAAGATAATATTTGTTTCCAATCTGTTTAAAATGATTAATATGAAATCTGAGATAAATTAGAAAATGACGAGTTAGCATGTGAGTTTGTTTGGGGTGTCCAAATAGGGCACCAGTCGCGGCCCACGGAGCTGGGTCGTGACAGAACACTCTTCCTAAAACTCCATCTTTCCCTTCTATTCGTCAATCGACCCCCTTCAAATAGGTTTACGTACTCGCAAATCATATATTCCTCTCATTTTCTTAGCTTTGACACTTTATAAGTAAATATGTGTTTACAACTACAAGTAATACTTACATTACCTGACTTACCTGTAGCATTCCAAAAGTGCCTAACGATAAACTTTACTTCCTTAAATAGTTACTCACATTCTGAAGTTCCACAATAGAAACCCTTACCTTGGCCCTACTCGGGAATTCTGGTCCGGTACAAATTGGTCCAACGGAAGTTGGGAAAGTTCTTTTTCTGGTTGTTCTCCCACAGGTTGTTTCATGGCGTCCATACCTTCTGGAAATGTACCAATTATACTGACTCTCCCATACTTTCCACTGTTCTCATTTGACCCTCGTTCTATAGATACCATCAATTTGGGATTACGCAAATGGTCATCTCCTAATATTTGTTTATCCCTTACCTGTTAAGTGGGTTCCCCCTAGATCTCAGACAGATCTGTCTCTATGGAGGACATAACTTCCAATGGATCTGTCTCAATAGGGGGCACATTCTCTGATGGGTCTGTATTATAAGAATGACTGGCTCTGGAAGCCCCTGGACCATCAGCCTTCTCCCCATAGAAGCCATCTCACAACTACAAAATAATCAGGGTTAGGATTGGAAATATTATATCCTATGACTTAGCTCTATCGCACGATCTAGAATAGAAAAGAAGGCAACCATCCAAAATGTCCTGCAGCCTCCTGTTTATATGTTTGGCGCGCAACACACCCATAAACAAGACTCTACTAGACACGACTTGTAGACAACCCTGGGACAGAACTACTCTGATACCACTTTTGTCACGACCCAAACTGAAGGGCCACGACAGGCACCTGACCGTACTAGTCAGGTACCACCTGACATACATCTGCGAAGACAACATAAACATATGTGGGACATCATATGACTCTCAATAAACTCACAAGAAACATGCATGTATCAACTGCGCTGAAAGACTCATCTATGTGGAAATACTGAACATACTGTGTGAACCGGTAAGGTTATCATAACAACCTGCGATGACACATGAAATCTCAAGCCTGGACATCATTTGACTGTATATAATTGTCTACAAGCTTCTACTAGAAAACACAACACAACGTGGCCGGGACAGGGCCTGGCCATATCCATTCATATGTGCGTACATATCTATATATACATAAGACCATGCTGACTCCTGGAATCTCCAGAATAAACGGAGTGCACCAACTTCAACCGCTGAGCTGACATCCTAGTAGATGGATCACCAACCTGTATCTACAAACTTCTGGGCATGAAACGTATCCCCCCCAGACAATAGGGGAGTCAGTACGAATAATGTACTGAGTATGTAAGGCATGTAAATAGCGTATACACAAGAATCCTAAAAGGACTCTATAACATGAGAGCCAATCTGTATATCTAAATGTATCTGTATAACTCTGTATAAGTAAAAGTACCTCTGAGGGCATATGATATGCATGATTTCTTTTTAAATATCACATAAATATCATAACTGTTAGTGCTGAGGAACGTACAGCTCGATCCATAAATGTCAGTGCTGCGGAACGTGCAGTCTGATCCATATATCATCCCGCGTCCGGGGTATCATCATAACCTGCCCACTACAGTGGTGTGCACATCTACATGCCTGCCCGACCGACTATAGTGCGGCGTGGTGTGAGAAAATGGCCATACATATATATATAGATGCATAAAGGACTCATAAACATAACATCTAAATCTTTTGGAGTGACGTAGAGTCAGTAACCTCCGAATATTATGGACGTACTAGCATCAACATCTCTTATCTCTACGGGATCAATGGTCATGAGATCAATTTAAAGAATCATAAGCATGAAACAATACCATTATCAGGAGTCCAAAGAAACATAAGCTTTCAAGCTATCTAAGGATGGAATCATTATGGATAACGCTCGTTCGTTCGTTCTTTCTCATATGATTCATGCTAAAAAGAATAAAAGGGATAGCCTTAACATACCTAGTCTTAGTTCAACGACTCAAAAACTCAACTCGTATCTGCTCCACGATCTATATGATAACAATAATGATACTGTCATTAATTATGCAAACGATTCTTAATCGTATAGCGAAAATTTGACTTATCCTAAAACAAAATGGGCAGCATCTCCTCCGCTCTTCTCATTTCCCCAAATCCATATATCAACAACAACAACCAGAATAATCCAGCAAGTATATACATTAATAACAAGATACCATGTAGCAGCAACAAGTCATAAACATTTCACGACGAGCGACAAGCCCGGATACGATTATCAAACACACTTCTCCAATTTTTTTTTCTTTCAGAATACATATCAATGACAACAACAACAACAATATACCTAAGTTACTCCAACAATTTCCATCCACAACACAACCCAAAAATATACCTCAAATTATCCCACACAACAACAACAACAATAACTTATCCGTTCCCCGTAATTAATTTCGTAGTTCCCATCTCACAATTTAGCTATGACGGGAAAGAATTTAAATATACCTTATATGCCAATAACTACTCTTCTTCCACCTTTATTCACTTCGAAGAAATCTCTGATTTGCTATTATCTAGAGGAAACCGACGTGAGTACAAATCTATGTCGTTCAATATATTTTTCTTGGGTGTAGAAACTGCATATACACTCTTGAGCAGAGTCCCACGCACTATCCGTTCATATAGAACAAGTTCTGCATATATGCATATAGGATCCTTCTATATGAAGCTAATTAAAGAAAGAATGCCGATACATATATTCTCCTTTATTGCCATTAATTCTTATGCCACCAGAATCAGCCACTAGATTCAATAAAATGCATTGCTCATGAATTGTTTGCTTGCTATGCATACACGTGGAAAGTTAGGCATGCACTTGTCCCTGCATGTTTCTTTTTTTTTCTAAATCATTGGTCTCATGTAACTAATTCCTTTTTCCCCACTTGGTCAAATATTTATCATTTGTAGCACACTTCGTTTATTCATTATCATAATCAAGTGGTATAAATTTAGTCCATAGCCTCTTTATACATACACCAAATATTATTCCCAATCACCATCGTCACACTTGTTAAGTCCTAAATTATTTTGGGACCTCATCCTTGTATACACCGAGTTCTTAATTTTCATGCTTGAATATGATCAAATCCTCCAGGCTCGGGTAAATTTGCTCATATTGGACGATTCAATTTCTTAGTCCAAAAATACAAGATATAATAGCTTGGACCATATTTCATTCAAATAAATTTTGAACCTCAACGAAACTTATTTTCTTCGATTTGTTTAACTTCTAATCCGTACGATACATCTGTACCATCACTCTAACCACCTATAAGCTTGGGGGATAACCTTGTTTCCATTACTAATGTCATTTTACTCACACGGTTTCCAATGCATGAAAACACGGGATGTAACATTGATACTCGCATGATAACTGTTATTATAAGAAAATTCAATGAGTAGCAAATGATCATCCCAATTACCTTTGAAATCTAGGACACATGATCTCAACTATCCTCAAGAGTCTGAATAGTACGCTCTGCCTGGCCATCTATTTGAGGATGAAAAGTTGTGCTGAGGTAATCCTTTTTGTAAGGATTTCCAAAAGTTCGTTGTGAGCTGAGCACTACGATCTGAAATAATGGACTCTCGGTCCCATGGAACCTAAAAATTTCATGGATACACCACTTGGCATAATCTTCTCTCCTGAATCTGTGGTTTTGACTTGCAAGAAGTGCACTGATTTAGTAAGTCGGTCCACAATCACTCAAATCGAGTCATGTCTCTGTGATGAGTGAGGTAGAACTGTTATAAAATCCATGTTTATCATCTCCCATTTCCAAATAGGAATATCAATATTCTTAGCCAAGCCACCAGGGCTCTGTGTTTGGCTTTCACTTGCTGACAATTTGGACACTTAGTCACAAAATCTGCTACATTCTTTTTCATATGATTCCACCAATAAATTTCCTTAAGGTCATGGTACATTTTCGTGGAACATGGCTGGATGGAATACCTGGAATTATGAGCTTCTGACATAATCCGCTCTCTGAGCTCATCAACATCTGGAACATAAAGTCTGCCTCGGTACCTCAAGGTACCATCATCTCCCCCTTATTCAAAAGTTGTTGTCATATTCTTGTGGATCCCTTCTTTCAGCTGCAATAAAAAGGGATCACTAAACTATTTTTCATTCACTTAGGCCACTAAGGACGAATAAGCCTTGTTTTGAGCAACAACTCCACCATCTTTGAAGTCCAACAGTCGAACTAGGTTTTCCAAGCGGTGAACTTCCTTTGTCATAATTCTTTTATCTACCTCAACATGAGCTAAATTCTCCATGGATCGCTGATTAAGAGCATCGGCTACAACATTCGCCTTCCCTAGGTGATAGAGGATATCTACATTATAATCCTTAAGCAATTTGAGCCATCTTCTCTGTCTAAGATTCAACTCTCTTTGCTTGAAAATATACTACAAGCTTACAAATAGTGACGCCATATCTTAAGTGCAATAACCACGGCTGCCAACTCCAAGTCATGAGTCGGATAATTCTTTTCATAGGCCTTAAGTTGTCGGGATGCGTAAGCTATAATCTTACGATGTTGCATTAAGACACATCTGAGACTAATTCACGAAGCATCAAAATATATTATGAACCCTTCAGTTCCTTTTGGTAGCGTCAAAACTGGAGCAGAAGTCAACCTCTTCTTCCACTCTTCAAAACATTACTCACAAGCATCTGACCATTGGAATTTGACCTTCTTCTAGGTCAACTTAGTCAATGGAGCTGAGAAAGAGGAAAATTCCTCAACAAAGGTCTATAATAGCCTGCCAGACCCAAGAAACTTCTTATATCAGATACTGAGGTGAATCTGGGCCAATTCTTTACGGCATCTATTTATGAGAATCAACCTTTACATCGTCACCTGAAATTACATGGTCTAAAAATGCCACTGACTTTAGCAAAAATTCAAACTTTGAAAATTTAGCATAAAGTTCACGATCCTGAAGTACCTGCAACACTATTCTGAGATGTTCTGCATGTTCAGTCTCACTACGGGAATACACCAAAATATCATCAATAAACGCAATGACGAACAAAAAAAGATAAGGCTAGAAGACTTTGTTCATGAGGTCCATCAATGCAGCTAGTGTGTTTGTCAACCTAAATGACATGACAAGAAATTTGAAATGGCCATAACGGGTTCTGAAGGCGGTCTTCGGAATATCAACTTCCTTAACCTTTAACTGATGGTAACATGATCTGAGGTCAATCTTAGAATAACACTGGGTACCCTGAAGTTGGTCAAATAAGTCATCGATTCTAGGGAGAAGGTACTTATTCTTAATGGTGTCTTTGCTCAACTGATGGTAGTCAATATACATACGTAAGGAACCATCTTTCTTTCGGACAAACAGGACTGGCGCGCCCCAAGGTAAAACACTTGGCCTAATAAATTCCAAGTCAAGAAGATCTTTCAACTGGGCTTTTAGCTCTTTCAACTCTGCTGGAGCCATTCTGTATAGCGGAATAGATATCGACTCAATGCCGGGAAGTAGATCAATCCCAAAGTCTATCTCCCTATCAAGAGACTCTAAAGATATCTTCTGGGAAGACTTCTGGAAGCTCATTAATGACTTGTAAGAATTGGAGAGTTGGAGTTTGGGTATCTGTATCCCTGACTTGGACTAAGTGATAAATATACCCCCTGGAAACCAGTTTTCTAGCTTTGAGATAGGAAATAAATCTACTCCTGGGTACTACTAAATTGCCCTTCCATTCCATGACTGGTTCATTAGGAAATTCAAATCTTATGATTTTGGTTCTACACCCTACTGTGGCATAACATAAGGCCAACAATCCATACTTACATCAAAATCTACCATCTCTAACTCTGGTAAGTCAGCTACGGTGCTGCGGTGATAGACTAGAACTGGACAACCCCTATAAATGCATTTAGCTATAACTGACTCTCCAACTGGAGTGGTCACTTCAAATGGTTCATGGAACTTTTGTGGTTCCATCCCAAATTTCTTAGCAATACATAGGGTTACATAAGGTAAGGTGGATCCCGGGTCAATACGGGCAAAAACATAAAAAGTGAAAATTGTTAGTGTACCTGTGACAACATCTGCACGGGCCTCTTTATCCTGACGACCTGTTAAATCATACAAGATGTTTCGACCTCCGCCTGCATTGCCTGAGAATTCCGAGGAGCTACTGAATTTGTAGACAAAGCCACGTTACCTCTTATACCCTGTCTCGCTGATGGACAGTCCCTCTGAAAATGGCTTTGTTGGTCATACCCATAGCATATATCCATACCTATACGGCATTCCCCTAGGTTTCTCTTACCACACTTGTTGCAAATCGAATTATCATAAGTCTTCAAGACCACACTAGCCTGGGAATAGGAGCCTGTTGGCCTCAAATTCTGTCTCTTCTAATCATTCCTGAACTTTGGGGCTGGGGCGCTGGCTGCAGATGGAGCGGGTATTGAAGACCTGTTCTTAAAAAATTTCCTCCCTCCCCTATGACTGAAGTTACCTGCCGATGTAGCTCTTTTATTGAAGTTTCTATCTTTCTCTTTCTGAAGAGCCTCTTCCTCTATCATTCTGTCCTCATTACCTTGCACAAAAGCAACCATCTTGGGGATGGTCATCTCTCTATTCTGAGCAATAATATTTGCATCACCATACAAGTCGAGTATAAAGCCCAACACAAATCGCCTAACTCTGGCCCTCGTATCAGGGACCATATGTGGCGCATACTTGGCCAAAGAAACCAACATGAGATAATAATCATTCACACATATATCACTATTTCTGAATCTCTCAAATTCATAGGCATCTGCCTCTTTGACCTCAAGAGGCTAGAAGTGATCAATGAAGGCATCTGCAAACTCATCCCAAGTTGCAGGACATGCACCCTCCCCGCAGGACTGTTCCCATGTCTCATACCAAATATGAGCAACATGCTGCAACTGATAAGCTCCCAACTCTACTGCCTCCATCTCTGAAGCATGCATGACGCGAAAAACCTTCTGAGGCCAATCAATGAAATTTTCAGGATCTTCTCCCTTAACAGTCCTTGTGAACACTGGAGGGTTCATATGCAGAAATTCCTTGTTCCTAGAACTGTTCGACCCTCCACTAACACATGCGCTAGGAGCCGTTTCAAGACATTGTGCTTGGGTAGCAACGACTTGGGTGAGCAGCTAAATAGCTCCCCTGATATCCATATGTGAGGCACTGGGCTCTGGGTAACTGTAGGAAGGACCTCCATAGGCCTCTTAGTAGGTAGTCGTGCCAAATCTGATGCAACCCTCTGAGTCTGAGGCTCCTCTTCTGGAGCAAAATTATTAGTAGCTCTCTGGCTATTAGCTGAAGTCCTCTTGTTGTACTTTATTTTTGGGGAAAAGGGTTCAAAACACACTCAAACTATGGCCAAAGTTGCCATAACACACCTGAACTTTGCGGGAGTCCTATGAACCCCCTAGACTTATTTTTTGTGTATTATCTATGCTTTCAAATGGACAAAGTCACCCAAACTTGTTTGAGTGTATGCACGCGCTCCACTACAGGAAATTTGATTTTTAGCGACCACTTCTTAATGAAGGGAGATGAATCCAGTCATTATAAGTGCACTTATAGTGACCAAATTTTTTTTCCAGTCGTTAGAGATAATTTTTCTTTCAATTATCGTGCCTTTTGCTTTGTCCCTTTTGTGTTGAGTTTGTGCCTGTTCAATAATTTGTGTCTTTTGCTTTCCTTTGTGTTGAGTTTAAAAGATTTAATTATTCTTCAATTGGGTATTTTTCATATCTCCACTTTCCAAAATTTCAAACCCAAAAAAACTCCATTGTAACAACCAAATCAAACGGGTCTTTTTCAATATTATATAGGATTTGTGACATTGTCGACATTGAAAACATGATTAATAATAGTGGATTAAGATAGTAGAACCAGTAAATAAAAACTCCATTTGGGACGTCGAGTTTCGACTTGAAGCTTTCAGATCTGGGACTTCAAATTCCGGATTTGATGAATAAATTCTTGGTTGCTGATTGTTTGAAGCTGAACTCGAGCTTAGATGACGTCTGGAACGTGAAGAAGAACTGAACGACTCCATGACTGCCATGAACAAAGCTTGAACCTTCGAAACTCGAATTTTCGGGTTGCCGCAAATGAGCTCCATTTCGAGTGGGTGATATATCAAAAGAACCAGAACATCGAGAGGAATTCGAATCTGAAATTTGGTGATGTTTGGTTGAGATTTGAAATGCATTAGGATCAAATTTCAGTCCAGTTCTCTATGAAGAAGATGAATCGTAATTTGCTGCCCAGATTTTGCCAAAGTTGCCATAACACACATGAACTTTACGGGGGTCCTATGACCCCCCTGGACTTATTTTTTGTGTATTATATACACTTTTATATGGAATCTTACGTGCTCAAAGATAGTAGATACAATTGTTTGTACAGGTCACCATATAAAGGCGTACAAAATACACAAAAAATAAGTATAGGGGGGTCATAGGACCCTCGCAAAGTTCAGGTGTGTTATGACAACTTTTGCCATAGTTTGAGTGTGTTTTGAACCCTTTTCCCTTCTTTTTGCAAGCATTTTCTTAAATACATAATATGCACGAGTTAGAAAGATTCCTGAAAGCATAGCTCTAACTGCACCATCTCGAGTGTGAAAGAATTGAGACAATCCTGAATGTCTTGGTAGTTAACCATTTATATGCATGGCCGGCACACACATATAGAGGAAACTCCACTGGAAAGGGTTTCATAAACTCCTTAAGATGCTTGAATCTAGGCTCTGATACCAAGCTTTGTCACTCCCCGAATCATCACCTGGGCATAATAAAGCACTCGGTGCTTTGCTACATGTGACCAAGCGAACCACATGGCTTGCTGGATCAACATGGGGCATGAAATGATGTGGAATATAATGTAAGTCATGAAAAGTCTGAATAAATCATAAACTATCATAATACTACTGAAAATACTTGTTTAAAACATAAGTGCGAAACATCATAAATATGTAGCCAAAAAGGCTAACCAAGACAGAATATCTAACATAACATAACTGACTAGTCTATGAAACCTCTAACATCAATCTGACTACTAAACTATTTACGGGACAAGGCCTGTGGCATACCTTAACTGCATAACTAGCATGAAATACAAATAAAGACGAAACCTCGAATGAGATGGGGCTCACCAAAAGCTGATACGAGCAATGTCCTAACGAGCTGATCTGTCATCCTGTAAATCAATACCTGCATCATGAAACGTAGGCCCCCGAGCAGTAAAAGGGGACATCAGTACATTTGGATTGTACTGGTATGTAAATTAACTAAATGAAATAAACATGGCACATGAAATAATAAGAACTAAAAATGTATGCTGAACATGAACATGAGCATCATCTGACATGAATATAATTAACATGAGTAAAATATTTTAAGTATGAGAGCCTTAGTATAACCAACATGTAACCACCACGTGAGCACGTGGCGTCTGATCTTTGCCCGATCAGTTAAGTCATCTCATACCTTTCTGGGGTACGAGACATGAACATGACATGAATGGATCTAATAACCCGCAATAGGTAAACACTAAGGAATCATCCTAACTGGGCGTAACTATCCTTATCCTATGCTGACATACATAGTTTCAGGCTGTCTGATCCTTCTCAGTAATCTATGCAACTCCCAAAAACATGAACATGGATATAATTTGCTTAGAAACCCATGAATTACATAAACATGATTCGTAAGTGTATTATAACATGAATATAGACATATACAATGACTTGCAGGGAAACATGGAAAGCATGTAGAATTTCATGAAAATAAGCATAATAATTCATATCCTTCATTAAAGAACCCATGGAATGCAAAGCATAGGTGTTCATTGATTAAGGATGAACAATAACCAAAAATGGAATATTAAGAACACAATAACGAATTATTGATACGAACATGGTATATCATGGTACATGTACGTAGGGTCCTTATGAACTTAACTAGAAACCCTAGTTTTAGTGAAACATCATTATTTTCATGGAAGAACGTGGCGTGGGGAAGAACAATGATGTTCCCACATGTGGATAGAAACCCTGCATACCTTAATCACTCCAAAACTCATAAGAATGGTCTGAACTTGAGAAAAAACCCAAAAGCTTTAATCTTGAATACTTGTGATAGGTTTTCTTGAATACCTTAGATTAGGAACAATGAATTTCTACTTAGCATTCATGGGTATCTGTTAGAATTTACTTGAAAGGCTTGGAATAGTCTTATCTTGACGTATTAGGATGAGGAAAAGAGAAGAACTTCGTTCTATAGCTTGGGAATATGAAAAATGGGATTAAAAACTGAACCCACATATTTATACAATGTGCTGAGACGGAAAAATTATGGACACCATGTACGGCCCGTACAATAATGTACGGCCCATACATTGTGGCCATGCCTGGAATGACAAATTCTAGTAACTTCCAATTTTCTCTGGTAGGGTATGCACTGGAAGTATGTCTCATACAATGATGTACGGTGGAAAGTACGGTCCATACATGAATGTACGACCCATGCCGTACCTAGAATGTCAAATTCCAATGACCTAAAATCTTTGCTGGAGAGGTACGTCCCAAAAGTACGACCCATACAAATGACGAAAAACGTCAATTTACCGTCCTGAGGGAAAAAATCCAAATCCAACACTTACCACCTTAATAATAGTGGTGTAAAGGCCTAATTTGTCTTTTGACCATTTTACCCCTGTTGACCAACTCCAAGACTATAAAGCGGTTCTAGTGAAAACTGAAGGATTTAGAATCCTTAAGTGAAAGTATTTTACCAATAGTTGACTTTTAGGTAAACGAACTGTTTTTGAATTTTCGTCAATTCTGTGAGGTCCGGAGGGTCGATTATGACTTGGTGGGGTGGATGGTTCGGCTCCCGATGAGTTTGGTTGTGTTATGGGTACTTGGTTGGAAACTTGTTTTTATCCGTTTCGGGGTTGACTTGGTAAATTAGACCTCCGTTGGGAATTCCGAGGCCACGGGTGAATTCGTAGCGCATTTTTATGTGTGTGTGCATATCTGATTTGTGTATGGGAGGCCTCCGATTTATGTCGAGCTTTCGGGAAAGACTTGTAAAAAAATAGATTTTTTGCTAGTTCTGGTGTGACCGCCACGACGGGCATAGTGCCGCCATAGTAGTACCTCCATGTCAGGGTTTTGACCGCCATAGCGGTGGCACAGAATTTCTTGATTCTGCCATGGCGGATGGTCTGACCGCCATAGCGGGGCCACTATGACGCAGACCTGGCCGCCACGGCGAGGGATGGCCTTTAATGATTTTCGCTATAGCGGAAGGCCCGACCACTACAGCGGGATTTCCATGGCGATCCTGGTGACCACTGCAGCGTATCGACGGGACCAAAAACTCTTTTTATATTCCTAGGTTCAAGCCATTAGTCCAACACTTCTAAAACCTAATTCTAAGAGCATGGGGAGGTGAATTGAAGAGACTTGGTGGAATCATCTCTGAAGGTAAGTTCTAAGTCTTTATCTTGCCTATCTACCTTCCTTCATTGAGTCTCTATGGTGATTTAAGGTCCTAGAGTGTTGGGTGTTAAGACTTAGACTCATAATCATGAAACCCTTATTATAAATTGTTTATTGTTGATTAACTTACTGTTTTTATCATCTAGAAGTGTAGATTAACACACTCTAGGATGGATTTGTTTTATAGTTCAGGAATCTATTTATGTGATTTAGGGTTTCACCCAAATTTGGTGGTTTTGACTAATTTATGAAATTGAAGGGTCTAAAGTGATTAGAAAACCATGAATTTGAGGATTATGACTGTTGCGACTAAGGGTAGGGTAATTTCACCCTTAATTTATAGTTTTACCCATACGATTCGTTAGGGGTATTTTGGATATTCTTCCCCAAATCGATTATTCTTCCAACTAGAGGGTCTATTACTTACTTAGCATTGCTATTGCTAGATTTGAGCGTTCCGAGGCATTACGTAAAGGGAAAGGTCAGGTAGAGTAGCTCGCGTTCCAGTTCTGCATTCGAGGTAGGTTACGGCTTACTTGAGTTAGATTTTGATTAGTAGATTGTATATATAGTAGAATTGACAGGAGAAAGCATGATTAGGCTTTCGGGCATGAAGTCTCGTTGGATATTACCTAGCATGGTATGACTTCTGATTTTGTGGGCTTGTCGCCGTTACTTTATATATTTAACCATGAGGTGTATTTGTTGTGTTATTGGAAGGAAGGGGTTGATATATATACTCGTCATGTTGATTAAGATATCTTGTATGTTTCATGCTACTGTTAAGTTGATTTATCTGAGTCTTATTATGACTTATGGTATTGTGACTTGTACTTCCTTGGCATTGATATTATTGATTGATCATGCTTACATTGGAGTGGCGCTTCATATTGGGTTCTAGACTTAAACCATATCTTAAGACTTAGCTTGGGTACGGACATATATATAGATAAGGTGCATTTGACAGGGGGTGAGGATGTGACCTAGTTATGGGCTTGTGATCCAGGTCAGTTCTGGAGCGAGTTTTACATGGACACCATAGGTCCCCCGTGGGACATGACTATAGTGCGAACAAGTCCTTTAGCATGTGTGTACGGTTGAGATACTTATCATTGGTTGCATTGCATTGGACATCATCTTATTTCTGTGATTCGGTGTTGTGCCTATCAGTCAATCTTGCTAGTTTTACGAATGTATGCATGTTACTAATCTTAGTCAGCCTATGATATCTACCGGTACATAGTGTGTGTACTGATACTACCTTGCTGCACCCTTTTTAAGTGTAGATTGCATTCCGGAGTCATCTTCTAGACCTCGCATCTAGCCTGAGGCTACTTCCTGACCAGATTCGAGGGCGAGCTCCTATCCATGCCATGCTGCCTTAAGATCTCTCTTTATTTGATGTCTATTCCATTTCCAGACATTATTGTTATATCCAGACACTTATGTATTTCTTAAACATTTTTTATGGTTAGAGTCCTTGTACGATGACTTTCGGATTTTGGGGTTGTAATATGTAGTATTCCGCACATATTTATTATCTATGGCATGACTTAGACATATCATTATTGATTCTGTTGTTCCTTAAGTTATAATTGGGTAAAAGACTGATTAATTGGTTAAGGGGATGGTTCGCCCACCAGGGGGGTTAGTGTGGGTGCCATCACGACAGGTTGGGTCGTGACAAAGTAAGTATCAGAGCCCTAGGTTTGTCACTCTGATTGTATAAGGACATGTCTAGTAGATTCTTGCGGATCGGTATGGAGACGGCTGTACTTATCTTAGAGAGGCTATGGGACACTAGTAAAACTCAAACTCCTTCTTTCCTTCCTGCTATTTGATTCCAATTGGTATTTGGATGATTTAAATTAGTATCTGACCTTTCATTCTATTCTCTCACAGATGGTGAGGACTTGTGCTAGTGCAGCCGTTGATGAGGCACCCGAGCCAGCTGTCGGGGCAGCAGCTCGTATTAGAGGCCAGGGCAGAGGCCGTGGGCACGGTAGAGGCCGGGGAGCAGCACTAGCGAGGGGCGGGGCTCCTGTGACTAGTCAGGCTCGTACTAGATCAGTTTCCCCCGCACCTCCGATAGTTCCGGATGAGGGGGCAGAGTTTGCAGCGGTGCCAGCTCAGCCAGATATTATTTCTACTCCAGTGTTATCAGATGTTATGATTAGTGTGTTGAACCTGCTGAAAGGATTGACTAAGGCAGGTGTATTACCGGCTACTCCAGATGGCCAGGGTGTGAGATTAACTGACCAGATTCCTGACAGATTCTGTGCTCCAGGTGCACAGCACGGTGCAGCTATGGCTCCACGTTTTGATGAGGCTCCAGGACCAGAGATTTTCCCTAGACCAGTGGCAAGCCCGGTGATGACCAGTGAGGAGCATGATCTATTTGATGGTTTTCCAAGATGAAGCCTTCCATCTTCTATGACACAAAGTCCGAGTATGCTTATGAGTTTATTATTGATTACCATGAAAGGTTCCACAAGTTGGGAGCGATGGAGAGCCATGTTGTAGAGTTTGTGACCTTCCAGCTCTTGGGTGATGCCAAGTTATGGTGGAGAGCGTATGTGGAGTGTAGACTAGTTGGGTCGCCTCCGTTGACTTGGACTCAGTTTTATTCAGTCTTTTTGGAGAAGTACATTTCGCGTACTTTGAGGGATAGGAGGCGTGACGAGTTCAGCCACATCAAGTAGGGGAATTCTTTATTTGCTGCTTATGAGGCCCGTTTTCACTCCTTATCCTGTTATTCTCTACAATTGTTGCCTATTGAGGCTGAAAGAATTTGTAGGTTTCTGAAAGGGTTGAACACTGCTTTACAGTTGTCAACTCTTCAGCTTGTAGCTTTCGGAGCTTCTTCCCAGGATGTGGAGGATCATGTCACCACAGTTTAGGGTGTGAGACAAGACAACTATAGCAAGTATGCAGATAAGAAGGCCCGCAAGGGTGGTAGTATTAGTGGTACGTTCTCCCGAGGGTAGGGTCAGCATGGGCAGAGTTCCCAAGTTTATTAGGTTGTCCTATCTAGTCAGTTGTGCAGGTTTCTGTTGGAAGGCCATCGGGGGCCGGTCATTAATCGTCAAGTCAGTCAGGGGGTTCACATTCTAGATTTTCTTACCATGGTGGTTATTCTACTTCTTCTGCTTCTGTTCAGCGACCTATCCTAGACCGTGGATGTTTCGAGTGTGGTGAGCAGGGGCATTTCAAGAGGAATTGTCCCTGACTCAGACAGAGTGACCAGAGTGCTCAGTACCAGACTCCCAGGGCTCCAGTTTCATCAACTAGAGGAGGAGGATCTTATGGTAGGGACCTTGCTCAGACTGGGCGTGGTGGCCACATATCTGGTAGAGGTGGCACCCAGCCTAGCAGAGGCGGATCTCATTCTGGCACAGGTGGATATCAGCCCAGTAGGGGCAGGGCTCAATCAAGCTATAGTGATCATGGAAGGTCGCAGTCTAGTGGCAGATGGGTTTATTGCTATGCCTTTCCTGGCAAATCAGAGGCTGAGGGTTCCGATGCAGTCATTACAGGTAACATCTCAGTCTGTCACCGGTTACTCAACCCGGGTTCTACATTGTCTTATGTGTCCACATACTTCTCTAGGGGTCCTGATATGGTTTATGATTTGCTTGATGCTCTTATACATGTATCTACTCTGGTTGAAGCGGTAGTGGTAGATAGAGTTTATTGGTCTTGTACGGTCACTTTTATGGGTTATGGTACGTGGGTAGACCTGGTGATTCTTGATATGGTAGATTTTGATGTTATTTTGCATATGAGTTGGCTGTCTCTTTACCACGCGATTCTGGACTGTCATGCCAAGACAGTCACTTTAGCTATGCTGGGTATGTCTAGACTTGAGTAAGAGGGTACTCCTATTCCTTCCCCAAAGAAGATCATTTCCTTTCTCGCGCCAAGAAGTTAGTTGATAGAGATTGTTTGGTTTATATGGTGTATATTCGCGATACTAGTGCTGAAGTTCCATCGCTTAAGTCGGTCCCCATGGTATGTGAGTTCACGGAGGTGTTTCCCACGGACTTGCCGGGTATGCCACCCTACCGTGATATTGATTTATGTATTGACTTGGAGCTGGGGACTCGCCCTATTTCCATTCTACCATATCGGATGGCGCCAGCCGAGTTGAGAGAGTTGAAAGGGTAGCTTCAAGACCTTCTTAGCAAGGGATTCATTAGATCTAGCGTCTCCTCTTAGGGCGCTCCTGTGCTTTTTGTGAAGAAGAAGGATGGGACTATGCAGATGTGCATTGATTACCGCCAGATGAATAAAGTCACCATTAGGAACAAGTCCCCCATTCCTCGTATTAATGATCTATTTGACCAGCTTCAGAGGGCTTCTGTGTTTTCTCAGATTGATTTGAGGTCGGGTTATCACCGGTTGAAGATCCGAGCCGAAGATATTCCTAAGACAGCCTTTCAGACTCGGTATGGGCACTATTGAGTTTCTTGTCATGTCATTTGGGCTTACCAATGCCCCAGCTGCTTTCATGGACTAGATGAATGGGATTTTTAACACATGATTATAAATAAACCATTCACAGGCAACCAAAGTATAACACCTGCAGACTCATGGGAAACAAATTATATGATGAACAGAACAAACATTAGGGTCTACGTATAAATACGGCTTACAAACCGAAGTACAACTCACTGCAGTTACTCATCCTCTCGAATAACTAGTCTTGCACATGAATGCAGCTTACACACCGGAGTGCGACTCACGGTGGTTATTCATCCTTCGAATAACTACATTTGTGCACTACTGCGGCTTACACCAAAGTACAACTCACAGGTTACTCATCCTCCCAAATAACTAGGCTTGCGCATGAATGTGGCTTACACACCGAAGCGCGACTCCCAATGGTTATTCATCCTCCCAAATAACTACGCCAAACACAATAATAAAAAATCATGCAATGTTAGATGAAACATCATTCATGCCATGTTAGATGAAACATCATTCATGCCATGTTAGATGAATCAACAATCACGTCATCGTCTCATAATAGAGGTATTTCAAACCACAATCGATTTACAACATATTCAAATCAAGTATTTAACTTCAAGTTCAAGAAAAACCCATTTAACGAACAAAACGTGTATAAACTTCTAATTTTTCAAAAATAAGCACAATCTTCCATATTAGGGAAATTCACATTTCAACCATAGTATAAATCACATGAGGTTCGATGCGGGCTTGACCCTATACATGCATGACCTGGTTCAAATATGCTCTTTAGTTTGAAAATAGGTTCAATAGAGAACAACCCTCAGTTGACACCTGATTTTTGACCTCCCGTAATTTATTTTGATTACTCAAAGTCCTTGGATAACAAATAAAATAATTTTGCACATTCGCAGAGAACCTGGATAATTTTGCATAATTATCCGGACCATTTTTACAGTTATAAATTAATATGAGAACCCTCGAGGCTCTATTAATTACTCAATGATTTTATTTGCAATTTGCAGCACTTACAGCATTTTCTATAAAATATTTTTAATTTATCAACCGCAGGACAATTTTAAAACAATCGTTCATTTAAATAAGAGAAGCAATTTATTTTATTTATCCAAGGATTTCAAGTAAATTAACAAAATTACTACTTCACCCCTCAAGCTTTGGATTTTGCCTGTTTATGTGCTTATTCTATTTTCTGATGAAAATTGTATTGACAAAATACAATTTCATTTAATTTCTAGGTCCCAACATAAATGACATCCCTGTAATTAACCAATTCATGGTTCAAGATATGTCGGGGTCATTTTGCAATTCTAGCCTCCCAAATAACTTTAATTGAGATGCTCAGTCAATTGGCAAATTAGTTAAGGTTATTAATGCAAATGAGTTTTAACTGGCAAAATTAATGCCAAATTGAGACTATATTTGCAATAATTTAAATTATTTAGCAATAACTAAATAGTTTAATAAAGGGAATTTCTGATTTTGTTGCGAAGGTTATAATTGCAAACCTTGTTTTTTAATTTTGACCAATTCAGGTCATACTTGCAAAAGAATTCAATTTATTAGCTTTTTAAATAATTTTCTTTGCATAATTGGATGTCTTTTAGCTAATTAGTCTTCAATTTCTTATTTTTAACATTTGCCCATTTTACTAAATACCCGCATTACCCTTATGTGAGTGTATACGTGTGATATACACCCATATACATGTAATTTATTAAAAGGGTGGGGACATATTTTTAAATCAGATATATATATATATACATATAATGGGGGACATGTTTTAAAAAGAATTGGGCCGAGCCCAGCCCAGTCGGACTCGATCCGGCCCACACAAGTGTATATACACTCCCTCCGAATTCACCTACCCCATTTCAAGGGCCATTTAGCAAAACAAACATTTAGGGGCTAGGGCTAACCCTAGCCGCCGCTCCTATTCCACCACCTACGCACCACTGGTTTCGGTCACGTCCCATCGGTTAGAGCCATAATATGTGGAGGACAGGACGAAGCATTAAATGCTTCACCCTTCTCTCACCAGAAAAACGTCCAAACAGGCCCTTAGGTAAGTCTTTTTGCTCTGTTAGTTGTTGTATACTCCACTGCCGATCGTTATTTGTTTGGGACGATCTTGGCCGTTATGTATGGCCATGCCTAAGGGCATATCAGTTGAAGTAGATTCTTCTTTTGATCAATCAAAACCCCTTCCCAAACTGTACAAGCTTCTTCTCATGTGTCCCACATCGTTGTTTGTGTTGGTTTCTTTTGTTCTGGGGTTTCTATAAATAGAAACCCCCGTTCATGAGTAGAAGAGATTGGAAAATCTTGATAAAAAAGAGGGTTCTAAATATTAGTCTATAAGTTGAATTTTATTCTCGAAATTTTCTAAGGTTTTTCGTTAATTCGAAAACCTAAGTCTAAAAATTGTCTTTGCTTTGCTTATTTTGCATTGTGGATCGAGTTTGGGAAGAGGTTGTCTGCTTATCCTAATTTGGTCTTGGCTGTGCAAATAAAAGGTAATTTTTATACTTATTATTGCTTTTCATTTATTTTTTGGTATTTATTTTCTATTATTTATGTTGTTTTAGTTATTTTTATGAGTTTTTTTGTGATTCTTGTTAGTTAAATATATTTCTGGATTAGTTAGGTCTTTTGATAAACTAAATATATTTTGATATTTCCCTACCTTGCTCCCATTTTAAGTGATTAGTTATGTCATAGTTAGTGTTATAGTCTCCTCACCTAGTCAATCATGCCTTTTGAAATTAGTCATGTGTTAGTTTGATTTAGTTTGAGCTCATGTGTGCCAAAGTTCAACATCATTTGAATAACTTGTTTGGGGAGACAATGAGTTCTTGGTTCATTTTGGTATAAGTTGACTTATGTGATCTGTAAAAGCGTTTTGAATTGATCCTGGATAGATGTAGTTGTATACAGGCAAAACCGAGGACAAGATATCCTCAGTTTCCCGACAAGGAAATTAAGATCATGATGACCATTATTGGATCAGATGAATCTCAATCGGGGTCGAGGTCAAGCGTTGGATCGTAGCAAGACCCAGCACATATGGTCCCGGGTCGTTGAGTTCAGTTAGATTTGAATACCGAGATAGGACGAGAAGGCGGTTAACCATGATAAATAAGGGTCCAAAATATCTACCCTCAGCTGAATATGGCGGCGCCAATCTCGCTCGTCAGTTACTAAAGATTTTGTGCCTTATTTAGACTTGTACTAGGGTTATAACTCATGTACTATATAAAGAGGAGGACGCCCTTTACTTTTAGGCAGTTCTTTCATACACATAAACATACTACACAATACAATTTGATTCCAAGTGTTTATTATTCTCTCTAAGTGTTAAATAATTATTCATTCATTGGTCACAGTAACACGAGCCCGGTTCAAAGGATCCGAGCCTACCGATCGATCGCTTCCTAAAATCAATCATTGTCCTAATGTGGTTTGATTGTTCTTACTCACTTCTGCACTATTATTCATTGCCTTACAATCATTCGTATTAAATTCAACCGCATATCCTTTGAACCGCGAATAAATTTAATTGTTATCCATTTTTAAGGGTAAACAATTTGGAGCCCACCGTGGGGTCTAGGATAATAGTAGTGGTTTAATACGAGTTTTGATAACATACAATTTTTTACACTTGTTCTTTGAAGTTTGATTTCAAGTCTACCCAACATGTCAGACTCTCACTCTGTCAATTTTCATGCTAAATCGAGCCACCACGAGGAAAACGACAATGGGTACCTAACAACAATGTGCCCCCAATCGATCCTAATCAAATCGGGTCATCAATAGGGGATGTTCCAATAGATGGGGATAATGGAGCCACGTTGCAGCAGCTCAGGAACCAGTTGGAAATGACTATGGCACAATTGCAGGCCCAACAAGCGGGTATAGCACAACTGCAAAATCAAAATCGAGCACCCAATGCTGCTCAATCTAAACAGACCAAGGAAACCGCCCCAATGGAGGAAAGGCACATTGCTGGGAATAATGGGAATGACCCCGGACAAAATGTCGAGCTGATAAGAATGCCCAAAGAACTGACGAAATGAGTAGAGTCCGGGGAAAAGAAGATAGAGGCAAATGACAAGAAGATGGAGAACTATAACGCGAGGGTTGATCAAATTCCTGGAGCACCCCCGATATTAAAAGGACCGGACTCAAACAAGTTCATTCAAATGCCATTCCCACCGAGTGCTACACCAAAGCCGATCCCAAAAAGGTTCCGCATGCCCGATATCCCAAAGTATAATGGGAACACTTGCCCAAACGAGCATGTGACCGCGTACATATGTGCTATTAAAGGGAACGACCTCGTAGAGGATGAAAGGGAGTCAGTGCTACTTAGGAAGTTCGGGGAAACCCTGTAAAGGGAGCAATGATATGGTATCACAATTTACCCGAGCATTCAATTGACTGGTTTGCTATGCTTGCATATGCCTTTGTCAAAGATCATGCTGGAGTCATTAAAGTTGAACGAGGAAGTCGGACTTGTTCAACGTCAAACAGCGAGATGATGAAACCCTCCGTGAGTTTGTGGCCCGATTTCAAATGGAATGTATGGATCTACCATCGGTTCAAGACGATTGGGCTATTCAAGCTTTTACTCAGGGGCTCAACCCAAGGATCTCAATCATATCCCTAGAATTGAAGCAAAATTTGGTAGAGTATCCGGCAATCGCGTGGGCCGATGTACACAACAGATATCAATCGAAGATCAGGGTCGACGATGATAAAATTTTGAGGACCGCATTGGGATCATGGCGTTCCAGAAAAGGGAGTGATCGGTAAAAAAGAACATCGGATCGAGAGCCGAGACCATCCCATGATAGGTTTCAGCCTTATCCAGTTGATCAAAGGGGCAATGGGCGCAATGGTGACTTAGGCAAAAATGATAGAAGCAATGATCGTGGCCCGGGTAATCGAGGATTAATGAACAAAAATGTGATCGACAGACCATCGGCAAATAACGAAGCCCCAAGATTGTCGGAGTATAAAATCTGCGTCGAGGTGGCAACCATAGCAGCAGCTATCATCCGTAACAGAGAAACGAGACACCCAAGGCCTATCTAGTCCGATCTGAAAAAATGAGATAAGAGCCTGATTTGCAAATCCCATCATACCCATGGTCACTGAACCGAAGATTGTCGACAATTAAGGGAGGAGGTCGCTCGTCTGTTTAATCTGGGTTACCTTCGAGAATTTCTAAGTGAACGGGCCAAAACTCATTTCAAGAACGCGGATGCCAACAAGAAAGATGGACAGGAAGACCCTCAACATGTGAGCCACGTGATTATTAGGGAAGTGGAAATTCCTTAGGGGCCAATAATGAAATGCACTAAAGTTTCCATCACTAGAGAAAAACGTGCACGAAGTTGTGACCCCAAGAGTCCCATCTCGTTCAGTGACGAGGATATAGGAGGCATTGTTCAGCCCCACAATGATGCACTGGTAATATCTATCCTTGTTAATAAATTTAGAATTAAACGTGGGCTGATTGATCCAGGTTGCTCGGCTAATATCATCTGATGGAGAGTCATCGAGCAGCTGGGACTACCAGACCAGATCGTACCGGCAGTCCAAGTCCTCAACGGGTTCAACACAGCTGGAACCACGTACCAGACCAAGTTTTACGTGATGGAAGGAGACATGGGATACAATGTATTATTTGGAAGACAATGGATTCACAACATGAGAGCGTGCCCTCAACTCTGCACCATGCGTTGAAGTTCCCGACCCCAGAAGGAGTCAAAATCGTTCGTGGTGAGCAGAAAGCCGCAAAGGAAACATTCTAGATCGAGGAAGATTTTTTAGTAGCTAAGGCTTCGGTGTTGAAGGACTGGAAGTCAAACAATAGGGAAGACACCAAATAGCAATCACAGGTTCCGATCACGGTGTCCTTGGAAGATCGGGAAAGGAATGCACCAGATGAAGAAATTGACTTTGGGGTCCCGAGATACTTCGCGGTACCCTATAATTCAGATGTCTCAAAGTCAACGGTCGTGGAACTTGAGCAAATTATACTGTTCATTCATCTACCGGACAGGAAGGTATACCTGGGCACGGGGTTAACCTCCGAGCTCAGGAAACATTTATTGAATTTCCTAAAAATAACTCTAATTGCTTTTACTGGTCCCATTTAGACATGACAGGTATCCCACCAGAAGTGAAAACTCACAAGCTGAGTCTAGACCCAAGTTTCCCTCCAGTTAAAAAAAAAAAAAGGCGACAGCCCGAGGTCAAGCATGCGTTCATCAAAGACGACGTATCTAAACTCCTTAAAATAGGTTCCATTTGGGAAGTTAAGTACCTGGATTGGTTAGCTAATGTAGTAGTCATACCTAAAAAGGGAAACAAGTTTAGAATGTGCATAGACTATAAAGATTTGATGTAACGACCCGTTTGGTCGTTATAGTCCTTTTGGCACTTTCGCCACTTCCGAGCGTTTATTGACTCATTTTGACCCAAGGTTAACTTTTGGGAAACAGAACTTTTTCGGAGTTTCTTCAACTCCGAGAGGTTCGAATAATTATTTAAAACTTGTATGTATGATTGGTTCGGATCCCAATGCATTTTGGTGCATTTCGAGACTTTGGATGGGAAATGGGAAGTAGGCACCGGTGGTTGACTCTGTCAACGAGACCTCCGTTGAAAATTTTGAGTCCACGAGTACATTCGTAGCGTATTTTTTCATAGTTTAGGATGGTCGGATTATGAGCAGATGACCTCGGGAATAACTCAAAAATTCGATGGAGGACTTAGAAAATTGGGGATTTCTGGTGTCTGGTGCCCGCAACGGCGGCACCAGAGCCGCCCCAGCGGTACCACTGTGGCGGTGTAGTGACCGCTGGGGCGATCATGAGTAAAATAGACCATACCGCTGCAACGATAGACCAGCCGCCGTAGCGGCACTACCCCCGTCGTGGCGGTCACGGGTAGTGTTATTTCATTTAATGTGTCTTAAAATAAGACCTAGACCCTCATTTTGTCATAAATCGATATTGGAGCTTGAGAAAGCTGTTCTTGGGGATAAATTGAGGAATTTCTTGGACGTAAAGCTTTATCTAATCACTTACTTCTCTTTAATCATATCATCTTAGAATCATCCCTTCCCTTTTCAATCCATTAGAAATGGAATTTGAAGGAGGGTTTTGGGAGATTTTTCTCTAAGAATATACTTGATAAATTGATGATGGTATTGTTAAAATGTGATGAATCTACGCTTAGTAATCATATATCTTTTCACTTTTAAGGTTGAATTTCGAATTTGGAGAATTAGGGTTCATACCCAATTTGGGGGGTTTTACTAGAATCAGATTTGGTGATAGTTCTTGAGCCAAATCAACAATTAATAATTGGGTTATGATTACCTAGGATTCAATTTGATATTTTACCCGTGAATTTCCCGTTTCGCCCTTGTGGGCCCGTTTCCCCAATTTCTAGGGTTAAATTGGACCTAATTAAAATCATAGCAATATTAGTATCATTATTCATGATTTCTAATTTAGAATTAGATTATGCTTAGACTACTTTGATTCTGAGCTTCAGAGGAAGGGCAAGGAGATAGAGTGACTTGTTAGTGTTGTAGCTCGGCAGTCCAGGTAGGTTATGGTTTACATTTGGTGAGACTTAGTATAGTGAATCACATATTTAGATTATGATTTCGGAGATAGCATGTGACCCTTCGGGTGTGGAGTTGGGATGGATATTGCCTTAGGTTGGGCCCTGATGTATGTTTGGACTAGCCACCCCGCTATATGTGTTTGATTGTTTAATGATGTTGGTTTGATGTCATGTGTAGTTGTTAGATAGCGAGTGTCACTTGTTGTCCTGATTTGGGATAGGATTGGCATACCTGTTGTTGGTATTGGTACTATGATACATTATTGGTGTACCCACTGTTGGTATTGGAGTTATTGATATATGTTGGCATACCCACAGTTGGTATTGTGATGTGATATATTATTGGCATACCCCGTTGAGGTACTTGTGATATTGAGCTTACTTGTTGATGATTGATATATGCATTGCACGCATTCTCTCATATTATCATGCATGGCCGATATCCGATGATGATTCGGTATCGTTGATTGAGCAAAACTGATTTTTGATAAACTCTTTTACTTGAGTGATTGTGAAAAAGGCTGATGTTCGAAGATCCATTTCGGAATCGTTGTTTATAGGAAACTGATACTGAATAAACTCTTTTTACTTGAGTGATTATGAGGAGGCTGATGTCCGAGGTTCAATTTCGGAATCATTGATTTATGAAACTGATATTTGATAACTCTTTTGAGTGATTGTGAGGAGGACGATGTCCGATGGTTATATTCGGGCATCGTTGTGCATGGCTGTTTCCGATGTTATCTCGGATTCGATTGTAGTGCATGGGCTTCGCGGGTCCCCCAGAGTGATGCTGGTGAGACTCCCCCTGTGAATAATTAGCCAGGGTCCCGTCTGTCTATTTGGAAAAGATTGGGACGTATGGCACTCAGACTTGGCAAGTCACACTGGGTTGTGCTGCCGTGATGTCGATATTTCCATCCGGAGTACAGGTGTACATCTCATTTGCATAGCATGGCATGGCATCACATTCATACATTATTGAAATGCATTGCATTATGACTTGAGTGAGATGTTGTGATGACTGTATTGTGGTGGATTGTGTTGTTGATTCTATGGTGTTGATTGTTCCAGGAATTGATATACTCAGACTTATTATATTGGGGTTAGATACTTACATATGCGTTGATGGATACTCGGTTACGATTATATTGTTTCATGCTTGATTATTCTACTTGTTTATCTGCGTTATTTTCTTAATTGTGTTAACTATGCTTAGTCGGCCTATGATGCCTACCAGTACTGTTGTTTGTACTGACCTGCACTTGCTGCATTCTTTTATGAATGCGAAGTATCAGGCCGGATCTACTTCTCTGACTCGTGGTTGATTGACTCTTTAGCTTTTACTTGAGTTTTCCAGGGTGAGCATGGCGTTCGCTGACCTTGAAGACTCTTCTATTGTTTATGTCTTACTTTTCCTTCAAGACATGATTTGATACCTTTATGTATTATTATTCAGACCAGAGTTATTCGTATTTAGATGCTCTTGTATGACCAGACCAGATACTGGGGTGGTTCCGCACTTATCTATATTATAATATATTGTGAGACTTACGTCATTTACTCATTCGCTATTTATTATATTTATTGATTGTGAACGTTGAGTTAAGGTTTCGCCTACCTAGGGGGAATGGTAGGTGCCTGCATGACCTAGGCAAAAATGGGTCGTGACAAGTTAGTATCAGAGCCCTAGGTAACCCGATCTTTAATACAAGAGTGTGTCTAGTAATGTCTCGTGGATCGGTACGATGAGCTCCGTACTTATCTGCAGAAGGCTATGGGATATTTAGGAAATCTCATCTTCTTTCTTTCCATCGTGCTACTTTATTCAAATTGGTATCTGAAAAGACCAAATTGGTACCTGACTCTTATCTCTTCTCTCACAAATAGTGAGGACTCGAGCTACTACGGCCCGAGGTCAGGTGTCGGATCCCGCAGGTACGGCTGGCACCCGAGGGTGCGCTACAGTCAGAGGACAAGGCAGAGCAAAAGGCCGCAGGGCTGCCCCAGCCAGGAGTAGAGCTCCGACGATGGGCCAGCGACGAGAGAGGTCTCCATCCCCCAAGCCCGAATACCACCCGGGTAGAGACCAGACTGTCGGGGATGGCATGACCCCAGCGCGGACACAACCTGAGGTTGCTTCTGACCAGCCCGTGCATGACACTATGGCCAGGGTCCTACTTCATCTTGATGCCCAGCAGGCGGTCGCCGGTGTTACTACTCCCAGTAGGGGTTCACAGACTAGGGTTGGGGCATGGACCCCTGAGCAGGGACCCACGTGGGTAGCACATCCGGCCGCAGCTATGGCTCCCCGCATTGATGCTATACTCGCTCCTGTGGAGGATATTAGGCCAATGGATGGCGCCGTTATGACTGCTGCTGATCAGGACCTGGTGGGGAGGTCTAGGAAGTTAGAGCCGCCGAGGTTCTCTAGTACTTCGTCTGAGGATGCTTATGAGTTTATTCTTGATATGCATGAGTTGCTGCATCGTATGGGGATAGTGGAGACCCACGATGTTGATTATGTGTCGTACCAGTTTCACAGCAACGCGAAGACATGGTGGAGGTATTTCGTGTCATGCCGACCTGAGGGTTCTCCTCCATTGATTGGGTGTGGGTTCCACCGGGCCTTCCTTGAGATGTATGTACCCCGTTCTTTGAGAGAGGCTCATAGGGAGCAGTTTCTACACCTTGAGCAGAGGAGCATGTCCTTGGAGTCTTATGTGAACCGTTTCCTCTATTTGGACTGATATTCTACTCTATTGATTCCTACCGAGGCTGATAGGATCAGAAGCTTTGTTGGAGGACTAGTAGACTCTCTACAGATTCCTTGCCTTCAGATGGAGTCTATGGGGGCTTCCTTCCAATCCATTATTGAGCTTGCTTCGATGGTTGAGGGCGCCAAGGCCCGTTCTTTTAGTGGTGGTGATAAGAGGCCACGTCAGATTGGCAGCTTTGAGGGTTTTGGTACGAGGCGCGCCGGTCAATTTTCGAGGACACCTTAGCCCTATTCCGATCATCCCGTACATTCAGCATTACTGACTTCCTCTAGTGAGCCACCGAGATAGAGAGCTCGTTCTCTAGACCAGTGGACCGGACTGCTTCATCCGGGTCTTCAGTTTCCATGTTTCAGCATTCGACTCCTCTAACTTGTTTCTCTTGTGGAGGTTGGGCATATTGCCAAGAGATGTCCCCGACCTAGGCGAGATTATCAGCCGCCAAGGACTTCTGTATCATCCAGTAGTC
This sequence comes from Lycium barbarum, assembly GCF_019175385.1. Classification (NCBI taxonomy): domain Eukaryota; kingdom Viridiplantae; phylum Streptophyta; class Magnoliopsida; order Solanales; family Solanaceae; genus Lycium; species Lycium barbarum. The sequence goes on from NC_083338.1 coordinate 92,912,907, forward strand.
GAGGAGGGCCTTCTCAGAGAGGCGGTGCTCAGTCAGGCTGCGGTATTTCCCATGGTTCTAAAGGTGGGTCCCAGCCAGCTAGAGGTGGTACTCAGAGTTAGAGAAGGGGATCCTAGGCTGTATGTGGTGGAGCGCATTGTTACTGTTATATCCCGTGTTTTCGCGTATTCGGAAAATTTGGAGTAATTGTGACTTGTAAAGAATAAGGCCACATTTTGATTTCATCGAACCTATATGTTGTTGTTTATGAAAAGTGTTGACGCAGAGACATCGGGGAAGGACAAGGGCAAAATTGGAATTTCAGAAATTAGTTTCGGGAATTACAAAACAAGAATTCTAACAAGATGGGCTAAAAAAAATAGAAAATTGAGGCCCAAATTTATAGGGGTGGCCGGCCATGAAGCTAGCCCAAGCCCATGTTATTAATTTGTCATGTGACTAAGTCATGTGACAAATTAATATAAAAGGAGATAATGTTCAAGAAAATTCAAGAACAATCACAACAATTTGAAGAACACCACAAAAAAAGGGCATTCGGCCCTAGTGAAAAAAAAAAGAAAAAAAATTTCCTAGCCTTTGATTTCAATCCAAAAATCTTGTCTTTCTTGAATTATTAATAAGTTCAAGGCGCTCTTCGACGTGGTATAATTAGTTTAGCGAAAGAACCACGTTTGCGGGAAAGTTGAAATTTGAAGGAAAGGTATGAATTTTATGTTTTATGTTATGGAATAAGTATATATGTTATAATGGTTAGAATTAGATGAGAATTGTGGACTTGTGATATGTGTGTAAAGCCGTGTGTGTGTGTGTGGTGGTGTATGGCCGTGTGCCATGGTGTTGGTAGAAAGCGGTGAGTTAAATTTTATTTAGTCCGTTAGTTGCGTCGTTGTGACCATTGTGACGGAAATGAAGGTTTAACGACTTGAATTAGCCTTGAATTTGCTTGTATGTAATTATGAGAAATTATGTAAATTTTGCATGACTTTTATATAAGCATGGAAGTAAGATTCAAATGTGAATTTGGTTGTTGTTAATGAGTTAGAAAGGAAAACAATGTGAGTTGGAAGTTTCGTTACATTTGTAGAAACATCGGATGGAATATGAAATTAGCGGGAATACTTGAATTCATGAATATTGTTTGGAATGCTATTGAATGTATTTGGATGATCTTGAACTAGCTAATGAATATGGAAAATGTTGATGTTTGTTGGATAATGGGAAGTGGATAGAAAAGTAGACTATTGTTGATATAATGCATTTTTGTGATGATTGTTGGCATTGTTGATGTTGTTGGGTTGTTGTTGCTGCTATTTGAGCCGAGATGATTCTCGGGGGTGCTATATTTATAGGGGAGGTGCTGCCGAAATTTCGGTAGACAACTATGACTTTAAGTTGAATCCTTAGAATCCATAACTTACAATTAGTAACTTTGACCATTTGTAGATTCCGGGCGAAACGGGATTTGAGTTTAAGCGAGCGAAAGACGCACGTAAGGTATGTAAAGCTAACCCATTCCTTATTTTGGCATGTCCTAAGTATACTAGGTCGATACTTGAGCCTCGGGGACAATTCCGTTCATGGAAATTCGAATTTGAATTTGAATACTATTCATTCAATCTAATTGAATTAGAAAACCTCACATTTTGTTGGAAAATGATCAAACGTCCGAAACTTTGGTAAATGTAATAGAATCGCTTCGAAACTTCCATTGATGATTCCATAGATCCTAATACTTGTGATTCAGGTCCGCCACCTCGACATGACCCGAGGTGGGCCCACTAATCCCGAGACTCCTTTGTTTGTTCTAATAGGCGTATTTTTGTATAGTGTCAGAAAAAGACTATTGTTTATGACTTTGGCTATCATAGAATAATGTCTTGACTGTCCCTGACGTTCTAAATTACATTTCGAACTATAAATGTAACTTTGGAAGTACTTTCGTGAAATAAATCCTGTATTGACCAATTGTTCGAACTAGTTTGACTAATGAGCTGATATATGATTATATCAAGTTTTATAACTATTTCGATTTATAAATTGTATTAGTCGCTCATGACTCTGCTCGTGCCCCTTTATTACGATATCGTTCTCCGGTTCCCGGGCCGGTTATTGATCACGCGCACTATGACAATTCGACCGTATGCCCTTTTGTTGACATGAGTATCCGGGCATAGGTGTTCCGATACAAGTACTCCGCTAGAAGTATTTTGATATAAGTATTCCGATATAAATATTTTGATATAAGCAATCTGATGTAAGTATTTTGATATAAGTATCCGGATAAAGTATTATGATATGAGTATTCTGAAATAACTATTCGGCATAAGCATTCTGAAATAAGATTTCTGATGTAAGTGTTCTATTATAAGTATTCTTCTATGAGTATTCTGATACAAGTACTCTGATGTGAGTATCCAATATGAATGTTCTCTGTAAGCTTTAGCGTCTCCAACTTTCGTATACGGCATCGGATTGTTTAGAAGTATCCGAAGAGGTTCCGGTACCAAAAACGTATATGATCTTTCTATATGTCATATGGTTCCAAAATCTCCGTTTGATCTGATTCGTAAGGACATCTGAAGGTGCCTGGTATGACTATGACTCTGACTCTCCGAAAAAGGCTTCTGAAATGCTTATAAAGCGTTCTGTACTTCAAACGCTCGTAACTTTCTCATACTACGTTGGATTGACCTGAAATCTGTTCCAAGCCTCCAGGTATCGGTAAGGACGCTTGTCTGTCGAGTCTTGGTTTCTATGTGCATCTGATTTCTCACTACTCTGCTCGTGTGAGCCTTAGCATGTCTATTCACTGAGCCGGGCCAGGATATGTTATCGTGCGTTGTTCCCCTATGTTGTCTACTATGTTCTGAAATAAAACCGTGAGGGGTGGTCTGGGCTGAGCTCGATCCCCAAAGCGGACAGTATCTGCGTTGCATAATCTGATACCTGGCAGACGCGTTGGGAGTGTACTGGGCAGAGCTCGAGCTCCCGAGACTGATCCGTGACCCGTGTACTGGGCAGAGCTCGAGCGGGAAAAACGGGCAGTTCCTGCATGGGATGACCACTGTACTGGGACGAGCTCGAGGTGGCATACCCCTTGTAGGCGCGTGTTCTGATATGATATGATACGATCTGATATGATATACTCCGGCTATACGCCGCCTGATACGATACGTTTATGTATGATGTGACCACTGTACTGGGCTGAGCTCGAGGTGTCACACTCCTTGTAGACATCATATGATTCGCAGGTTACAACGTCTGATCCGATACGCTACGGCGTCCTGATATGGCATATGACTATAATGTGCACTATGTGTGATCTGTGTCTGGAAAGTAAGTTCTGATACTCTGTACGTCCTGTATTCCAACCGGTATACTATATCATCTGAGTACTCGGTAAGTCCCATATTCCTTCTGATATATGACGTCATTTGAGTATTCTGTATGTCATACACTCCGTCTGACACATGAGCTAGGTAGGCACAAGTTGCGTCTGGAAACCCTGTACGTTTGGCAACCCTTTTGACAGGTTATATCGGTTTGTATGATTTGTGATGATCTGTATGATCTGGGTCTGGGGAGTGAGTGATTTGATATTCTGGACCATGTACTCATTCTTTTACCGCTTGTTTCGACTATAGTTCTGATTTCTGTATTCCATGCTTTACATACTCAGTACATATTCCGTACTGACCCCCTTTCTTCGGGGGCTGCGTTTCATGCCCGCAGGTACAGACGCTTATTGTGGTGATCCGCCAGCCTAGGGTACACAGTCTGCTGCTTGGAGTGCTCCTTTGATCCGGAGCCCATACTTTCGGTACAGAACTCTCTGGTGTATATGATTTTGTGTTTATGGTTATTTTGGGTACGGCGGGGCCCTGTCCCGTCATATGATTCTGTTGTCTGTATTAGAGGCCTGTAGACATGTATGTGGGTCATGGGTCGTGTTTGGTCAGTGATGTTTTCTTGGTTTGTGCCCAGTTTTCCCCTACACTACGTTAATATGATCGATCTATGTTTTATGATATAAATAATGGTTTAAAAGATATGTTTATAATTTGGGACGCACGAGATTCATAATATATAGGCATAAGTGAGATTTGGTGGGTAAGTATATACGAGTGTCCACGTCGGACACTAGTCGCGGCCTACGGGGTTGGGTCGTGACAGTTACTCATTTCCTGATAGGCCCGAGGCAGAGGCCTCAGATGCTGTGATCTCAGGTACCATTTCTATCTATCAGAGAGCAGCATCTGTGTTGTTTGATCCTGGATCCACTTATTCGTATGGTTTTGCATTTCATGCCGTTTGTTGGGATTTACCCTGTGATAGCATAGATATACCTGTTCATGTGTCTACTCCAGTCGAAGATTCTATGGTTGTTAATCGAGTCAACTGGTCTTGTTTAGTTACTTTTATGGGGTATGACACCTGGCTAGATTTGATGATTCTGGATATGGTGGACTTTGATATTATATTGGGTATGACGCGGCTTTCTCCTTATCATGTGATCTTAGACTGTCACGCCAAAACAGTCACTTTAGCCATGCCAGGCATCCCTAGGCTTGAGTGTAGAGGTACTCCTAGTCCCGCTCCGAAGAAGATTATTTCCTTCCTTCGGGCAAAGAAGTTAGTAAGTAAGGGGTGTTTAGCGTATTTGGCGCATATTCATGATACGACTGTTGCATCTCCATCCCTTGAGTCTATTCCTATCGTGACCGAGTTCATGAAGGTGTTTCCGTCAGTTTTGCCGGGTATGCCACCCGATCGTAACATTAATTTCTATATCGACGTGGACTCGAGTACTCGTCCTATTTCCATCCCACCATATCGGATGGCACCTGCCAAGTTGAGAGAACTTAAGGAAATATTGTAGGATTTATTGAGCAAGGGGTTCATTAGACCGAGCGTCTCCCCTTGGGGTGCTCCCGTGTTATTTGTGAAGAAGAAAGATGGGACCATGAGGATGTGCATTGATTACTGCCAATTGAACAAGGTCACTATCCAGAACAATTGCCCTATGCCTCGTATTGATGATCTATTTGACAGGTGCTTTGGTGTTTTCTAAGATTGATTTATGTTCCGGTTATCATCAGTTGAAGATTAGGGCGGAGGATATTTCGAAGACAGCATTTCAGACGAGATATGGCCACTATGAGTTTCTAGTGATGTCTTTCGGGCTTACTAATGCCCCAGCTGCATTTATGACCTTGATGAATGGCATTTTTAGGCCTTTCCTTGATTCTTTTGTGATTGTGTTTATTGATGACATCTTGGTGTATTCAAAGAGTAAAGTGGAGCATGAAAGCCATCTTCGTACCGTCCTTGGGTTGTTGAAGAAACATAGTTTGTTTGCCAAATTTTCTAAGTGTGAGTTCTGGTTAGAGTCTGTAGCATTCTTGGGCCATGTAGTGTCCAAGGAGGGGATTATGGTTGATCCACAGAAGATTTAGGCTGTGGGGGGTTGGGCGAGGCCCACTACTGTTATCGAGATTCGTAGTTTTGAGGGTTTGGCCAGTTATTACCGCCGTTTTGTATAGGGTTTTGTTGCCATTGCTTTGTCCTTGAATAGATTGACTCAAAAGGATGTTCCCTTCCAGTGGACGGATGATTGTGAGGAGAGCTTTCAAAAGCTCAAGCTTCTTTTGACCACAGCCCCGATCCTAGCCTTACCTATTGAGGGCAAGGAATTTGCGGTCTATTGTGATGCTTCCCGTATAGGTTTGGGTACGGTGTTGATGCTGGAGGGTAGAGTGATAGCTTATGCTTCCCGTCAGTTGAAAGTTCACCGTAGCCTTCAGCATGTGTTTACCTATAGAGATCTTAATTCTAGGATGCGCCGATGGATGGAGCTCCTGAAGGATTATGACATCTCTATTCTGTATCACCCTCGTAAAGCCAATGTGGTGGCTGAAGCTTTGAGTCACAAGGTAGTGAGTATGGGGAGTTTAGCTCGATTGATTATTTTCGAGCGTCCGTTAGCCTTGGAGGTTCAGACTCTGGCCAACAGTTTCGTCCGTCTCGATATCTCGACCCCGAGGAGGATTTTGGCTTGTATAGAGGCGAGATCATCGTTATTGGATCGGATCAAGGCTCATCAGTTTGAGGATTCTTAGTTGAGAAAGATCCGAGATAGTGTGTCGAGGGGTGAGGCCAAGGAGGCCGTGATTGATTTTGAGGGCATTCTGAGGATTAGAAGACACGTATGCATTCCTCGTGTTAGTGAACTGATTTAGTTGATCTTATCTGAGGCCCACAGTTCTCGCTATTCCATTCATCCAGGAGTGACTACGATGTACCGTGACTTGCGACAACACTATTGGTGGCGCCGTATGAAGAGGGATATAGTTGATTTTGTGGCTAAGTGTGGAAATTCTCAACAGGTACACTATGAGCACCAGCGACCCGGTGGGGTGTTTCAGAGGATGCCCATTCCCGAGTGGAAGTGGGAGAGGATTACCATGGTTTTTGTCACGGGTCTTCCGAAGACCCTTGGTAAGTTTGATTATGTTTGGGTGATAGTGGATCGATTGATTAAATCCGCTCACTTTGTTTTAATTCAGGTTTCTTATACCGCGGAGAAGTTGGCCAAGATGTATATTTGGGATATTGTGAGATTACATGGGATCCTTATTTTTGTTGTATCTGATCGGGGTACTATCTTCACCTCCCGATTCTGGAGAGCATTTCATGATGAGTTGGGTACCCGATTGGACTTTAGTACAGCTTTTCGTCCCCAGACCGATGGCCAGTTTGAGCGGACCGTTCAGGTGCTCGAGGACATATTGAGAGCATGTGTTATTGATTTTGGTGGTCATTGGGATCATCACTTGCCCTTAGTGCAGTTTGCGTATAACAACAGTTATCATTCGAGTATTGGTATGGTGCCTTTTGAGGCCTTATATGGTAGGAGATGTAGATCTCTGATTCATTGGTTCGATGGCTTTGAGGATCAACTTGGGAGCACGGATCTATTGAGAAAGTCCTTTGATAGAGTGAGAGTTATTCAGGCCAGGCTCGTGGCGGCTCAGAGCCGGCAGAAGATGTATGCGGACCGGAAGGTTCGGGATTTGAAGTTTGATATTGGTGATCAGGTTCTGTTGAAGGTTTCACCCATGAAGGGTGTTATGAGGTTTGGTAACAAGGGCCAGTTGAGCCCTAGATACATTGGCCTGTTTGAGATCGTGGATTGTATTGGTGATGTAGCGCATGAGTTGGCCTTGACGCCAGGGTTGGCGGGAGTTCACCAGGTTTCCATGTTTCGATGCTGAAGATATACCATGCCGATGGTACCTACATTGTCCGTTGGGATTCTATATTGCTTGGTGAGAATTTGATTTATGAGGAGCGAGCCTATTGCGATCCCAGATAGGCAGGTTCAAAAATTGAGGTCCAAGGAGATTGCTTATGTGAAGGTGCAATGGAAGCACCGCCCTGTGGAAGGGGCTACTTGGGAGACTGAGTCCGATATGCATAGCCGATATCCCCAGTTGTTCACTGATTCAGGTATTTCCCGGGCTTCTTTCTTTTCTTGGCTCGAGGACGAGCAACGGTTCAATTGGTATCTGATGTAACGACCCGTTTAGTCGTTATAGTCCTTTTGGCACTTTCGCCACTTCCAAGCGTTTATTGGCTCATTTTGGCCCGAGGTTGACGTTTGGGCAACAGACCTTTTTCGGAGTTTCATCAACTCCGAGAGGTCCAAATAGTTGTTTAGAACTTGCATGTATGATTGGTTTGGATCCCAATGCATTTTGGTGAATTTTAGGACTTTGGATGGGAAATGGGAAGTAGGCACCGGTGGTTGACTCTGTCAACGAGACCTCCGTGGAAAATTTTGACACCACGAGTACGTTCATAGCGTATTTTTTCATAGTTTAGGATGATCGGATTATGAGCAGATAGACTCGGGAATAACCCAAAAATTCGATGGAGGACTTAGAAAATTGGGATTTCTGGTGTCTGGTGCCTGCAACGGCGGCACCAGAGCCGTCCCAGCTGTACCGCTGTGGCGGTGTAGTGATTGCTGGGGTAGTCATAAGTAAAATAGACCATACCACTACGGCGGTAGACCAGCCACCGTAGCAGCACCGCTATAGGGGCACCACCCCCGCCGTGGCGATCACGGGCAGTGTTATTTCATTTAATGTGTCTTAAAATAAGACCTAGACCCTCATTATGTCATAATCCGATATTGGAGCTTGAGAAGGTTGTTCTTGGGGATAAATTGAGAAATTTCTTGGACGTAATGCTTTGTTTAATCACTTATTTCTCTTTAATCATTATCATCTTAAAATCATTCCTTCCCTTTTCAATCCCTTAGAAATGGAATTTGAAGGAGGGTTTTGGGAGATTTTTCTCTAAGAATATACTTGATAAATTGATGATGTTATTGTTAAAATGTGATGAATCTAAGCTTGGTAATCATATATCTTTCACTTTTAAGGTTGAATTTCGGATTTGGAGAATTAGGGTTCATACCCAATTTGGGGGTTTTTACTAGAATCAGATTTGGGGATAGTTCTTGAGCCAAATCAACAATTAATGATTAGTTTATGATTACCGAGGATTCCATTTGGTATTTTAATCGTGAATTTTCCGTTTCGCCCTTGTAGGCCCGTTCCCTAATTTCTAGGGTTAAATTGGACCTAATTGATATCATAGCAATATTAGTATCATTATTCATGATTTCTAATTTAGAATTCGATTATGTTTAGACTACTTTGTTTCTGAGCTTCAGAGAAAGGGTAAGGCGATAGAGTGACTTGTCGGTGTTGCAGCTCGGCAGTCCAGGTAGGTTATGGTTTACCTTTTGTGAGACTTAGTATAGTGAATCACATATTTAGATTATGATGTCGGAGACAGCATGTGAACCTTCGGGTGTGAAGTTGGGATGGATATTGCCTTAGGTTGGGCCATGATGTGTGTTGTGACTAGCCACCCCGCTATATGTGTTTGATTGTTTAATGGTGATGGCTTGATGTGATGTGTAGTTGGTAGCTAGCGAATGTTGCTTGTTGTCCAGATTTGGGATAGGATTGGCATACCCCTTGTTGGTATTGGTACTATGATACATTATTGGCGTACCCACTGTGGTACTTGAGTTATTGATATATGTTGGCATACCCACTGTTGGTATTGTGATGTGATATATTGTTGGTGTACCCCGTTGAGGTACTTGTGATATTGAGCTTACTTGTTGATGATTGATATATGCATTGCACGCATTTTATCACATTATCATGCATGGTCGATATTCGGTGATAATCCGGTATTGTTGATTGAGTGAAACTGATATTTGATAAACTCTTTTACTTGAGTGATTGTGAAAAAGGCCGATGTCCGAAGATCCATTTCGGAATCGTTGTTTATATGAAACTGATACTGCATAAACTCTTTTTACTTGAGTGATTGTGAGGAGGCCGATGTCCGAGGTTCAATTCCGGAATCATTAATTTATGAAACTGATATTTGACAACTCTTTTGAGTGATTGTGAGGATGCCGATGTCCGATGGTTATATTCGGGCATCGTTGTGCATTGTCGTTTCCGATGTTATCCCAGATTCGATTGTAGTGCATGGGCTCCTCGGGTCCCCCAGTGTGGTGCCAGTGAGACTCCCCTTGTGAGCAATTAGCCAAGGTCCCGTCTGTCTGTTTGGCAAAGATCCGGGACGGGTGACACACAGACTTCGCGAGTCACACTAGGTTGTGCTGCCAGGACGTCGATATTTCTATTCGGAGTACATGTGTACATCTCATTTGCATAGCATGGCATGGCATCACATTCATACAATTATTGCATTGCATTGCATTATGACTTGAGTGAGATGTTGTGATGACTGTATTGTGGTAGATTGTGTTGTTGATTCTATGGTGTGATTGTTCCAAGAATTGATATACTCAGACTTATTAAATTGGGGTTAGATACTTACATAGGTGTTGATGGATACTCGGTTACGATTATATTGTTTCATGCTTGATTATTCTATATGTTTATCTGCGCTAATATCTTAATTGTGTTAACTATTCTTAGTCGGCCTATGATGCCTACTAGTACTGTTGTTTGTACTGACCTGCACTTGCTGCATTCTTTTATGAATGCAGAGTATCAGGCCGGATCTACTTCTCTGACTCGTGGCTGATCGACTCCTCGGCTTCTACTTGAGTTTTCCAGGGTGAGCATGGCGTCCGCTGACCTCGAAGACTCTTCTATTGTTTATGTCTTACTTTTTTTTCAAGACATGATTTGAGACATTTATGTATTATTATTAAGACCAGAGTAATTCGCATTTAGATGCTCTTGTATGATCAGACAAGATACTGCGGTGGATTCATTTTCTTCCGCACTTATCTATGTTATACTATATTATGAGACCTATGTCATTTACTCCTTCCGCTATTTATTATATTTATTGATTGTGAACATTGAGTTAAGGGTTCGCCTACTGAGGGGGGAATGGTAGGTGCCCGCATGACCTGGGCTAAAATGGATCGTGAAATTTAAATAAGGCATGCCCGAAGGATTCATTTCCTTTGCCCAGCATCGATCGTATGATCGACGCTATGGGAGGTCACGAGATGCTGAGTTTCCTCGATGCCTACTCCGGGTACAACCAAATACAGAAGGACCCGGAAGACCGAGAAAAAACTTCTTTTGTGATTAGGTTTGGCGCATATTGTTATAATGTAATGCCTTTCGGGTTAAAAAATGTCGGTGCCATCTGCCAACGCCTAGTCAACCGCATGTTCGAACACCAAATAGGAAAATCAATGGAAGTTTATATAGATGACATGGTTGTTAAGTCCCTGCGAGCAGAGGACCATTTAAAGTATTTGCAGGAAACCTTCTACATATTAAGGAAAATACAACATGAAGCTAAACCCGGAAAAATATCCCTTCAGTGTCGGTTTGGGTAAGTTTCTCGGATTCATGGTATCGAACCGAGGGATCGAGATGAACCCAGACAAGATAAAGGCAATAGAAGATATCACCGTTATAGATAACATCAAAGGGGTGCAAAGATTGATCGGGCGGATAGCCACATTGAACCGCTTCATCTCAAGATCCTCGAATAAAAGTCATTGTCACACCCCTTTTTTTCCACAAAAACAATGATTTAATTATGTTAGGTTCAAAAGGGTTTTCAAATTGAAAGTGACGAAATTGTGGTTCGAAAAGGAATTTTATTTAAAGAAAAAAAGTCGCCACCTGGCATCGAGTTTTGGTGTGCCAAGTCATCGTAAAATCAATATCCTTTTCAAAATAAGTTTGACTCTTAAACTTATCAGCGACAGAGATTCCAGTTAAGGAATTCTGTTGACCGAGGGGAAGGTGTGAGGCATCCCTCAAGTCCCGTGGTTTTAGCACGATCATTTCAATTAACTCGCATTGGCTTAAATAGAAACTCAATAAGGTAACCTCAAACAACAAACAAGTATGCGCACCAAGAAAAGTTTGAAAATAAAGTCTGAATTATTACAACCCGAAATAAAAATAAAAATAAAAAGAAAAAATGCGAGAAAATAAACCTAAACTACGCTATGCTAAGCTATAAGACATCCCCGACATTTCGGGTGTTATACCCCGTATTTTTGTGCGTTGGATTACTCGTAAGCTAATCGACATGAATTCAAGGACAAGGTTATTTTTGAGATACGAGACAAGGACTTTTAATCCCGATTTCAATAAGTGCACGACTTGCTTGTAAATTCCAATTAGTGTGGAAATATTAGTGGAGATTAGGGATTAACTAACCATGATTAGATTATTAAGCGGGGATTAATGATTAATTAAGTTAATTACACCTTGAGTGGGCCCCACCCGATTTATTAATTAAAAAACATATAACAAAATGAAATGAAATGGATGATTCATCATGGTGGGCACGTGTAGGAGTATTAGGATTCATATAAATAGAAATTTGGTGACTAGGTGATGCCATTATTCATTCACAAAGTGAAATAGGAGAGAGGAGCATTCATCTTCACAAGCTTAATGAAGCAAGAGCATGAGCAGCCATGGTTGCCACTGTTCACGGCCAGCCTCGGCTGTTTAAAAAAACAATAAGACTAAATCTTCAAGGTGCTTTACGTGTGCAAGGGAGCGGCAAGTTAGAATTTAAATTAAGAAAGAAAAAGCGGTGCAATTGGTGCAAGTGATTATTGTTGATCTGTCCCAATTAAATTTAAGGTAAGAATTCTTCTTTTGTCATGAAATTAGAGTTAATAATGTGGTAATGGAAAGATTAAATTGTATTAGGCGAAATTGGAAAGGAGAGAATTGTATGGTTGTCGTTGATGGTTTTGTTGGCTGGGATATTGTAAATGTGTTGTCGTTATTGTTGTATTGTATTTGAGGGTAGTTTGTTTATATTGAAGGAGCTGGAAATATAAGTTATATATATATATATATATATATATATATAAGGGTGTTGTTGCTCATGGGAATGCTATACTCTGTTCTGTGTGTTGGTAATTTTGCGAAGTAAAGATCGGAAATCGTATTTTGATGTCGTAGTTTTGACGGACTGTTTCGAGCTTGTATTAAAATGATATCGAAATAGTTTTATTGTACATGGATGGTGGTCGATGTTGTAGTCGTGTTGTTATTAATATGGTTCATAAATTTGGAAAGAAACAAGAGTATAACGTATCGTAGACGAAATGTATATTGGGCTGTTTGAGGTATACCCTTGTATATGGATGATTTTAGTTCAATATGTGTGTGTGAATTGTGGAGTTTGTTGGAAATGATAAGATGGAATCTTGGACATGTGGCAAATTCCCATTGGACTTTTTTTTTGTTTTAATAAAAATATAAATAAACTTATGGAAAATTAACCACCTAATTTTAGACTAAAAAAAAATACAAACTTATCCATTTAAATCTGGTTAAAAGAAAAGAATATTTTTTGAAATTTTCTTTATATTAAATACGACTCTATTTTTGTATTATAATTTTTTATTTTCACAACCAGACAACTAAAATGAGATAAAATTCAAAATAACAAGATTAAGCCGAAAAGAAATATTTAATTTTCAAAATCGTGTAAAACAACTCGGGGAGGGTCAACAATTATGTGTCTACAGCCTGTCCCTCTTTGGTTGGGGACGTGAAGAGTTCTCAGACAAAGACGTAGACAACGAGACAAATTTGGACCCGGCCATTATTTGGAGGAAGAGAAAGTGACTGAGCCTTGGTCTTGGGCATCCTACATATCCTGGGTTATAAAGGAATCAGGTCTCGTGTAGTTCAAGAGGTAAGAAGGGTGACGAGACATACTGAGTTGCAGAGTCGAGTGAGGTCATGTCGAGGTTCCGGTCCGCGGCTCCTGTTATTACATCAAAATGAAAAATAAAAGTTAAAAAGAAAATACAAGTACAAGACCCTATCTATGCAGCTTCCCTTGAACCTTGACTTGAATCTTCATTCCTGTTTCTGAACTTAAAATTTAAAGTCATCCCTATTCTCCAGGCAAGGCTCCTGCTACTTCTGACTGAACTTGAAACCAACTAAAAGTGCACCCTGTTCTCCGGGCGGGCTCCTGAGCTTGAAATTTGAAGATGTCCCTATTCTCTAGGCGGGCTCCTGACTTGCTTCCGACTAAACTTGAAAATACACCCTGTTTTTCAGGCAAGCTCTTGAACTTGAAATTTAAAGATGTCCCTATTCTCCTGGCGGGCTTCTAACTTGCTTCCGACTGAACTTGAAAATACACCCTATTTTTCAGGCAGGCTCTTGAACTTAAAATTTAAATATGTCCCTATTCTCCTGGCGGGCTCCTAACTTGCTTCCCATTCTTCAGGTGGGCGCTGTAAATCATCCCATTCTTTAGACGGGTCCTGACCTGCTTTCCCATTCTTCAGGCGGGTCCTGTAAATCATCAAAGACAACCAACACGAATAAAACAATTCTGTACCAGTTTGCACCAGGATTTATTTTCATTAGCAAAATCATGAACTATATGTAATGTAATTCACGGATGAAAGTAAAATCAAATGTACTAACTGGGAAGTGCGTCTCGCAGGGGTGAATCTGAAAACTCAAACTAGGAAGTGCATCTCTTAGGAATAATGAATCAAATTAGGAAGTGTGTCTCCTAAAAGCAAAACCTGGAAGACCCAGACTAAGAAGTGCGTCTCTTAAGGGTTAAACTGAAAGACTCGACTAGGAAGTACGTCTCCTAGAAGTAAAGGTTCGCATTAGGAAGTGCGTCTCCTAAGTCAAAAATCATAAATATCCAAACTAGGAAGTGTGTCTCCTATGAGTTATGGTTCAAATTAGGTAGTGTGTCTCCTAAATGTAAAAACTAAAAGACCCAAACTAAGAAGTGCATCTCTTAGGGGTTAAACTGAAAGACTCGACTAGGACGTGCGTCTCCTAGGAGTAAAGGTTCGAATTAGGAAGTGCGTTTCCTAAAAGCAAAACCTGAAAGACCCTGACTAAGAAGTGCGTCTCTGAGGGGTTAAAATGAAAGACTCAACTAGGAAGTACGTCTCCTAGGAGTAAAGGTAAATCCCATTATCCAGGAGGGTCCTGATTTGATATTAAAACAAATAACACGAACAAAATTTCCTATCCCAGTTTGCACCGGAAACTTTTTTTGAGTGCTAGAAAAATCATAGACTCTTTGTGATCATATTGGGAGGTAGTTAACTAAAAACATGACTGTATTTGGAAGTAGTCAAATTAGGAGCATGACTTTATTTGGAGGTAGTCAACCTAAAATTCATAAACATGACTTTATTCGCAGGTGGTCAACCTAAAATTAAAAACATGACTGCATTTAGAGGTAGTCAACCTAAAAGCATAAACATGACTTTATTCAGAGGTGATCAACTTGAAAACATGACTGTATTCGGAGGTAGTCAACCTGAGATTTAAAAACATGACTGCGCTCGGAGTTAGTCGACCTAAAAGCATGACTATATTCGGAGGTAGTCAACCTGGAATTAGAAACGTGACTTTATTCGGAGGTAGTCAACCTAAAATTAAAACATGACTTTATTCGGAGGTAGTCAACCTAAAGTTCATAAACATAACTTTATTCGGAGGTAGTCAACCTAAAATTCATAAACATGTCTTTATTCGGAAGTAGTCAACCTGAAAACATGACTATATTCGGAGGTAGTCAACCTGAAATTTAAAAACATGACTGCGTTCGGAGGTAGTCAACCTAAAAGCATGACTATATTTGGAGGTAGTCAACCTGGAATTAGAAACGTGACTTTATTCGGAGGTAGTCAACCTAAAATTAACACATGACTTTATTCGGAGGTAGTCAGCCTAAAATTCATAAACATGACTTTATTCGGAGGTAGTCAAGCTGAAATTCATAAACATGACTTTATTCGGAGGTAGTCAACCTGAAATTCATAAACATGACTTTATTCGGAGGTAGTCAACCTGAAATTCATAAACATGACTTTATTCGGAGGTAGTCAACCTGAAATTCATAAACATGACTTTATTCGGAGGTAGTCAACTTGAAAACATGACTGTATTCGGAGGTAGTCAACCTGAGATTTAAAAACATGACTGAGTTCGGAGGTAGTCAACCTAAAAGCATGACTATATTCGGAGGTAGTCAACCTGAAATTGAAACATGACTTTTGAGTGTACATGAATCTCAACTACATGTAAAACTTTCAAACAATGTTTTCTCAGCCTTCAACAAAAGAAATTGTGACTTTTTCAAAAAAAAAAAACAAATTATTGATGACTTGTGACAATTTTGAAGTTCAACACTGAGCTTGGTCATTCTACTTGGTTGGGAGGAGTGATTTTGTATTGGTATCGGGAAGGCTCAAAATTGATTTGATCTAAGGAGATTTTAACAGTATGTCCTAACACTTTCATCTCTTGTGAATTATCAAGTAGGTCTTTTTCTTTCATTTGAGCAGCCAAAATGATCCTTTCCTTTCCGGATGAGTTGTCAAGCTAGTCATTTCCTTTCAATTGAGTTTCCAAATTAACTGTTTCTTTCCCAATGAGTTTCCAAACTAATCCTTTCCTTTCACTTGAATTGCCAAACTAATCTTTCCCTTCACTTGAGTTACCAAGTTGATCATTTCCCTTCTGAAATATTTGTGGCAAAATTTGAAATTCTTTCTTGCTCGCCTCGTGGAGAAAACAAGGAATGTACAAGTGAAATCACAAAGACAACGGTGTTTTGCGAAAGAGACTCCAATTGAAAGAAGTGAAAAGAAAAAGAGGAAAGAAAGAAAAAATTATTTAGACCAAAGAAGAAAGAAACATAATGTGACATGCATTTAGACCAATAACTTGATTTGTCCACCTTTTCAAACTTATTGATTCATCGAATCCTTATTTGTGTTGGAGTGCCAATCTGCTTTGTATCATTGAAAGTAGCATTGACATTGTATGCTCTCTCATGATGAACGTTCAGTTGCACACATATCTCACATTTCGACTTGTGGTGCCTCGAAAGGTTTTCACCAACAAATCTCTTGTTTTTTTTCCTCATGTCTCACAATTTCAATTTGTGGTGCCTTGAGAGGTTTTCACCAACAAATCTCTCTCATTTTGTTCTTTTCTATCATGTCTCACAATTTCGATTCGTGGTGCCTCGAGAGGTTTTCACCAACAAATCTCTCTCATTTTGTTCTCTTCTATCATGTCTCACAATTTCGATTCGTGGTGCCTCGAAAGATTTTCACCAACAACCTCTCTCATTTTGTCCTCTTCTCTTATTCATGATTACTAGTGATTCCACGAAAGTTATCCACAAGAGTTCCGCTTCCACCATTGATGATTTCCCCAAGGGTTAATAAGCTGACATGCTCGACCTGGCATTTTCAGAATTTGATCAGAAGGTCTTTTATTTGGACCGTAACGAAGGCTTTTAGATGGGGTAACAAAATGAAAAGACTGCATGAAGGCTTAAAGAAAATGCTAAAATATCAGGACTGTGACTTATAACTTTTGGAATCGACTTAAGCAAAGAAAAATAACTTCTACCCCAGTTTCTTTGAAATGGGAAATTTTGAATGATTTTTTTTCTATTTGATTGGACCGAGCCTTAGTTTTTTTTTTCTCTCTGTTGTTTTTTTTTTGGGTGGTTCTGTTTTTCTTCTTTCAATATTTTATTTTTCTTTTGACACTTTTCCGACTCTGTTTTGATTCCAAAAGAGGGGTATGAAAGAAAACAAAACTAAGGCTCGAAATGGATAACAAAGGATAACACATTGTTTAGATAGCAGAATGAAATGCCTTCGTCATATCAATTCTTGAAAATTCCAACTCAAAAATGCTCAAAACCGATCATTTCCTGAATATGAAGGTCATTGTTGTCTTTTCTTGGAACTCCGCAATCTTATAATTAACTATCTGAAAGCCTGAGTTGATGTCCAAATCTTGTCATTGGTCACGATGCATGTCATCTTTATTGACTTCTTTTTTTCAACTTGATATAATGAACTATGAGAAAATCAAAATAATAATCAAAATTGAAAATTAAAAGAAAAAAGAACATGGGGATTGAACACGACAAGCAAGATATGGTCCAAAACCTCAATTGGCCCAATCTATTTTGAAAAAAAATCAAATTAAACCACAAAACAAGTCCTTTTGAATTACTCTTTAAAGATAAAGATAAAGACATTGAACTTCCTGATGGGATCTGTCCAAAGCCTTCGACTTTTGATAATGGCCACGACTTGTAGCGAGATAACAATGATCAAGACTTGGAAGGTGGGTGGGTAGCATTAAGTAAAGCAGTGGGTTAAGTTGGTACACAGAAGTGGGTCACTTGTAAAGATCAAAAAGATTGGTGTGGATGGAAGAGGCGAATGGTCATTTGATCCATCACAAGGCCTATCTGCATGAAGTGTCATAGCGCTGAGAGAAAATAGAGTGTGCCCTTAATTGTTTTTTTTTTGTCATGACTACTTTTGGTTGGGCGAAAATTGGTATTTACTCAACTACAAACTCGTCACAAGTCAACCTTTATTTAAAAAAAAAATTGTAAGAAAGAAAGATATTAAAATCAAAACCATGGGTCACAATCATGACGGTTTAAAACTTATAGCATAGAAAATGTCATCAGTTAGACTCACTCGTCACATTCCTCTCTTTCATTTTTTCTCTCTTTTATTTTCCTAAAAAATAATTTGATCGAACCAGACTTGGGTTGCCTATGTATCATGTTAAACATGAATCAGATCTTTGCGTAGTTCGGAAAGAATCAACAAGCTCTTTTCTTTTTGAATTTCGAAACAAACAAGACTCAAAAGATATTTTTGGATTTTTGAATTTCCTAACAAATGAATCCTAAAGGACAAGTAAAAAAAAAATTTTGATTTTCTAAATTTGAAATTCCTACCAAAGGTAACCTTTAAACTATCAAAAGGAAAAATCTTTTTAGGCGTTTGTTTTAAGATTTATTAATTTTTCGAATCAAATAAAAACTCTTTCTTTTGAATTTTTGAATAAAAATCACCGAACCTGATATGGGTTGCCTACGTATCGTCGCCCCGGGGGACGGGAATAAAGTGTGCGTAGTTCGTGCCGATTAGACTATTAAGGACATTTTGAAAAATTGACTCTTGACTCAAAAAAAAAAAAAAAACTTTTTTTCAAAACATGAAATAGAACAAAAATAAAATCATTTTGGGTTTTTTACTAAGACATATGCTAAAGAGACTAAAACTAACAAAACATTTTTTTTTAAGAAGTAACCAAAGTAAAATCTTTTTAATTTTTTTTTTTGAACAAAATGTATAGAAATAAGAAAATCTCTCTTTTTTGTTTGTTTGTTTTTTTTTTTTTTTTTTTTAAGGAAGATACTAAGACTCCTAAAGCTATGAAATCCTTTTCAACACCTACTAACACTCTCTAATATTCTCATTTTCTTTTCCCACACCTCCCAAATTAGTCCGCCAAATGACCTTTTTACCCTCAAAATGCAACAAATAGCACATAGGGTGATTCATGCCTTTTTGGGCCGCAGGCCTAGTTTTAACATTACTTTGGGACAAGTCTCCTACAAAGGAACACGGTATCAAGGATCGAGTCTTGGTAGGTCCAAATGATATGATGCAAATAATAGTGTCCTAAAGGCTGACCTAGGTTAGGGCTCACTAACAAGGCTATTCGAGGGGGCACGTGGTCGATAGCGGCTGCTTTGCTTTCCGCCTACTCCACGCTTGAAATGCCCCCTCCTTAAAAATTTGGATGACTCTCAAAAAGGTCGTGTACGCTTACAACGTACTCCGAAACTAGTTGCAGAAAGAATTGGAGGGGGGGGGGGGGGGGGGGTTATCCAAATGATGCCAGATATAAAGCGGTAATAGACAATAAAAATGCGATAAACGAATATACTCAGAAAAATAGCAAATAAGGCAAAACTGTTAACCAAACACAACGGTCACCCAAGAGTCTCTAACTAAGCCAATACGAGTCGTTTTAAAAAGCTAGAATTCTAAACAAATTCCCCAGCGGACTCGATAGAGCTGTCACACCCCTTTTTTTCCACAAAAACAATGATTTAATTATGTCAAGATCAAAAGGGTTTTCAAATCGAAAGTGACGAAAATTGTGCTTCGAAAAGGGATTTTATTTAGAGAAAAAGAGTTGCCACCTGGCATCGAGTTTTGATGTGCCAAGTCACCGTAAAATCAATATCCCTTTCAAATAAATTTGACTCTAAAACTGATCAGTGACAGAGATTCCAGTTAAGGAATTCTGTTGACCGAGGGGAAGGTGTGAGGCATCCTTCGAGTCCCGTGGTTTTAGCACGATCATTTTAATTAACTCGCATTGGCTTAAATAGAAACTCACTAAGGTAACCTCAAACAACAAACAAGTATGCGCAGCAAGAAAAGTTTGAAAATAAAGTCCTAATTATTACAATCCGAAATAAAAATAAAAATAAAAAGAAAAAATGCGAGAAAATAAACCTAAACATCGCTATGCTAAGCTATAAGCCATCATCCCTGACATTTCGGGGCCTTCTCCACGGACAACCACTATTTTTACATTTTTGTTTCTTTCGGAACATCCCACCCGGGAAATGAATACATGATATTGAAACTAGTAACAAAAACACACAAAGCAATTAACAAACCTAAAATTTGCCTACCCAACCCAATTTCCAACCCAAATCATTTCATTAATAATCATCAACATGACTTAGTTAACTCAAATCAACAGGCCCAAAATTAGTTCATTGTTTTAGCACAAATTTATATCATCTTGTTCATACCTAAATAATAATTTCATAAACAGCAACACCCATTGAATCCATTCACCAGAATCACACCATCAAAATCAAGATCAACTGAACACACAAATAATTAAATCCCGTTAATCTTAAGCAATAACCAAGATACTACTTATTCGAGCATAAAACCAAAAACCTTAAAATTCATATTTAAAGATTTATTAAAATTTAGTCAAAGAGGACGAAAGAATGGACCGTAATACCGGAGCCACGGACGGAGACCGACAGCCGGAAACTAGAACCTCAAACTACAACCCGCAACTCAAACTGAAAACAGAGACAGAAACCTCAACCCCTCTGTTTAGATTCGTCGTTGTCCGGTATTTTATAGTATTGCCATTGATGTTTTAAGGTGTTTTTGTTGGTGGTTTTAGAACTGGAAAAAGGATGTTTGGGATGGTGGTTTCGGGTGGGTGTTCACGGGTATTGATGTTTTCCGATGGGTGGGTTTAATGACGGGAAAACAGTGAGGTGTTTGGGACGATTTTCAAGTTGGTCGTCACGGTGGTGTGGGGTGGTGACGGGGTGGTTTTAAATGGTGATGGGTGTGTTTATAGGTGAAAAATAAAAGAAAAGAAAAGAAAAAGAAAAGTGGCGTTTGGTTGTTGTTTCTTTTTTTTTTAATTTTCTGGTGGGTTTTCCAGTGAAGTGATGAAGGAGATGATGCAGTGGTGGTGTTGTTGGGAGATGGTGAAAATGGTTGTTTTTTGGTGAGAAAAAATTTTTGCAGGAGATGATGATTTTTTCTTTTTCTTGTCCGTCCTCTCTCTATATTATCAGTCTATGCCTCCTATATTTTCCTATCCTTTTTTTTCTTTCAGATGTCACTCTCTCTCTCTATATATCTATATGTTCTGTATCCAAATGATCCCTCCTCTCTTTTCACGTGTTTCTATTCTCCTTTTTCCCTTGCTTTTTTTATGTGGGACCCACCCCGAACAATAATATTCCTCCAAAAACGTGAATGTGTATGTGTCTGTGAATTGTGGAGTTTGTTGCAAATGATAAGATGGAATCTTGGACATGTGGCAAATTCCCATTGGATATTTTTTTTGTTTTAATAAAAATCTAAATACACTTATAGCAAATTAACCACCTAATTTTAGACTAAAAAAAATACAAACTTATCCATTTAAATCTGGTTAAAAGAAAAGAATATTTTTTGAAATTTTCTTTGTCTTAAATACAACTCTATTTTTGTATTATAATTTTTTATTTTCACAACCAAACAACTAAAATGAGATGAAATTCAAAATAACAAGATTAAGCCCAAAAGAAATATTTAATGTTAAAAATTGTGTAAAACAACTCGGGGAGGGTCAAAAATTACGTGTCTATAGTCATCGGTTTTTGTCATTGCTAAAGAAAAGGACCAACTTCGCCTGGAACCCCGAGTGCCAGAAGGATTTAGAAGAACTCAAGAGGTATTTATTGAGCCCACCTTTACTACACACACCAAACACAAATGAGCAGTTGTACTTGTACTTGGCGGTGTCCGAGATAGCAGTAAGTGGCGTCCTGGTTCGAGAAAAAGAAGGTACGCAATACCCAGTTTATTATGTGAGCAGGACTTTAGGTGACGCTGAAACCAGGTATCCACACTTAGAAAAATTAGCACTTGCTTTATTGAGTGCATCTTGGAAATTAAAACCTTACTTTCAGTGTCATCCCATATGTGTCGTAACGTCATACCCCTTAAGGAATGTTATACATAAACCCGAACTCTTAGGTCGATTAGCAAAATGGGCTGTCAAGATTAGCGGGTACGATATTGAGTATAAACCCCGAACTGCTATCAAATCCCAAATACTAGCGGACTTCGTGGCCGACTGTACACCGGCCATGATCCCCGAGGTCGATAAAGAATTACTCCTTACCTCGGGGACTAGTTTTGGGGTTTGGACCTTATTCACAAATGGTGCTTCCAATGTGAAAAGGTCCGGGTTAGGGATCATTCTTAAAACACCCACTGGTGATGTAATAAGGCATTTTATTAGATCTATTAATTTGACTAACAACGAAGCCGAATACGATGCTATGATTGCAGGTTTAGAACTGGCCAAAGGCTTGGGAGCCGAGATCATTGAGGCCAAGTGTAATTCCCTCCTAGTGGTCAATCAAGTAAATGGTACATTTGAAGTCAAGGACGACCGGATGTGGAGATACTTAGAAAAATTACAGGTGGTACTACATCAATTCAAAGAGTGGACGCTGGAGCACGTACCTCAGGATCAAAATAATGAGGCCGATGCCCCGGCAAACTTGGGCTCATCGGTAGAATTGAAAGGATTTAATTCTGGAGCAGTGGTGCAGTTGATGAGTTCAGTAATAGAAACTTGAAGTAAACTCGACAGGCTTGACTTGGGATTGGAGAAACAAATATATAGATTACCTTGAAACAGGGAAACTGCCATCCGATCCCAAAGAATCGATGGCCCTTTGATCCAAGTCAGCTAGATTTTGCTTGGTCGACGGCCAGTTATACCGAAGGTCGTTTTACTGTCCCATGGCAAGGTGTTTGGGGACAGGAGAAACCGACTACGTCATGAGAGAAGTTTACGAGGGGACTTCTGGAAACCACTTGGGAAACGATTCGCTGGTACGCAAGCTGATCAAAGCCGGTTACTATTGGAAAGAGATGGAGAAAGACGCAAGAGCCTTCATCCATAAATGCAACGAGTGCCAAAGACACGCTCCCTCGATACATCAATTGGGAGAGGAACTCTATCCGTTCCTTTCTCCATGGCCATTCATGAAATGGGGAATGGACATGTCACGACCCAAAATAGGGCCACGACGAGCGATCGAGCTTACCCTGCCCGATGTCCCAACTTACATTATTTGATCCACGAGGTAGCATTTTTTTTTTTTCCAGAAAGTTATAATCACGACACCAAAGTCCACACGTTACTCAAAACGCCTCAAACGTGTTACATATATACATACATACATACACCTGCCATAGGGCCAGGCGAGCCCAAGAGGCTTACACTAGTTCTGTACAACAAAATAGCGACCGACAAAACCAAACAGTACCCATGACACCCACGCTATTCGCAGACTTCTAAAGAGTACGGATTACAAAACATATATAAAAAATTATACCAAAGTGAGAACAGCCTCCGGAACAAGTGGAGCTGCCTGACTCCCAACGCTGTCTCCCCCTAAGTAGCTGGATCGCCGGGTCGCGTCCCTGGACCTGCATGGCATGAAACGCAGCCCCCGAAGACAGGGGGTCAGTACGAAATATGTACTGAATATGTAAAGCGAGAATAAATGATAACCATCACATAATTTAGGAAAGAAGAAATCATAACCACCCTAATACCTGCAGCCTTCGCTGGAAGAATCGTAATTATGTACGCAAATCTCAAGCAGGCTTCAAGTAAATAATTGCAATCTAACTAACATTTTCAAAATAAGTAATGTAATCCAACACACCTCCTTTAAGGAATTAATATGATACAACGTACGTGCCGCTTCCGGATCAATATCAACAGTAGCCCCATCGGGCAGCCGCGTCCGGCTCAACATCAATAATAGCCCCATCGGGCAGCCGCTTTCGGCTCGACATCCATAATAGCCCCATCGGGCATGATAATAATAATACAGGCCCCTTCGGGCATAACATTAATAATAGTAATAATAAGATCATAAGTAATAAGTGAAATGAAGTAGTAAAACCTCGAACCCCTTTCGGAGTAGTTTTAAGAGAAAAATAGCTCACTCAGACAAAAGTCGAGGCCGTAGCGCACTCAGGTATAAACTGAGGCCATAGCACACCCGGTGATCAACCGAGGCCATAGCGCGCTCAGACATAGGCTAAGGCCATAGCACGCTCAGACATAAGCTGAGGCCACCGCACCCCCTTGGAGTGGTTTTGAAAAAGTCAACCTTATGTTTCCGTCAGCTTGAAAATAATAATTAATAGATTTCAAATATTTAACTTTGTTTTTGAAGTCACTAGTACCACAACCACGTTCCAAATAAATTCAATAAAGCAATACAAAAGGGTCTCAGGAATTGCGGGCCCACCTCGGGCCAAGTCGAGGTGTCGTACAAAAATTTCATGCATTAGGCCTAGTGAAGTCATCCAAGAAAGTTTCAGGGCAATCGGGTTACGTTTGTGGAAGTTATGGTGGTCTAACCATTTTTTTCCAACTAAAGGCACACTTTAAGATTCAATTGAATTGAGTGAATAGTAACCATTCTCTAGTTTGGATTTCGAGGAGCAGAATTGCTCCCGGGGTCCCGATATCAACCCAGCATACTAAGACATGCCAAAAGAAGGAGGGGACAAGCTTTACATACCTTTCGCGCTTCTTACGCTCGTCGAATCTTAATTCCCGTTTCGTCCAGAATCTACAAATGGTCAAGTTTACCAATTGTCAAATTCGAACTTTAAGATTCCAAACTCAATACATACTTGCCTACCGAAATTTCGGCAGCATTTCCTCTATATATATAACATCCCCAAGACTTAGCTCGGCTTAGTTTATCCACACAACAACCCAGGACAACATCAATAACAACAACAAGCATCAAAATACACAATATGGCGTCACTAGCCATCTTTCCGGCATAACATAAAATCTTCCATTCCGACATTAGACTTCCAAACTAATCTTACCATTTTCACACTCACTACTAATCAAGATCGTTACCACGTCATTTGGAAGAATTTCATGTCATTTCTACAATATATACACAAGATATACAAAATTTCCACCAACACCATAATTCACCTAAACTTCCAAATCACACTACTTTCCTTCCAAGCTTACTAACAACAATCATATTTCACATTTAGGACCTTAATCCCATACTTATATAAAATCATGAAAAATTAATAAAATTTTCTTATAATTACATGCAGGCACTTCCAATGTCAATCCAAGTCATTAAACCTTTATTTGCATCACAAAGGTCACAACTAACAAACTAAATGAACTTGATTTCATTTTTCCTCCACACTAGCATAGCTCACGGCCAACACATCATTACACACACACACGTCATGCACACACACACCATACTTCCATGTTTCTCATCTAGTTCTAAGCATTATAACTCATACACTTATTCCATAACACAAAATATAGAATTCATACCTTTTCTTTAAATTCCAACTTTCCACCAACGTGATTCTTTCGCCAAACTAATTATACCACATTGAAGAGCGTCTTGAGCTTGTTACTAATTCAAGAAGAACAAGATTTTTGGATTGAGATTGAAGGCTGGAAATTTTTTTCTTTCTTTCCTCTTTTTCTTTCCTTGGAGCCGAACCCTCCCCTCTTTTTTCTTATTCTTGCTTTGTTTCTTTTTCTTGAAGGTTCTATGGATAATCACATGTATATATATCCTATTAATTAATTAAATGGTCACATGATCTCCATGTGCCATGGGCTTGGGCCAACCCTTATACTTGGGCTTCACTTTCTCTTATTTTATTTTGAGCCCAATTTATTAAAATCTCGTTTTGTAATTTCCGAAACAAATTTCCAAAATTCCAATTTTTCCCTTGCCCTCCTTTCGTAATTTCACACCAACGTACTCCTAACCTACACCTTCATACCAAGCAAGGTCCAAATATTGCCTCGCCCCTTTCAAGTCAAAAATATTTCGAATCTTCCGAATATGCAAAAATGCCGGATGTAACAGGACATACTAGGGCCTTTGCCCTAGGCTCCAGGTAAGGCACACTATATTTTACTTGTGATTGACTATTTATCTAAGTGGGTTGAAGCACAGGCATTCGAGAAGGTTAGAAAAAAGAAAGTCATCGACTTTATATATGACCACATAATCTGTCAGTTCAGGATACCCGCAGAAATTGCATGTGATAACTAGAAGTAGTTCACAGGCAGTAAAGTCAGCAAGTTCTTTGAAGAATACAAAACAAAAAAAATCTTGTCAACCCCGTATCATCCAAGTGCGAATGGTCAAGCTGAATCGACAAAAAAAATCATATTACAAAACCTGAAGAAAAAGTTGACCGGGTTTAAACACAGGTGGAAGGAGACTTTACCCGAGGTCTTGTGGGCGTATCGTACAACGGTAAGATCCAGCACCGGGGAAACCCCGTTCTCCCTAGTGTATGGAACCGAGGCACTAATACCCGTCGAGGTCGGTGAACCAAGCTTAAGGTTTCAGCACACCACAGAGGCATCGGACCACGAAGCAATGATCGTTGGTCTAAATCTAGTAGATGAAAAAAAGAAGCTACCTATGTCCGGTTAGCAGCCCAAAAGCAAAGGATGCAAAGATACTATAACTGGAGGGCCAATCTTAGGCATTTTCAGATTGGGGACTTTGGTCCTGTGAAAAGTCACACTCCACACTAAGAACCCCAATGAAGGGATATTGGGCCCGAATTGGGAAGGACCATATAGAGTCACCGGCATAATTGGGAAAGGCTCCTATCAGCTCGAGTCTGAAAATGGAAAACAACTTCCAAACAATTGTAATGTGGCGCACCTAAAATGATACTATTGCTAAGATATGAATAATCGTTACCTTTCTATTCTTTTAAGTCTAACCATGTAGGCATACATCGAAGTGGATGTCGGAAGCAGCACGATGGAAGTCGAGAAGTCATAGACTTAGGACTAAAAGCACGTACTACACTCTTTTTCCCTTCGACCTATTTTTTCCCGAGGTGGGTTTTCCGGCAAGGTTTTTAATGAGGCAGTGCCATACAGCGTGCTACTAAAATTAGGAGGACCGGTCAAGAATCGGGGAGTGGGGACTGCCCACGTCGGATCAATAGTACTCGAGCCCTCACACTTCGGACTCCAGTACTAGGGGACTATCATACCTTGGGAAAATCGATACCTATTCAACGCCAAGGCTTGAATGGTAGGATTTTTTGTAAAGTCCAAATGATCGATTGAATCGTGCACGATCAGTTTGTTCTTGCCACAACAACTATTGTAATCTTGTCTCCGGATCAGTCAATAAACTTGGAAATTTTTCAAAGTATCATTTTGGTTGTTACTATTCATTTGCGATAGTATTACATTTATCGGACCCCCAAATATCCGAAATGTGCAAACTAAAGGCTAAAAGACTAAGCTGTTAAAGGACTACGGTCTAAAATATAAAGGACTACGGCCTAAATTGTTAAAGACTACGGTCTAAACACCCTAAAACTACAACCCAACTTGTTTAGTCGACCATGGTCAAAACGAGGTCCGAAGTCATTGAGATTTCGACCCGATCACACAATACGACACAGAGACGTCTAAGTCCGCAAACAAAAAAATAAGGCTTTTTGCATGCCACATATTCATTAACTTGTTAACAGTTAACAAATAACCTCGGTATCGTCTCTGAAATTCGGTACTAAGGCAATATCATGTCGGTAGCACTCGAGACTGAGTCACTACCACTTTAAATTTTATATTTCCTAAGGCAATAATGCATGCTAAGGCAATAGTGCATATCGGAAAAGTACTAAACCAAGTCAATGATTATTCTAATACTTAAGCACAGAAGATAAGGAATATAATGCAATGAAAAAAGGTGAATAAAACCGGGGAAAAGCTTTCTTATATATATGTCAAATATTTACAAAGGCTTAGAAAACGGCCTAGAGTTTCAAAAACATAAGGAATTACATAGAAAACCGCAAAAAGCAAAAAAGAAATCTAAGGCTCCTAATCCTGATCTTCATCCGAGCCCTCAGCATCACCCTCGTCCGACTCGAGGTCGCTGTCCGACCCCTCAGGATCATACTTGGCCTTCGCCTCTACCTCGAGCCGCTTGGCCTCTTCGATCTGGTCTGATAAATCCACCCCGGTGGCATAAATGTCCTCTAAAGTCTCCATTCGGGATAGACACTGTATATACTCAACCTGAGTGTCGCTCTTTCTCTCGGTCGCGGTTACATCGGCTTTGTACTGAGCCAACATCCCATTAAAACTAGAGATTCGGCCTAGGGCTTCATTGTATTTGGCTTATAGATCGATGTTATCATGGCCAAGATTGTCCCGCTCTGACTCGGCCGAGGTACGTTTTGATCGGAGCTCAGGAATTAGCTTTGACCTCTCATCAGCCTTCTCCGTCGTCACACGAAGCTGATCCTTAGCCGATGCCAAGTCTTCCTAGAGAGCATCTCGCTCGGAGGCAACAAGATCCATTTTACCCTTGAAGGCCTCGAGCTCGGGCTTAATCTCGTTGAGCTCCAACCGAAGTTAGTCGATCAGGGTCACATACTCCTGGGCCTGAGAAAGGGTAGCATTAGCATCAGCTATTAACCACTTATTATGAACTTCAAAACCCCTTACCTGCCCTACTAGGAGGTCATGTTCCCATCTAGCCTTGGTGGCCTCATTCCGGGCCATCTTCAAATCAGACTGAAGAGTGGAAGGGTCGGGTAAGCTCGAGATAAACTCTTGACTTTGCTCGTAGAGCTTCCTGAGCTATACCGTCTCCCGACTTTACTTCTTGAGCTAATTATTAAGATGGTCCACTTCCATCTTCAGTCGGTGAAAGCTTTCATGGTGAAGCACGGAGGCCTGAAACAAAAGGGGAGCAATTGTTAGAATGAGAAAGGGAAATAAAGCTAAGTATGAAATAGAAGAAGGGGATGTACCCGGTTTAAGGCATGTTGAGCCTCGTTAAAAAGGCAGGGGCCATCGACCTCATTCATCTTCCCCTGATCTTCTGCGGCATTAGAGGATACGGATAACTGGCCATCCCGATCGACCCAAATAACATGTTCATATAAGCCGACACCATAAACGAGACTAGTCTTTTTCAGTTCGGGTCTATGCTCGGGGCCAAAACAATTTCTCCAATTAGGGACGAAAGTTAACCCCAAATCGATCGACTATAGGGATGGGTAGATAGCTGAACCCTGAGTTACCCTTGACTGTGATAGCATCTTTATTGGGGAAATGACCAGCAGCATCTTTCAACACTACGGGTTCCTCGGTTGTTCTTCCTTTAGCTTTTAAGCTCTCGGATCGGGTGGCCATTGATCGAGGCGGTGAGTCCTGTATGCAAATAATGGTCTCAGCCGAAGCCACAGCTTGTGTGGGAAGGACGGAACCTATACCATATAAAGGTGGAATGTAAGATACCTTCGAGCCCGAGGCGGTAGAAGTTGCCCTCGAACTAGCTGCAGTGGTTGTCTCCTTCCCTGTTCTTCGAATGGAAGAAGGCACGGTAGCAGCATCTTCAAGGACTCCCGCTCCCGAACCCAATGGTTTCCAAACTCATCGGTGTCGGCATTATTTTTCGAGCCTGACGACTCTTGGTTTGTGCTTTCCGCCAATGGTGGAATGGTTTCTTTCGAGCTTTCATCTCTTGTTTGGTGTTTTCCTTAGAGGCCCGGTGCCTGACTAGCACGAGGCCTTCATCATCGGAGTAATTCTTGAGTTGGTCAATGGCCTCAGGGTCAGATTTCGAGCCCTGGTATGTTCTTTAGAAGCCTCTTTAAGGGTAAGCCTCAGCTTCTTTCTGCTCTCGGAAGGTGCATCGAAGAATTCGAAGGACCGTCTCTTCTTTTTCTCGCTCCTCTCTTTCTCGGTGGCTTCGACTCCAGATTGTGGAAGGCTAGGAGGCTTAGAATACTGCTCCTCACCAGTGGCCTCAACATCGGCCTCATCTTTCGAAGCCTCTTCTTCATCCTGGACTCGGATCTTGGTGGCCTTCGAGAGGCTTGCAAAGAAGAAAGAACAAAATGTTAAACGAAGTATGGCATAATATAAGAGGAGGTAAAACAACACCTCGGTCAGACACTCACTATGATTCTCGGCCTCCCATCTACCCTTGGAAAGTGAACGCCAGTTACGCTCGAGGTAAGTAA
Organism: Lycium barbarum; assembly: GCF_019175385.1. NCBI lineage: Eukaryota > Viridiplantae > Streptophyta > Magnoliopsida > Solanales > Solanaceae > Lycium > Lycium barbarum. The sequence continues at coordinate 92,942,968 of NC_083338.1, forward strand.
GCTGAGTGCAAATTTTTTCGATCCATTCCTCCAAATCAACGACCGCATTGAGGGTTTGGGGAAGGGCTGCAAACATATGAATGAAGATAAAAATCACAAATGGAACATCAGAGGAGCCGCTTAGCTGTTTGGAAAGATAATTCACTTACGATTCGGGTTCCACTTCTCGGGGAATGGCATCTTATCAGCAGGGATCAAATCCTCGGTCCTCACTCGGACGAATATTCCCTGTCTGCCTTGGCCCCTATCCTTATTGAGGCTAGAAAAGGGAGCTTTCCTTACCCATCGTGCTAGCTTAATCATACAACCCTGAAATACCAGGGGACTATACAACCTGAGAAGCTGGTTGATCGTGAAATATTCTTCCACATTATTCGTAAAATAATGGAGGAGTGTAATGATCCTCCAAAACGAGGGGTGGATCTGACCGAGACAGATCTCCTACCTCCTGTAAAAGCCTACGACCATCATGTCAAGTGGACCAAATGTTAAGGGATATGCGTAAACACTCAGGTACCCCTTCACGTGGGTCGTGATGGCTTCATAACTCTCGGGAATAACAACCTCTTTGTCTTCCCAACTGCAGTCCTTCTTGACCTGCTCGAGTTTATTCGGGGAAATCATGCATATGTAGTCCAATATTTCAACACCCCGATCCCCTTGCTGAGAAGGCCTCTCGACCTTAAAATCCTTGGTCATGGTTTAATCAGATGGGACATAATCTGAAAATTTCATTTTCGATTTAGGAGCCGAGGAAGACTCACCGGTTTTAGCTTTCGAAGATTTAGTCATTGTTCTGAAAATAACAAGGTTTGATGGTTTGAAGATCTGGGTAGATTTTTTGAAGATATGAAGGTTTGAAAGTGAAAGTATGAATGCATGAATATGTGAAGGTTTGCGTATTCAAAGGCAAGATAGTAATTTTAGAGAGTGAAAGTTCTGAAGGTAAAAAATAAAAGGGAAAGTTTGACTTTTATAGAGAGAGGCCGAGACGGTTGTCATTCCGTAACCGGCGGCTCCCCTAACTGGGATATACACGTGGCTGATGTCAGAATGATGTGATTGATGGGACGCTTGATCTTATTAGCTTATATGAAACTTACAGGAGAAGGAACCGGATCTACTTCCACTTCCCATCGTTTCGAGATATCTACTGTATATGGGTGAGATTGAGGTCAAATCTACCTACGATTTCCCGTTATGTTATGTAATGATTTGGACCAGTATACGGGATTGAACGAGTTCCAACCAAGGGCCCCGCAGTCAAAACTTTAACATGATCGAGGAAAAATATTGACATTGATCCAACTGAGCCTGGATATGGCTGAGATTGTTGAGTATCGATCATGACCGAACATAGCCCAAACGGACTAAGGGCACCGAGATGGAATAAGACGCAGTTGAATAGATAAACATGAGGGCTGTTGACAGGATGCTTTGACTTTTCCTGTTTTATTTCAAAACTTACAGGATAAGGTATCCTTGAGTTCGACGTACCAAAAACATGAACAAAGATAAAAGTTCAAACGGAGCGTAAAGGCCAACTACATTCGATAAAAATTAGTAAAAGGCCAGTCCACAAGTTCTACTAATTTTCTTCATATAACGAATTTTTGATTTCCTAGGTTACATCAGTTCCGCAAAACAAGAAGGCCTAACTTATGATCCTAAACTAGAACAGAAAGGAATCCCAAACCGGTATAGTGAACCAAAGGTTGAGAACTTCGATCCATACCCTCGGGTATTTCTACAATATTAAGCATCAGCTAAATAGCCCCGGGATTATCCTCGGGAGTGGCCAAACCAGGGCTATTTTGTTCCGGAAGATACTCTTCATCAAGAACTATTACCAAGGGCGGTCCATCACGAGGAATTTCCTGTTGAGTCTCCATGAGACAACGCGATCTGACCCGAGAGCCTATCCTCGAGGGAATAGTCGAGTTGCTTGAAGGGACTCCCTGTCTGGATGCTTTCGCCGACACAGCCGTAGTCTCCTTTCCCCCAACGGCATCCTCAGCACCCTCTTTGACAATGTTCTTTCCTTTCAAAAACCTTTTTGGAGGGAGCCCTGAAAATTAAAGAGTCAAGGTTAGAGTATAAAATAGAAAAACTAAGGAATTCCATAAGCAGATTGAAAATTATCATGGTTTTTGCCTTTCCGCACTTCGGGTGCCATGCTCCTCCAAGAATGGCCCATGTTACGGGAGGCGCCTAAAAGTGCGACTACCCATTCAAAGATGGTGATTACAAGCTCAGGTTCAACCGGATTCAAGATGGGGTTCCCCGACTCCGGGAAGTCTACGGATAAGGAACGGTGGAGTTGGACCGTACGAATCATTATGAAATGATGTAGCCATCCCCTGTCATAATCATATTTCGGATCTATAAGGCCTCGAGTGCCACGAGGAAGTAAAACTCTGTGGAGCAATTTGACCAACGCAGACGCGGTATCGATGACAGAAGTCGTCGATCACTTGGGGAATAGGAAGAGAAACCCAATAACGAAAGGATAAGTATAGATCATCGAATAACCAACAACACGGTGGTGGATCCTCATCCCACTTTCAACGGGGTGGACGTCGACATCCACATCGAGGTTACAATTATTTAGAACTATAGGGATGGTGGAATCACCGATAAAAGATTTGAATTTCTCCACAGACTCGAGGTTGAGAAGATATTTTACAATCGTTCGCATATCTGAAACCGGCAAGAAGAATATCTGCAGCAAGGAATTCTAACTCCTCCTCAGGACTGGTCGCTCCCATCGCTGACAAGGGCGGTGAATATGGTGACGACAAAGAATGGTCCGCACTTTGAGTAAGCAACGGTACAGAAGTCATGACCAAGAAGAAATCATAGTGTCAAGCGGTGAAAAATAATTGTTTAAGAAAGGTCTGAAACTCAGGAGAGAACGTAGAACTTGGCAATTGCAAGCAAAGGTTTTTTAACACTTGAGTTTTAGGGTTTAGGTTCAAAGTGCATAGCAAGAAGGAAGTATATGGGCTTTATATAATGGGGAGTACAAAAAGTTTTTGAAGTATTTAAGAGTTCTAACAAGGGGCAGATTATCAAGACTGACTAGGCGGCTGAATTAATTATGAGGTGACATCAGCAGAGTGCAAGGATTTTATGGGAGCGTCTTTTCCAAGGCAGCTAGGTACGGCCTACCCCGCTTTATCCGGATCCATTTCCCGAAGTTAATGCTTCCCTCCGAAAAATGGGGGGACTATCTGTATGCGGGCAAAATCGAGGACAAGATATCCTCAATTTCTAGACATGGAAATTAAGATCATGATGACCATTGCTGAATCGAATAAATCTCAATCGGGGTCGAGGTCAAGCTTTGGATCGTACCAAGACCGAGCACATCTGGTCCCGGGTCATTGAGTTCGATTGGATCTGAATACCGAGATAGGATGACAAGGCTGTTACCCATGATAAATGAGGGTCTAAAATATCCGCCTTCAGCCAGATATGGCAGCACCGATCTCCCTCGTCAGTTATTTAAGATTTTGTACCTTATTTAGACTTGTACTAGGGTTAGAACTCCTCTACTATATAAAGAGGAGGACCCCCATTACTTTTAGGTAGTTCTTTCATACGCATAAACATACTAAGAAATACAATTTGATTCCAAGTGTTTATTATTCTCTCTAAGTGTTAAATAATTATTCATTCATTGATCACTGTAACACAAACCCGATTCAGAGGATGCGAGCCTACCGATCGATCACTTCCTAAAATCAATCATTGTCCTACTATGGTTTGATTGTTCTTACTCACTTTGCACTATTATTCATTTCCCTACAATCATTTGTATGAAATTAAACCGCACATCCTTTGAACTGCGTATAAATTTAATTGTTATCCATTTTTAAGGGTAAACAATAGTAGTAGTCTTTTGTCCATTTCTTCAAAAAAAAAAAAACTTGTTTGGTACTCACTTGTTTCTTCTTAAATTAGACTTGCCTGTTCTGGCTTCCTTCTTTTTAAAACTGCTCTTGCCCCTTTAAGTATTTTGGGATTCCCTTTTGTTTTGTGAGTTTATAATTTGGGCTAAGGTAGATGTGTTACTAATCATCAAGTGTCTCTTGATTCTTAGTTGGTGGTCGTTTGTTGTCTCAAAGAAAAATGATTTCCTTAAAGTTCATTTCAAGAGTAAAAATTTGTTTAAAACTGGCTATTGTCTTCTTTAAGTGACTATACTGTGAAAAGGATGTTTTTTCTATTTGGTTTTTACTTCACCTAGGCATAATGTAGTCCAAAACTGAAAGGGAAAAGGATTTTGAAAGGTATAATTAGAGTACTATTTCTACACTGCTTGGATTACTGGTCAAACTGTTCCATACTGTTAAAAATGCGAAGTTTGTCAAGTTGTCTTCTGGACTCTCTTGTTTGCTAAGTTTTGCAGTTTTTTTTTTCTTTAAACAAAAAGAGGATTTTGAAAGGGTATAAATAGAGTACTATTTTTACACTGTTTGGATTACTAAGTGTTGCATTCTTTCTTTTTAAATTGGTATAGATTGGTATTTGATTCTTTTATGTGTCTAGGCTAGTGGACTGATGAAAGGTAAATGATTTTCCAAAGACAAAGGGGAGTTTTAGTTCATTTGTGCTAAGACCACTGAAAACAGTTAGTATTTTATCTTAAAAGGATCAAGAGGCGTGTGATCATGAGTTGTCAAACCAATGTGTTTTGCTTATCTTTCCCAAACTTGTTTGAACACTGATAAGGCCGCTTGTTTGATTACATAATCACCTTAGTAAACTGTGAGTTAATAAATTGTCTAAGACCAAGTAGTATTGCACTTCACCCTGTCTTGGTTTTCCTTTTACGTGATCATGTAGTTAAATAAATAACTAAGGGCTAAGAAAAGGTGATAGTTTGTGTCATGATTGTCTCATGCCTATTCCTGTCCCTCATTCTGTGTCTTTCCACTTTGGAGTTTTCTACTTGTGACATGATCAGGGGACCAAAATTTTCTTTTTGATCAAGTTGAGAATTTAAAAAAAAGGGGCGGGGGGGGGGGGGGGGGGGGGGGGGGGGGGGGGGGGGGGGGGGGGGGGGGGGGGGGGGGGGGGGGGGGGGGGGGGGGGGGGGGGGGGGGGGGGGGGAGGGGAGGGAAGAGGCTAACCTTACACACTTGTTCACCATGAATTTTCTAGAAAAGGAAATTGTTTTCCCATTTCAGTTTATGTTTGATTTGATAAGTCTGTGTATACTTAAACTATGTGATGTTTGAAATTAAGCTATAGACTGCTTTTCACACCTTTTCCACTATAAAAACTTAGTAAAAGAAGCAATCTTTTCTTGGACTTAACATGGGTCATGGTTTTGTTTCTTATTTCATACTGAAAATATGTAAGTGTACAGTTTTGTATTTTAATCCAAGTTGTTTTTTTTTTGGGTTTCTGTGCAAATGAAGGGTTTTGGGTCCCCTCCCCCCCCCCCCCCCCCACCCTTCCTTTATATTTTGGTCTAGCTTCACTTATAGGAACAAATAGTGAGTTAAGTTGAGTTCTCTTTCTTGTTTGACCCTGTCTTGTTTGAAACTGAATGATACTTCATGAATGTGCTTGGTGTGTCCTTTGGACTTGGAGACCGCTTGACTTTATGAACATCATTCACTTTGTCTGCACATTTGTCTGAGTCTGCCTACTTGTTTTAGACTGTATAGCTTCCAATGTTACTTGATGCCATTTTCTGCAATACTCTGTTGACTCTATGGATTTGCATTTTCTCAAAACACTGGCATTGCTTTCCTTACTTACTGCTTCTGACTTTTAAACCTTCTTAAATATTTCTGTAGCATCCTCAATTGTCTAGCATTATGATCATACTCTTTCCCTCTCAAAACATAGAGATTAGACTTTCTTGGGAATCAAGATTCCCAGGAAATGTTGACCCTTCTTTTTTCTGTGAAACTTTTTTTGAAACTGGCTGGGTACTTTTTACTTGGGGGTTGAATATTTGGCCTGCCCCTGTATCACTCTTAGGACATACTAGAGATAGGACATTCCTGCAAATTTCCTCTCATTTCAAAACTGTATATATAGCAGATTGCACATAATTTGAACCTCATTTTTTTACATTCTCCTCCATCTGCATTAGATCATCTCTATTATGTTATTTAGAAGGCCTTTACTTGAATTTCTGAGGAAGAGTTGATTGTGTGAGTACCTCATGTCTAAAATAGCACCATTCAGGCCTTTGCTTGAAATCTACTTAATACTGGAGTACTTATGTCCTTGACAGTGTCTGTATAACTTAAGGTCCCTAACTAAATGTCTACTTGAATCCTTTTGTTAATTGAAAATACTTGATACATGCTCATCCCTCTCCCTTGTCCGTGGGTGGTGTAAGGTTTTGATAATCATGTAGACCATGCTATCTAGTGCTCAACCTCTTTCATAAATTTCTGCTGACCAGAATAGCTTGCATTGAAGTGTTGTTTGTCACTACTTTGAGTTTCCTTCTACATTTGTTCCTACCTGTTTGGGCTCATGTGATGTTCTGTAAATTTAAAATTGGCCTATTGATTTATTGGTCAAACTGGTTTGTGTTAAAGAGGTCTAGACCATAATAGAAGTAACAGTGCAGGAGCTTCAGACCATTTCATTTCTCTTTCATATTTGGGCCTGGCCCAAGAGTGCTTTCCAACAATTGTACTTGTGCTTTTTATTTCTTTTTCCTTTTATTTATACTGCTTGTATATATGTATATTGTAGAGTTACTTACACTTACATTGAGTGAGTAGTTCTTTCCTCATCAGCGATTGATCTACATAACTATCTGTAGGTGATTTTTTTTTTATCTTCGCATACTCCCTTGAGTGTAATGGGTTACTATAAGTCATATTTTAAGGAAGGTTTGGTAATTCGGGGTTGTCGTAATCTCTCCGATGTTATCCATGCCTGGGGTTCATGAAACCCCTTGGAACTTGTGCGACATCGGGATTAAGACCCAGTCCCCATGCCATATCGAACCCCAAAATTAGACTAAAAATGGTAATCCAACGCGCAAAAGGGGTAAGTACATGCCCTGCCCTATGTGATTTTGTCATCTTCATATGTTTGTGTATATTATGTATATGCGTTTAGTTATATTAGTTATAAGGACAGTTATTCCCAAACTAACAGTCTCCTTTTTTCCTTGCCCACCTCTCTTCACACTACCACTTGGGTCCCAAACGAGCCTTTTGGCCCAACACCATATTCTTTCATCGAGTTCGTCGGAGCAGATGGCTAGCAAGGAGTGCAAAAGGCCCAGCCATGGGTGAAAATGGTCACCAGGGGCTTGGTACGCCCCTAGTTAAAATGCATTTTATTTCTATATGTATATGTTATGCATGTATGTAAATGTATGCAACTCATATTATAGTGGACCTAATGGGTTTGACCTCCTAGGATAATAATTTTAAAACCTCGACAGCCTTAACATTTTTTTTTCTTAAAAATGGTTGATGCGAGCCACCCTCCCTTTTTACGAAAAATGAGTTGAATACAAAACGTGGCATTTCTAGGCAAACAAATAGGCAAAACTGGAACATTAAGTCAGAAACAACTTTGAATAAATAGAGTACTAGAAAAACCCTCCATCATTTTCAGATAATTGGCAAAAATGGATCATCGTCTTTCCTCTAGAAAAAATCGGGTCCAACGCCCATGAGCTTTTAAACCAACCAAAAAACTTTGCTTTATTTATAAGTTTTTTTCCAGGAGAAGTCTTAACTGAGCAAAACGGTTTCCAAAAATGCAAAACTGGGTATTCTTTATAAGCTTCTAAAACTAAAGAGTATCCTTTCTTAATAAGAGGATTATCAACTTTTCTTTAAGTAAAAAACCCCTCCCTCACCCCCTTAAACATTTTGGACCTGAAATGGCAAAAAAAGGAATATATTCAGCCTGGATATACTGCTCCTTCTTAAAACAAAAAGACTTCAAATATAAAACCATCATAATATAAACTTGTGGATAACGGTTGGACGTATTAAGACGGATTAACCCGAGACAGAGTATGAGTATAAGCATAGATCAAAACCACTTTTATATATATATATATATATAACCTCAAAATATATTCCTTATATATAAATGAAGGATATTTCTATTCGGATATTATAAATCCAAAACTACGATACCCTATATATGAAGGGGATATGTTCAAATCTCTTTCCGAAAAATGATATGCAATTTACAAGAAATGATAGTTTCTTTGCGAGAATAAGCACAAAATAGATGGTTTAGGAAAATACTCATACTTTAGAATTCGAAGGTCAACCGTATAGTACGGATCCTTAATACGGGGGTGCCTAACACCTTGCCCAGGGGATCATCAGAACCCTTACCTAGAACTCTGGATTACGAAGTATTTTTCATTGTATTTAAATAAACCCTTCAAAATTGATTTTCCTAATTTCCTAAAAATTAGTTGGCGACTCTTTTAAAACAAAGTCTGAAAGAGCACCAACGAGTTCGTAGTAGCCTTTTATGCCCTTAATGGCTGCGTAAAAAGCGAACCGCAACAGATGGCGACTCTGCTGGGGACTGACTGGTTCTAACCATAAGGACTCCAAAATAATATGAGTTTTTATTTTCCTTAACTTTCTATGTGTTTACTTCCTCGCAATTACTAACTGTCATTGCATGCATATCATAACTCCTTCCACTCCTGGCATTTATTTTACACTTTGTTCCAAAGGTAACTTCGCGGAGCACGCGATCGTTCCTTTTGGAACAGTTGTAAGGCGGGGTTGGTACGTGGTCATCCAACAGCCCTAATAGTTCATCCCCAGTTGTCCGCTCAGGTTCCCGGTCATTCGTGAAAAACCACTCTAATAAAACTAGGATTGACCTAAGCTAAATCCCTACCGAACTAGAGTATTTATACCTAGATAGGCCATGGGTATCTCAGACCTACCTAAGGCCCATTAAAAATGACTACCCCTTGTTCGGACGGTCCATGACCCGAAATACACCGCATCTCATTTACGTGCTATGTGAAAATATGCTCGTGCCTATGTGATGAACCATTGATCCTATGGGGATGGGGGAATCTTAACCGTGTTTTGTTTTGTAGATGGAACGAAGAATCCATTTCGACATCGTCATTGGGACTCCAGAATTGTCGAGAGCCTGGTATGAATGGTTGGGGGATACTCACCAGAGAACGATCAACTGCACTTTAGGACACTTGCCCTCTACTAGGACAATGAAAGGTTGCCCAGAGCTGACAGAGGTATTGGCGGGGTATTGGGATGATAGAGAAATGTTGTTCCGTTTCGGTGCCATTGAAATGACTCCTACCCTAGAAGAGATTAGGGATGCCATAAACAGCAACGGAACCTGTCTGAGGAGGCGACATAAGTCGGATCTGTAACGACCTGTTTTGTCGTTACCGTGGTTATTCTATTTTTGCCCTCGTTGACCCGTTCCTGAGTCTCGTTAGAACTATTTGGACCCGAGAAGATAATTTCCATGGCTTCCTAGGCATCATTTTGAGTCTTAGAACACCCTTTAGGAATGTAATTTAAAGCGGAAACGGTTTGACCAGCAGTTGATTTTTGGGTAAACGGACTTTTTCAAAAATTTGTCGATTCCGAGAGGTCCGGATGACCATTTGTGATTGAGTGGTGGGTTTGGTTCAGTTCCTAATGCACTCAGTTGCATTTTGGGACTTGGGTTGGAAAATTGATATTTAGGCCGTCGGGAGTTGAGTTTGTCAACGAAGCCTCCATTAAACATTTCGAGGTCACGAGTGCGTTCGTAGCCCATTTTTATGCATATCTGCATTTTTTTTGTGTGTTTTGGGTTCCGAATGATAATCGAGTTTTAGGGTTGATTTTACGAAAAATTTGAGCTGCTTTTGGTTTCTGATTAACTGGTGTCCACCGCAGCGCCACCGGGACAGCTACAGCGGCACCGCTGTGGCGGTGAGGGTGCCGCTGGAGCAGCATTGGGAGATGTATGGCTAGGCAGCCATAGCGGTCTAGGCACCGCTGGGGCGACATGATGGTCGCTGCAGCGGTATCGCTGTACCAGAATACTTTCATATTTGTGAAGATCCTAGACACTAAGTCATTATTCTTATTTCGTTCAAAGGGCCAGAGGGAGAGGCGAACTGAAGGGTTTCTACCTATTTCTCCACTAAGGTAAGGTAATCAGCTCCATAATCAATTAGCTCCATCTCCTAATCCTAAATCCAATAGGTTGATTTAAGGAACTGGTAATAATATATATCAATTTGATTTACATGTTGTGTGTTGGGACAGGCCACCCCATTGTGTTGTGATTGATTGTTCTATTGGCCGGCATGATGCCATGAGTTGTTGATAAATATTGAATTCTGTTATCGCCTAGATTGAGATATTGCTGGCATACCCACTGTTGGTATTTGTGATTTGGATATATTGTTGGCATACCTACTGTTGGTATTTGTGATTCGGTTATATTATTGGCATACCCACTGTTGGTATTTGTAGTTTGGATGTATTATTGGCGTACCCACTGTTGGTACTTGTGATTCAGTTATGTTATTGGCATACCCACTGTTGGTATTTGCGATTCGATTATATTATTGGCATACCCACTATTAGTATTTGTGATTCGGATATATTGTTGGCGTACCCATTGTTGATACTTGTGATATTGAGCATGATTATCGATATTGATCCATGCATTGCATGCACTCTCATTTTCGTGATACACTATTGCATGGCCGATATCCGAGGTTCATCCCGGAATCGTTGATTGAGTGAAATTGATAATTGATAATACTCTTTTACTTGAGTGACGTGAGATGGTTGATGCCCGATGTTCATCCCAAAATCGTTGATTATAGGGGATATACCCGATGTTAGTTCCGGAATCGTTGATAGTGTATGGACTCCGCAGGTCCCCCAGGGTGGTGCCGGTGAGAACCCCCCGTGGGCAAAGATCTGACGTCCCGTCTGTCTATTAGGAAAAGATCTGAGACGGGTGGCACTTAGACTTCGTGAGTCACGCTGGGTTGTGCTACCGAGACGTCGATATTTTCGTCCGGAGTACATGTGTACACAGCATTTGCATGGCATTGCATTGCATTGCATTATGGCTTGTTGAGATGATTTGGTGTCTACTTGTGATGTTGGATTAGATTGACATATTGAGACTTGGCACAATTGGGATTAGATACTACTTAGGCGATGATGTATACTTATCTCAATTATCTGTGACTTTTACTAGCTCGTTTATCTTGTGGATTGTTCGTAGGATCAGTTGTATGTTTGGCCTCTAAAGGATGTAGACTAATGATATCATAGAGAAGAGTCGGCTCTTAGTCTAAACCGAATAGTAATAATGAATATATGATTGTCGTAATATTGTTGTGGATCTGGCTTGTGGTTATTAGCGGAAGGTGAATAAGTTGAGGGTCTTGGTGTCATGTTGTGCGGTAAATAGACGTAGGACTTGACGTAGTTGCTGATCATGTTTATTTGTGACTTCTTTTATGATATGTGTTTCTAACCATTATCGGCCTATGATACTTACTCAATACTCATTGATTGTACTGATACTGCCCTTGCTATACCCTTTTTGGGTGTAGAGTGTTTCAGGTGATTGATTGCAACATGTTCGGAGATGCGCGGTACCTAATCTGAAGGCCTCCTCCCATTTCATTCCGAGATGGAGGTTGGGTCTTATAGTGTTGTTGTAATTCGTATCATTTAGTCGCTCTTGTACTAGTCTAGACTAGGTCGTGGGAACTTGAAAAGAGTCTTTAGTTAATTAACGGTTGTAAATACTTTCAATATTGGAGTTTATTAGGTAATTGATTTCCGTTGTTAATCATACTTAGTTATTGGAATATTCAAATTGTCTTTGCTTGATTACTGTGTTATTGAATGAGAGTTCGCCTACTAAGGAGGGAAAGGTAGGTGCCCGTGTGATCCTAAATTGGGTCGTGACAGGATCACAATCTGTTATTTCCATAGAAGCCCACCGTCGGCGAAATCATGAGGTTTCTGGCTTTACTGAAGCGCCCTGGGCACAAGGGCCCACTGTAGCTTTCAGAGATCTATACCGAAGATTCGGGGATGTCACCGGATACACTCTATATCGAAAGGAATTCAGGAGTCGAGAAGAATAGGAGACCACTAGGCCTTTAACCTTCGCCATAGCCTTGTTGGGCATTATGGTGTTTCCACAGGACGAGTCATTGGTAAACACCTGGGTGATCTATCTAGCCCATGCGATCTTCCACGACATAACCAAAGATCAAGAAACAAGGTATTTCGACCTGACACCTATCATATTGGCCGACATCTTCCGGGCCCTAGACAAGTGTCGAAATCATTTCCGACACTTCCAGGATGCAATATGTTGTTGCAATGGTGGATTATCAAACACCTCAACATAGCGAAAGAGGTCCAAGGTTAGAGTCGACAGAACCGGATATATCGCCTTGTGAATTACTGTCCAAATCTCGAATTCATGCCCAAAAATGCTTGGGTTGAATTCTTCACCGACATGGCTGAAGATCGGATCCATTGGATGTTTCCTGATTTTATATTCGAGACTATGGTGGTCCGAGGCAAGAATTGTCCATTTGTGCCACTAGCTAGGGTTCGAGGAATCCGTCCTTATTATCCATCCGGGGTACTGAGACAATTTGGTAGGAGGCAAGTAATACCTCAGGTGGAAAACTTCGAGCAGTTCATCATTGAGCGCACAGACCAGAAAATCAAGCACGTGGGGGTGATCCTTAGAGAATGGAATGGCCGCGTAAGTTGGGATCCAGATACTTTGGCCCCAGATAGGCTCTATGCAGGGTGCGACCCTGGATATCACGCATAGTTGCAAGCACACTTGGTGCTTATTCCAGGGCTCACACCTCCCCAAGAGGCCCAAGAAGAGGAACTATGAAAAAATGCCTGGAAGGTACAGACGAGCATTTGGCCAGGATCTTGGAAGAGACAGACCGATTATCGTTAGAATGGAGATATATCAGGCACACCTTCATATCCAGACCACCCTTCGAAGGGTCAAGAAGGCCAGGACAGGCCAAGCCTCGACCTCAGCCACTGGAGGACTTCCTTGATTACTGCATTTTTCATTATAAGCCCCATGTCGGTTGTGTCATCACTTTTTGTATTACTATTATTTATTAATTACAATGACTTTTTCGGGGCAATGGTTCACCTTTACAAATGACACTTACATGTTTTGAACGACTAAGAATGCCTTAACTCAAAAGTACTATGTGCTTATTTGCTACGTGCTTAACATGCCATGTGTATAACCATATATTAGGCTTGAGTACGATTGGTCCAACGATCTAAACTACATACCCAAAAGAAAAAAATATGAGGCTTGAAACTTACCCGAGCTTATCTCCAATAAAAGGTTGACTTACGATGGCAAATCAAGGAGGGCATGAAGTGCGGACCTTAGGGGAGACCATTGAAACGCTGCGGGGCAAGGTGCTGTGTATGGAAAAACACCTCCAAGAAATAGGAAAAAAGATTGAAGAAGTAGACGGATTACTGGACATGGTTGGGAACCTACCAGAAGGCATGCCCCAAGAACAGTACTATGAAAATGTCCTTGAAAAGGTAAGGGAATTAGTGTTAAATTACATACCGCTCGAGAGAAGGCCCGTAACACCCAGATAAAAAACCCTAGAGGGAACGAATGAAGGACAAGGAGCTGATTCGGATCCATAGGTGTTCACATCGGACCCGTGTTACACCTCAGAAAATCTTCCGTTAATGCACAAGTGAATAGAATAGTGAAGAACATGAGTATATGGTATTTCGATAAGTAAGAAACGACATTCAACGAGCCTAGTTAAGATTTCAAAGATGTTTGAGATAGGGGAAGAAAGTTGGCCAAGAGAAGGCAAGGCATACGATAGGTATCGGAAGGGAAATGCGAGTAACGATTTAATGAGGATTTAATGATGTCTTGGAGAAAAGTGGAAATGTCCCTTAGATTTGTATTGAGGTGTTGAACAAGTCCTAAGAAGGTTCCATAAGGATTGGAGATCAAACGAGTCGACGAAACGAACTTCGGAACCACTGGGGATTATACAGCCAAACATACTGGCCGTATAAATTATACGGTCCGTATGTTGGGACTGTATAATCAGCCCAGAATGGCATGACTTTCTGGACCAAACATACGGCAAAACATACGGCCCGTATAAATTATACGGACCGTATGTTGGTCCGTATATACGGTCGGGGACAGCTTTGTTCATTAAATAAAAGGACCAAGTCTTATTTCATTTCACTTCCATATCACACCCCTTCTCTATAAAACATATCTCTACATTTATTCCACAAGAATTCAAGGATTATTAATGATCAACAACATAAATCAAGTGCATCAAGTGTAAGAAAACCCATTGAAGATCATTTAAGTCAAGAAATCTCATTGGAGATGAACTAGGGTTTTTGCTCAAGTGAAGTATTACCAACCAAGGCTTGTTCCTACAACATCTAAGGTAAGATTTATGGTATTTCTATGTTGTTTAAGGTATTTGAGAGTTGAAATACTTGGATTGTAGAAGGGTATAGAAAAATGGGTCATGAATGTGGAATAGTGCTATTTTGAGAAATAGCTTGAATTGAGTCATGATTCTTGATGTGTTGTGATATAAATGTGTTATAAATGACGTTGAAAACATGGTATAGGCAATGTATGTGAATGAACGTAGTCGTGTGTTATAGCCATGAATATGAGTAATTGAGAAATGTGGATAATGTGGATGAATAATGACTATCGTTATAGTATTGTGAATGTATTATTGACGTTTGGGAGTTGATATACGCTATGGAGGAATGTCGTATAAATAAAGGAGATGCTGTCCGATTTTCTCTAGTTTAGTCATGTATGCTAGCTATCGATTTCTAATGATAGTATGACTTTAATGAAGGTAGAAACGCGAGCATTGAAGGAGAACGTGCAAGTATAGAATAGTTGAATGGAAAAAGGTATGTAAGGCTAACCCTTCTTTCATAAGGCATGGTTCTTTGGCCAAATATCTAAATCTTTCATAAGTCTATGATGTCTTTCAAATGATTCGATCTTCCGAGCCAGTAAGCTCACGACTCTTGATACGCTACGATTGTACTAAGTTCCTTATACGATGAGTAAGCCTATAAAGATAGATGTAATGAATGGAGTTAATAGTGATAATGATATCGATGATGACTATAATGGCAATAGCGATGACGATAACAATGACGATGATGATAATGATGTTAATAGCAGAGATCCTTATGAGCTATTATGTATATGTATCTATGTATGACTATTATGGAACCCCGAGCTTATAAGGCCAGGTAAAGTATGTATATGATTATGTAACGCGCGCACACCTCTGCAGATGGTACGAATAACCCTGATGCCTTGGTAGGGCCAGGTAGATGTAACCCTGAAGCCTTGGTAGGGCCAGGTATGTGTAACCTTGAGCCTTAGTTGGCCAAGTATGCATGAAACATCGATCCTTCATGGTCGGGTATGCTATGTATATGATATGATTGTGTATATGATATAGATATGAGTATGAATACGAATATGATACGAATATGAATAAGACTATGTATATGAATACGGCGATGAACGCAATGTAAATGAATACGGATATGGATGTATGTACACAAATACGCAATCGAAATGGAAAGTTCCTACGTAAGGCAAGTAAGTGCTTATGACTACGATTCCTCTATTTCTCATCTTATGCTATTTCTTATGTTGCTTATGGTGCTTCTATATTGATATTGATCATGCTCTACATACTCAGTACATTCTTCGTACTGACGTCCTTTTGTTTGCGAACGTTGCGTCATGCCCATAGGTGCACAGGGAGACAGACTTGATCCATAGCTATATTCTCAGGGACTACGTAGCGGAGCTCCATTTCATTCGGAGCTATAGCTTTTGGGTACTTATTCTTTTGTGTACATAATTATGGGCATAGCAGGGTCCTGTCCCGCCTATATGATATGCTATACTCTCCTTAAAGGCTCGTAGACACGTGTTTATGGTTAGATGTGTTTGGCCTTGTCGGCCTATATTTTGTATATCATTTTGTAGCCTTGTCGGCTTATGTACTTGGGTATGGCATAGATGCCAATGATGATATAAAAGTTATCGTTGTCCAATGGGACTAGCATGATGGATGAGTATATATATATATATATATATGTTTTATTATGTGGCTCACCTAGATGTAAGTGTAAAGTTATACTAAGGGGTGCTCGGGTGGGATAGCACCGGGTGCTCGTCGCGGCCCCTAGTCGGGTCGTGACAAAAGTGGTATCAAAGCAGTTTCGTCCTAGGGTGTGTCTATGAGCCGTGTCTAGTAGAGTCTTGGTTATGGGTGTGTTGCGCGCCACACTTATAAACAAGAAGCTACGGATATTTTAGGAATAAATGACCTTCTTTCTTCATAAGAATCGTGCGATAGAGCTATGACATAAGAGCTTCTTGTTTCTTAATCGTGTGTTGTGTATTTCAGAAATACCTGTAAAGAGAAAGGCTACAGCAGCCCAAAAGGGCAAGACGGTGGCAGAAAAGTGGGCTGAAAGAGCACCGCCACCGGTAGTAGAGGAAAAGGAGTCCTAGTTGTTAACACTCACCTTATGTACTATTTCCTTCAAGGTGAGGCAAGATACTCCTAAATGGTGAGGCAAGATACTCCTAAATGTTCATAATATAATCGGGGGTTTACGACCTTACGTCACCCCGATATAGCTACGGTTGTCATCAAAGTCTAATGTATGCTCCTAACACTAAATGTGAAATGATGCTAAGTCATGATATGTTTATAAGATGATCAATAATACTAGCTTATAGTATGCCTATGTCAAGTATAAATATGTAAAGCTATGATAAGATTGTGATACGTTCATGAGATGTGTAATAGTGATGGGTAATGATTGATTATGTGATGATGAGATTCCACCGCGCCAGAATGGCCGGGCACGTCACTGCTAAGGCGGGCTGCATATGGTTCCACCGTGCCTAGATGGTCGGGCATGTCACCGCTAAGGCGGGCTGGGATGTTACACCGAGCCTAGAGGACCGGGCATGATCACCACTAGTGGGCGGCATATGATGGTTACCCGGACGCGGGATAACGATGAGATATGTGATATGACGAGACATGTGATGTGACGAGATATGTGATGTGATGATACATGTACCATGATTATGTAAAATATGATATATGTATGAAATGTATTAGCTTATGACACTCTTGCAGGTTATATCTTTCTCTTATGACTCATGATCCTCCTATTATATTTATTTCATTCTTGTCTTACATTCTAAGTACAATATTCGTACTGACGTTTGTTTCCTTTGGACGTTGTGTTCATGCCCACAGGTAGACAGGGAGGCGAGCTTGAGCCATACTTGTAGGAGCTGTTAGCCGATTGAAAGCACTCCTTTGTTCCGGAGGTGCTTGATTATCCTTTTGTGTATATTTGTATATGTTGGGCCCGACGGGGTCCTGTCCCGTCTATGCGTTTTGTACTTCAGTAGAGGCTCGTAGATACACAGTGTGGGTTATGTGGTCTGACAGGGTCAATATGGTATAATTATATATATATATATATATATATATATATATATATATATATATATATATATTATTTTGATAGCCTAAAGGGCTTATGTATAAGAAACTATTTATATTTACAAATGAAACATGACTTTCTTACGATTTGAGTATAAAATCGATAAAAGGGTAGTTAATGAGCATGATGAGTAATAGAACGAGCGGTGCTCAGTGGTTAGCCCCGGGTACCCGTCACGGCCCCTAGCTAGGTCGTGACAAAAGTGGTATCAGAGTGGTTTTGTCCTAGGAAGTGTCTACGAGTCGTGTCTAGTAGAGTCTTGTTTATGGTTTGTTGCGTGCCACATCAATAAACAAGAGGCTACAAGGCATTTAAGAAAAATGACCATCTTTCTTCTCATGAGATCGTGCGATAGAGCCGTGTATAAGATTTTATCCTCCCTAATAGTGTGTTGTGATTTCAGAATGCCTCCAAAGGGAAAGGCTACAGCCGCCCAGAAGGGCAAGACTACGACAAAGAGGCGGGTAGAAAGAGGGCCTCCGATGAATATAGAAGAAGGCGAATCACATAATGAGGCTTTGTATACTTCTTCTACCCCGCCTAATGTGGAAGAGCAAGGAGGAGCTCCAGCTCCAATTCTTCCACCGGTTGCTTCGGGTTAACAAATGACCGAGGCCATCCAGTTATTGACACAATTGGTTGCCGCACAGGCACAACAAAAAAATGTGGGTTCAAGTGATCGGACAGCAAGTACCAAAGCCTGTTATTTTATGAGTCTAAATCCTCCGGAATTCTTTGAGTCAAAACCGGATGAAGACCCGCAAAGTTTCATAGATGAGATGTTGAGGACATTGAAGATTGTCCATGCCTCCGAAACTGAATCCGTGGAGTTGGTATCTTATAGACTCCGGGATGTGGCAGTTTTATGGTACAACAACTGGGTATTATCAAGAGGAGAGAATGCGCCTCCTCCGGTTTGGCAAGAATTCGTGGATGCATTTATTCATCATTATTTGCCACCCGAGGTCCGCCGAGCTAGAGCGGATAGATTTCTACATCTGAGGCAAGGAAATATGAGTGCCCGGGAGTATAGCATGTAATTTAATTCCTTGGCGAGATACGCCCCGACTATGGTGGCCGGCATGGGAGATCGTGGACATATATTCGTGAGTGGCTTAGGGCCACATTTGTTCAAGGATTGCTTGACGGCCTCTTTGCAAGAAGGGATGGATATTTCACGAATACAAGCCCATGCCCAGAACTTAGAGGGACGACAACAACCACAAAGGGGTGATCGCGACAGTGATAGAAGACAAAGCAAAAGGGCTAGATCTATGGGCACAGGCAGTGATTATAGAGGAGGATCGAGGCAGACCTATTCTCGACATTCAGGTCCGTCAGAGACTAGTGCGCCTCCACGATTTACGGATAGGGGATTTGATCGCTCTTTTCCTTCAGGACAGGGTCAGAGTTCGAGAGCTTCGGGTTCTCAGTTTGGGGGTGATTACAGTCAGAGGAGACCACCAGTTCTACGATGTAGCCGGTGCCGAAAATTGCACTCAGGGCCATGTCAACAGGACACAGGTGCTTGTTATGTTTGTGGACACACTGGGCATTTGATGCGAGATTGTCCCTCCCAGTATGGTAGAGGTGGGGTTCAGCCCACAAGCTCAGCAGCTGGTTCTTCATCAGTACGCACGGTAGGGCAGACTCCCCAGATGTTAGTAGGCCGAGGTAGAGGCAGAGGGGGAGCATCTACTTCAGGTGCCACTCAGCCCCGTGTTTATGCTTTAGCTGGATGACAGGATCTCGAGTCCTCTCCGAATGTGGTTACAGGTATATTATCTATATTCTCCCGTGATGTGTATGCATTGATAGATCCGGGTTCTACATTCTCTTATATTACTCCATATATTACTAGTTGTATTGGGGTGAAACCTGAGCCAATCAAACCTTTTGAGGTGTCTACTCCGGTTGGTGATCCCGTCATAGCAAAGCAAGTGTATAAAAATTGTGTGATTGTAGTATGTGATCGCCAGATCAAAGCTGATTTGATTAAGCTGGAAATGATAGATTTTGACGTGATTATGGGTATGAATTGTGTCACACCCTAGCAATGGTAGGGTATGACGGGCACCCGACTCTCATCAGAGTCGAACGAACCCTTAAACATTCGCTCTATCAAAACCTGTCATTTAAAAAACTTTTAAAAACATGAAACTTTTTCACATTGAGATCATTATCTTTATAATGATTATGAAAACTTTCAATCAATTAAGTACTTTAAACCAATTGAAATCATCTAAAATACATACTCTTTTTAAATCTACAAATGATTCGCCTGACATCGTTTTGTCGACATCTCGACAAACATACCACAGGACACGGTCTGCAGAAGTCTCTAAGAAGTGAACTGAACATTATGAGTCAGGACAGGGCCCCAACATACCCATAATCACGCATGTCTAGAGATGACTCAGCACAGCTCCAGGATGAGGTGGAACTTGCTAATCCCAGCAGATGTCAGAGCGTCCTAGTTGTATACTCAACCTGCCAAACAATCTGGGGCTGCGGGCATGAACGCAGCGTCCCCAGGAAAAAGGACATCAGTACGGACAATGTACTGAGTATGTAAGGTGGTAACAAATCATAACCATAACTTGATTTAGGAGAAAAGAAATCACAATCAAATTCAATACCTGCAGCCTTCGCTGGAAGAAACATAAATGTATACACGAGGTCTCAAAATATTCTTTCAGTAAATAATGCAATCTAACACACATTCTTTAAGTAAATGATGCAATCTAACACACGTGCCGCTTCCGACATGTTAACAAAGTAGTACCTTCGGACGGCCGCTTCCGGCATAGTAATGATGGCCCCTTCGGGCAGCCGCTTCCGGCTTAATAACAATGATGGCCCCTTCGAGCAGCCGCTTCCGGCTTAATAATAATGATGGCCCCTTCGGGCAGCCGCTTCCGGCTTAATAATAATGATGGCCCCTTCGGGCAGCCGCTTCCGGCTTAATAATAATGATGGCCCCTTCGGGCAGGTTTTGAAAGTCTAAATAGTAAATCTCGCACCCCTTTCGGAGTGGTTTTGAAAGTCTAAATAGTAAAATCTCGCACCCCTTTCGGAGTGGTTTTGAAAGTCTAAGTAGTAAAATCTCGCACCCCCTTCGGAGTGGTTTTGAAAGTCTAAGTAGTAAAACCTCGCACCCCCTTCGGAGTGGTTTTGAAAGTCTAAGTAGTAAAACCTCGCACCCCCTTCGGAGTGGTTTTGAAAGTCTAAGTAGTAAAACCTCGCACCCCCATTCGGAGTGGTTTTGAAAGTCTAAGTTTATGTTTCCTTTAGTATAAAACTAATTTCCTCGAAATCATTAGTAAAACCATATGCATATAAATTAGTTTTTTGGGACTCAATAGGTAAGTACACGAATCGACACTTGAAGGATCATAAACATGTCTCGAGTCAATCTGAGTTGGCATAAGAAAGTTATGGACGTTATTCATTACAGAAACCTTTATGAACGTTTCAAAGCAATCCGAGTGAGCATATGAAAGTTATGGACGTTATTCATTATAGAAACCTCTGCGAACGTTTCAAAACAATCTGAGACCGTCTATGAAAGTTAAGGGCATCAATCCTTATAGGACCCTTTTAGAAACAGACACTCTTTATGCTTTGCTCGTTATTCCATCATACAATAAGCTCGACCATACTAAGCATGCTCATGTCAAGAAGTGAATAAGAATCATAAACAAGCTCGGAATTAAAGAATAGAGTTACCCCAAGGTGCGTGTCATATCTTACTTAGCTCTAGGACATGCCAAAGAAAGAAAGGGTAAGCCTTACATACCTGTTCAACCTCCTATTAGCTACGCTTATTCGTCCGAGCTCGTAAATCTACATTCGAGAGGATTAGCACTACATTAGTCTCCATATCACACGCTTATTCCGAGTTTCAAATTTTTACTATTCTATATTCTGCCGAAAATCGGGCAGCATCTCCCCTGTTTATATGCCTAGCCCGAGATTACAATTCAGCAACCAATTAACAACAACAATAATACCAACATCAACAATACTATTATTCGTACCAACATATTCCATAAACATCCCACACGACGTTTTTTTAACATACAACAACAATATGCACCTTCTTCCGTCCCAATCAAGGAGTATAGTCCCATCAACACACCAACAATGTTAGATACCGTTTTTATATGCATAAATCAGTCCATCCACACGGCCACAACATGTTCAAAACAGCCCATAAACACAACAACTACAACACAACACTTTATGACCTTTTCTCCATAACTATTTTTATTTTTAAGGCTTGCTAGACTTTCAAATAAACTCAACATAAAAGATTGGATAAATAACATACCTTATACTTGAAAAAACACTCAGCCACGTCAACCTTTTCCAACACCAAGCTTAAGCAGAAGCAAGAACAATCACTTTTCACGGACTGGTTTGGCGTAATCTTGTCAATTTCTTGATTTATCGGACTATAATGTTTGGGAGATGTTTTGAGAGAATTCTAGGAACTTTTGGAATGTTAATTTGCTGAAAAAAACGAGTTGATGGGGTATTTATAGCCCCCCTAGGTCGGTTCCACCGACCTTCCCATGTGGGGCCCGCGGATCTACTTAGGCAACTTAGGGTCTTGTTCTTAAAATGGCCATAAATCTTGATTCCAACATCGTGTGAGGGCCCACGGCCTATGGTTGGAAAGCTCGTTCAATTATATACAACTTTTATTTCTGGGAGTTTTCCCAAATTCCAAACTTATAATGCCGTTTTTTCCCCTCCAAGTCAGATCATCCGAAAACGTTTCCTTAAATCGTGCTTTTGGAGGGCTTATGTCCATATTTGGCTTATGGGTCCTTCTTAGGACTTGCTCAACTTCACATGTACTGCCCATATATCTTTTCATATGTCTTTTATAAAATCCCGACATGTGGTCCCCACCTTAACTTATGGTTACGAGGGCTATTATCAGGTAACTTGTTAACTGATTTGTTCCACACGATCTCCAAATGTCACATGAATACTCTTATACGCAGATAATACAATCTTCATCCCTAATTCTCATATAACTCTGCTCTCCCTTGAGCTCATACTAAGCCGCCGACAGTCTTGGTAACGCAAACTTTCCGGGGTGTAACAGATTGGTTGGCATCGTGTTATGCCAATGTTGATTGCCGAATGAAAGTGATTCAATTTCAATTTCCGAGAGAGCCCGTGCTTGAATGGCAGGTAATACAACATCTCTGAAAGGTAGGTTTATTTCCTACCTTCAGGCGAGGAAGATGATAGCCAAGGGCTATATTTATCATCTAGTTTGGGTTCATGACACCGAGTCAAAGCCGCCAACTTTTCGATCAGTTCCGGTAGTGAATGAATTCCCAGATGTGTTTCCAGACGAACTTCCAGGAATTCCTCCAGAAATAGAGATTGACTTCGCCATTGATGTGTTGCCGGACACTAAGCCTATTTCTATTCCTCCTTATCGAATGGCTCCGGCAGAGTTGAAAGAGTAAAAGGCACTGTCACGACCCAACCCCGTGGGCTGCGACTGGTGCCCGAGATGGACACCCGTACATACCTACTAACAAGATTTTACTTGCGTTTACATATTAAGGGTTTTGTGCATACAAAACCATATACATATCACTTAGGTCGTCGATTACATTATAACACCTAAATAAATCAGGTTACCGTAGTATATAAGAAAGCCAGACGCAAACCATACATACATCACAGATCTAATGCGACCTACGACCCACATACATGTCTACAGGCCTCTACAAACCCTAACCGAAACATATGACGGGATAGAGCCCCGCCGTACCCCTGAATAATCACATACACATAAATATGTACAACGGAAAGATCTGTACCAAAAGTGTGGGCTCCAGATCAAAGGAGAATTCCAAGTAGCAGAACGGCACCCTAGACTGGCGGATCACCACAATAAGTGTCTGTACCTGCGGGCATGAAACGCAGCCCCCGAAGAAAGGGGGTCAGTACGGAATATGTATTGAGTATGTAAAGCATGAAGTACAGAAAACAGAACCATAACCGGAACAACGATGCAAAAATAAGAACATTACCCAAATTACCAAAGCGCTATTTTACCCATTCACAAATCATATATGCAGATATCATGTGACAGAAAAGTGCAAACTCAGAATATCAGAATGATTGTTTTCCACACGCGGATCGTATATGCCGAGGGCTTATATCAGAAGTAGTACGGATCCGGAGCGTCAGAATATTTGCTTTCCAGACACAGATCATGTATTCTGATATCGTATGTCAGGAGAAGTACAGAGGATACAGAATGCCAAAATGCTTACTTTCCGAACACAAACCAAACATATCAGAATTATATATCGTAGATACACATATAACAGATCCCGGCCCTCCTGGTAAGGGACGCGGTGGACAGAGTCATATAACAGATCCCGGCCCTCTGGTAAGGGACGCGGTGGACAGAAGCATCAGATGCCAAAATCGGATACCATATATGCATGTAACAGATCCCGGCCCTTTAGTGAGGGACGCGGTGGACAGAGTAATCAATGCATGTCAGAATCATGTACCGTATATGCAAATAACAGATCTCGGCCTTCTATTGCGGAACGCGGTGAACAGAATCATCATGTGCCATCCTGGCTGCCATCCCCATATCATCATACACGGACATACATATAACAGAACCCGGACGCAAGAGAGATGGACACGGTGAACAATGCAGAGGAAGATGCACGATAACATAACAGAACCTGGCCCGGGCGCAGTGAATAACATACTGAGGCTTGCACGAACAGAGCAGTGAGAAACCATATGCACACATATCCAGACTTGACAGATACATACACTTACCGACATTTGAAGATCATAAACACGTTCTGAACCAATCGGAGTTAGTATGTGAAAGTTACGGACATTCTTTTTATCACAGAACTTTTACGGACATTCAAAGCAATCCGAGACCACTTACGGAAGTTAGGGATATCCAGACTTACAGAACTCTTTACGAACAAAATTCTTTATGCTTATCTTGTTATTCATTCATACAATAAGCTCCATTATGTCGAGCGTACTCATATTGAATGTGAACAAAAATCGTGGATAACTCGGAAATATCTCAAATAGAGCTTCAAAAGTCATAGATACGTATTAAAACTATATGCATGTAACTGAATAAATAAATTCCAAGACTCGATGGACAAATATATTCACGACATCCGAAGGCTCAGAAATCAGTTTCGGGTCAATCGGAATTAGTATGAGAGAGTTACGAACTTTCGTAGTACGGAACCTTCCGACAATATTTCATAAGTCATACTTGGAAATTCGAGTATCATTCATATTGGAAGACTTTCAAACATCATTATGGAGCACATTTTCATATTAGGAAACTTGCGGATAACATTATGGATCAAATCAAATGGGTACTTTAAGACCATATTTTCATATCGAAGCATTCATCAAAGACTTTAGTCATCTCGGTTATCATTCGAACAACATTCGGAAACATGACGACTAGAATCTTCAAACATCATAAATTTGTATCAAGCTATATAGAATGGCTTATGGAAGTCAAAAATGTCGGCCAACCTAGTGACTCTAAGAATGGGATTTTCTTTATAAGCATACATATACTTTTTTGTCCATTTCAAAGGGATCATGCCAAAGAAGGAAAGGTAAGCTTTACATACCTCGATCGCTCGCTAGTCAAATCCCGAATCAAGTCTCGGGCACCCCAATATCTACAATAATATTATCAATTACCAAATTTTAGCTACAAGTACTTAGAAATTCAATTCTAACTAGTACTTGTCTACAGAAATTTCGGCAGCATCTCCCTTGTAAATTCAACATCCCCGAGAATCTAACTCGGCCAAATTCATCAACAACCATACCAACAATACCAACAACCATACCGACAACATCAATAACCATTTCAAAACACATTCTAACATTAGTAACCTTCCTTTCAACATAGTTCATCATTATTTAATTTAACTTCGTACATTCAAGCCAAGATCGACACTTACATATTCACTACTAATTCAAGATCATTCAAAAACATTTCATACAATTCTACAAAATATACAACAATCCCACCAAAAACCATACTTCACCCGAAACCTCCAATCTTCGACACAAACATTCACAACACATTTTTATCTTCCAATTTCATCAACAACAACAACAATTTGCACCTTAACAACTCCATTCCCATAATTACATAAAACTATAATAAAATCACATAATTTCCTACAACAACTTAAGAACCAATTTTCATGCCAACTTGAACTATTATTCTTCCATTTACATCACAAGGTCACAACAACATAATTTAACATACTAAATAAATTTCATTATTCCCCCCTTCACTATACCCACACACGGCCACACACCCACACACTCACAACACACAAATTTTATACTTTACATTCATTTCCATATACTACAATATTTATATATATATATAATTATTCCAAGACAAAAAGAGTAGAATCTTTACCTTTTTCAAGAATTTCCACTTGCCAACAAAAGTACTTTCTTGCCTCAAAATTTATACCACGTTAAAGAGGGTCTTGAACTTAGTAGGAATACTAGAAAACTATAATTTTTGGATCAAAGATGGAAGCCCTCCAATTTTTCTTTTTTTTTTTCTCTCTTCTTTTGTTTTGTTTCTTGAAACTTCTAATGTGAATGATCAATTTGTGGCCCCTTTCATCTTCTATATAATTGAATTAAATTGTCCCACATGGGACTTGGGCCCTTAGACCTATGGCCGGCCACCTTAAACTTTTGGGCCTCTCTTTTCCTTTTTTTTTTTTTTTTGATTTTATTTTTTCTAGCCCAATTAGTTATGGGTCCTATTTTGTAAGTCCCGAAACTAATTTCCAAAATTCCCAATTTTTCCCTTGGCCTTCCTCCATATTTCCACATCAACACTTCATGAACAACACATATATATATTGAATAAAAACCAAATATGGCCTTATTTCTTACAAGTCACAACTATTTCGAATTTTCCGAATATGCAAAAATACGGGATATAACAGGCATAGTTGAAAGATTTTCTTGAAAAGGGGTTTATTAGACCCAGTTCATCACCGTGGGGAGCACTGGTCTTGTTCGTGAGGAAGAAAGACGGATCACTACGAATGTGTATCGACTACAGGAAATTGAACAAAGTGACGATAAAGAACAAATATCCTCTCCCAAGGATTAATGACTTATTCGATCAATTGCAAGGTGCTAAGTGGTTTTCTAAAATAGATTTGAGGTCTGGTTACCCTCATGTGAGAGTTAGAGAAGAATATATTCCCAAGACGGCTTTCAAAACGAGATATGGCCACTATGAATTCAGAGTGATGTCGTTTGGGTTGACTAATGCTTCGGCCGTGTTTATGAATTTGATGAACAATATATTCAGGCCTCTCTTGGAATTATTTTTGATATTATTTATTGATGATATTCTGGTGTATTCTCGCACGGAATCAGAACATGCAGATCATTTGCGAGTTGTTCTTGGCATTCTTCGAGCCCAAGAATTGTATGCAAAATTATCCAAGTGCGAGTTTTGGCTAAATTCTGTGACATTTCTGGGCCATGTTATTTCAGATGATGGCATTCGAGTTGACACTAAGAAAATTGAAGCTGTGAAGACGTGGCCAAGGCCTACGATGCCTACAGAAGTTCGTAGTTTCTGGGTTTGGCAGGCTATTATAGAAGATTCGTAGAGGGCTTCTCATCTATTTCAGCCCCATTGACGAAGCTAACCCAGAAGTCAGCCAAATTTCAGTGGAATGATGCTTGTGAGCGCAGTTTCCAAGAGTTGAAAGGCAGATTGACCTCAGCTCCAGTTTTAACACTTCCAAAAGGGTCAGATGGATATGTGGTGTATTGTGACTCTTCCGGTGTCGGATTAGGATGCGTATTGATGCAGCATGGTAAAGTTATTGCATACGCTTCGAGAAAATTACGGAAACATGAAAAGAATTATCCAACTCATGATCTCAAATTGACTGCGGTTATTCATGCTCTAAAAATATGGAGGCATTATTTGTATGGTGTGCATGTTGACATCTATACGGATCACAAGAGTCTTCAATACATTTTAAAGCAAAAGGAGTTGAACCTGCGGCAGAGGCGGTGGTTAGAATTGTTAAAAGATTATGATGTAAACATTTTGTGCCACTATGGAAAAGCGAATGTAGTAGCCGATGCTCTTAGCCGCCGATCAATGGGTAGTTTATGTGAAGTCCCTCCAGAAAAGAAAGTGATGGTTCATGAGCTCCGCCAACTATCTAATCTTGGAGTGCGTGTAATCGATTCGGATAATGTGGGGATTAGTATCAATGATCCCACAATTTCGTCCTTGGATATGGAAGTAAAAGAATGGCAATATGAAGTTCCTCAATTGCGTCGTTAAAGAGACACATCTCATGGAAAAGAGAAGTCTTCATTTGAAGTTTCTATGGATGGGATTCTTAGATACCGAAACACGCTATGTGTGCCGAATGTAGCGGAATTGCGCCAATGAATTCTAGAAGAAGCATATTGTTCTCGGTATTCTATTCATCCAGGTGCAACCAAGATGTATCGTGATCTCAAGATGATGTATTAGTGGGATGGCATGAAGAGAGACATAGCCGAATTTGTAGCACAGTGCCCAAATTGCCAACAAGTAAAAGTTGAACATCAGAAGCCAGGAGGCTTATTGCAAGCAATAGAAATCCCTACTTGGAAATGAGAAGTGATCAGCATGGATTTCATCGTGGGGTTACCTCGTTCTCGAGGCACGTATGATTCTATATGGGTGATCGTGGATAGATTAACAAAGGCAGCTCATTTTCTTCCGGTTAGAACTACCTACTCAGCAGAAGATTATGCGAGGTTATATCTCAAGGAAATTGTGCGACTTCATGGTATACCATTATCTATTATTACAGATAGAGGAGCACAGTTTACAGCCAGGTTTTGGAAGTCTGTTCAAGAAGGTCTAGGTACTCAGGTGAGACTTAGTACGGCATTTGATCCACAGACTGATGGACAAGCCGAGCGTACTATTCAGACCTTGGAAGATATGCTACGAGCATGTGTGTTGGATTTCAGTGGTATTTGGGATGATCATTTACCGCTAATCGAATTTGCATACAATAATAGTTACCATTCCAGCATTCAAATGGCCCCATATGAAGCTTTGTATGGAAGAAAATGTATATCCCCAATCGGATGGTTTGAAATAGGAGAAGCACAACTAGTAGGCCCTGAACTGATTTAGCAGGCGGTGGAAAAAGTTAAGGTGTTCCGAGATCGATTGCTAACAGCCCAAAGTCGCCAAAAGTCTTATGCAGACAATCGCCGACGAGACTTGGAATTTCAGGTTGATGATTGGGTATTTTTGAAAGTATCGCCACGGAAAGGGGTGATGAGATTTGGTAAGAAAGGGAAGCTAAGTCCTAGATACATTGGACCCCATAGAATTATCCACAAAGTGGGTCATGTAGCCTATGAATTGGACTTGCCCTCGGAGCTTTAATCAGTCTATCCAGTCTTCCACGTTTAGATGCTCCGCAAGTGTGTTGGAGATCCCACAAAGATTGTCCCGATAGATGATGTGCAAGTGACAGAAAAGCTAACCTATGAAGAAGTGCCTATTGCTATTCTAGACAGGCAAGTGCGAAGACTTCGAAATAAGAAGGTGGCTTCAGTCAAAGTCTTGTGGCGAAACAAAAATCGGGAAGAAATGACTTGGGAAGCGGAAGAGAAGATGAAGTCCAAGTACCCACATTTATTCCAACCCCCAGAGGAGATCCAAGATGAAACGCCAACAATATAAGGTATGTATGCTTTATCTTTATGGTTTTGGTCGTGTGTGGCCATAGATATGTTGATATTGTGATATGGCCCTGTGAGGCAATGATATTATGGGTTGTTGAGACAGGTTGGTAGTGCCAAGTTACAGGGGAAACTCTAGCGAAAGTTTTGTAGAATCCCGAGTGTTTAACATTCGAGGACGAATGTTCCAAAAGGGGGGGGGGGGGGGAATGTTACTCCTTGGAAAATCCAAATCCCCTGTATATGTACAGTGAATAGGCTAACAACGGACATAGCGTATGCGATGTTTTGATGAGTAACAAATAGTATTTGATGACCCTCAGCGAGATTTCAAAGGCATATAATGCAAGGAAAGAAAGTTGCCAAGGAAAGTGAATCATATGTTGTGTAACGGATAAGAATTTTGAGCAACGAGTCTATGATGTCATAATGATGTCTTAGAAAAGAGTAATAACACCCCTAAGATTGATATTGATATGTTAAACAAGTGCCAAGAAGGTTCCACGAGGAACGGAGATCAAACGAGTCGACGAGAACGAAAACGGAACCACTGGGCATTACACGGCCTAACCTACGGACCGTATAAATTGTACCAGCCGTATGTTGGACCGTATAATTGGCCAAGGAGGGCACCAGCTACTGGACCAAACATACAGCCACACATGTTCGTATAAATAGTACGAACCGTATGTTGGTCCGTATAACATGGTCGGCCAGATTTTAAGTTTAAGTATAAGGATCCCTTTTTCATTCCATTTCATTTCATTTTCACTCCACACTTCAAGAAACATCTAGAACACTCTCTAATACTCATCCACAAGAGAATAAAAGGAAAACCAAGATCAACAACACCAAATCCATGAAACAAAGTGTATGAAACCCAAGTGAAAGTCATCCAAATCAAGAAAACCCAACGGAGGTGCAGTAGGGTTTTGGTGCTAGAGGAGAAACTCCACTCAAGACTTGTTCAACCATCATCTAAGGTAAGTTTCATGACTAAACCATATTGTTTAAGGTATTGGAAGGTTAATATACTTGAATTGTAGAAGGACATAGGAAATGGGTCATTAATGAGTAAATAGTGTCATGGTTGGATGGTAGTTGGATTGAATCATAAATGTTGGGGTGTTGTGATTATGAATACGTCATAAACGACATTTAGACCATGAAATAAGTGTGATACATAAGAAAACGCGATAGTAAGCTATAACAATAAATGTAGAGAAGTGTGATCCATGATCCTCCTATATGATAGAACTTATGAGTCCTTAAGTTTTCTAAATTACATATGACCATGATAATGAGTTAAAGTATAGAGGTTCGATAGTTCATGATATGATGATCACATAACGCTAATGATGTCATTGTTGTTAACACTCACCTTATGTACTATTTCCTTCAAGGTGAGGCAAGATACTCCTAAATGTTCATAATATAATCGGGGGTTTATGACCTTACGTCACCCCGACATAGCTATGGTTGTCTTCAAAGTCTAATGTATGCTCCTAACACTAAATGTGAAATGATGCTAAGTCATGATATGTTTATAAGATGATCAATAATACTAGCTTATATTATTCCTATGTCAAGTATGAATATGTCAAGCTATGATAAGATTGTGATACGTTCATGAGATGTGTAATAGTGATGGGTAATGATTGATTATGTGATGATGAGATTCCACCGCGCCAGAATGGCCGGGCACGTCACTGCTAAGGCGGGCTGCATATGGTTCCACCGTGCCTACATGGCCGGGCATGTCACCGCTAAGGCGGGCTGCGATGTTACACCGAGCCTAGAGGGCCGGGCATGATCACCACTAGTGGGCAGCATTTGATGGTTACCCGGATGCGGGATAACGATGAGATATGTGATGTGACGAGACATGTGATGTGAAGAGATATGTGATGTGATGATACATGTACCATGATTATGTAAAATATGATATATGTATGAAATGTATTAGCTTATGACACTCTTGCAGGTTATATCTTTCTCTTATGACTCATGATCCTCCTATTATATTTATTTCATTGTTGTCTTACATACATAGTACAATATTCGTACTGACGTTCGTTTCCTTTTGACGGTGTGTTCATGCCCACAGGTAGACAGGGAGGCGAGCTTGAGCCAGACTCGTAGGAGCTGTTAGCTGATTGAAAGCACTCCTTTGTTCCGGAGGTGCTTGATTATCCTTTTGTGTATATTTGTATATGTTGGGCCCGACGGGGTCCTGTCCCGTCTATGCGTTTTGTACTTTAGTAGAGGCTCATAGATACACAGTGTGGGTTATGTGGTCTGACAGGGTCAATATGGTATAATTATATATATATATATATATATATATATATATATATATATATATATATATATATATATATATATATATATATATATTCTTTTGATATCCTAAAGGGCTTATGTATATGAAACTATTTATGTTTACAAATGAAACATGACTTTCTTACGATTTGAGTATAAAATCGATAAAAGGGTAGTTAATGAGCATGATGAGTAATAGAACGAGTGGTGCTCGGTGGTTAGCCCCGGGTACCCGTCGCGGCCCCTAGCTGGGTCGTGACAAGGCAAGGCCCCCCGTACCACGATGTTCCCTGTGTGGGAAGTTGCATTGGGGTCGATGTCGATTGGGTTCAGATGTTTGCTATTCATGTGGTCGACCAGGCCATATTATGCGTGATTGCCCCTCAGTTCATGGTAGAGGTAGGACCCAGCCTTCAGGGTCGGTAGCCGGATCTTCAGCGTCTGTACGCCCTATGGGCCAGGTTCAAATGCGCCAGTCGGCCATGGTAGAGCAAGGGGGAGAGTTCCCAGTTCTAGCGGTCCTCAGCATCGTATTTATGCTTTGGCTGGACGCCAAGATCTTGAGTCTTCTCTGGATGTGGTCACAGGTATATTATCGGTATTCTCTCATGATGTATATGCTTTGATTGATCCGGGCTCCACATTGTCATATGTTACTCCATATATTGCGGGTCAATTTAGAGTCGAGCCGGAGCCGATCAAACCTTTTGAGGTGTCTACACCCGTTGGTGAATAGGTAATAGCTAGCCGAGTATATAGAAACTGTATAGTTGTGATTTGTGATCGTCATACTATGGTCGACTTGCATGAGCTAAAAATGGTAGATTTTGATGTCATTATGGGCATGGATTGGTTGGCTTCTTTCTATGCCATTGTTGGTTGTAGAATGAAGATGGTTCGTTTCCAATTTCCGGGAGAACCAGTTTTAGAATGGAAAGGGAATACTGCGTCACCAAAAGGTAGGTTTATTTCCTATCTAAAGGAAAGGAAAATGATCACAAAAGGTTGCATTTATCATCTAGTTCGGGTTCAAGATGTAGAAACTGAATCGCCAACTCTTCAGTCAGTTCCCGTGGTGAATGCATTTCCGGATGTGTTCCCGGAAGAGCTTCCAGGCCTTCCTCCTGAGCGGGAGATTGATTTTGCCATTGATGTGTTGCCGGACACTAATCTTATATCTATTCCTCCCTATAGAATGGCACCCGCAGAATTGAAAGAGTTGAAGGAGCAATTGAAAGACTTGCTTGAGAAAGGCTTTATTAGGCCTAGTTCATCCCCGTGGGGAGCACCCGTATTGTTTGTCCGAAAGAAAGATGGCTCCTTGAGAATGTGCATTGATTATCGGCAATTGAATAAGGTGACGATTAAGAATAAATATCCTCTTCCAAGGATTGATGACTTATTTGATCAATTACAAGGTGCCAAATGGTTTTCAAAGATCGATTTGAGGTCCGGGTATCATCAAGTGAGAGTTAGGGAGAAGGATATCCCTAAGACAGCCTTCAGAACAAGATATGGTCATTTTGAGTTCCGGGTAATGTCATTTAGGCTAACTAATGCGCCAACAGCATTTATGGATTTGATGAATGATGTGTTCAGGCCCTTCCTAGATCTGTTTGTGACTGTATTCATCGATGATATCATGGTGTATTCTAGATCCGAGGCAGAACACGCGGATCATTTGCGTACTGTCCTTTGAGTTCTGCGAACTCGAGAGTTGTTTGCAAAATTCTCAAAGTGTGAGATTTGGTTGAACTCAGTGACATTTCTGGGTCACATTGTTGCAGCCGATGGTATTCGAGTGGATAGCCAAAATATTGAGGCCGTGAAGACTTGGACAAGGCCCACAACTCCTACGGAGGTTCGTAGCTTTCTGGGCGATCGTCCTAATAAATGATGTACAAGTGACAGAAAAGTTGACTTATGAAGAAGTACCCATTGCCATACGAGATAGGCAAGTACGGAGGCTTAGAAACAAAGAAGTGGCCTCAGTTAAGGTTTTATGGAGAAGTAGTAAGCGAGAAGAAACGACATGGGAAGCGGAAGGAAGTATGCGATCCAGATACCCGCATTTGTTTCAGCCCTTGGAAGAGATCCACGATGAGACGTCAAGATCATAAGGTACGTATGTTTTCCTTTCATGCTTTTTGGTCGTGGGTGGCCAAATTCTATTGCTATTATGTTGTGGCCCTGTGAGGCATTGTTATTGTGGGTTGTTGTGACAGGATGGTAGTGCCATATTATAGGGGAAACTCTGGCGAAATTTTTATAAAATCCCCGAGAACTTTAACATTTAAGGACGGATGTTCTTAAGGAGGGAAGAATGTTACACCTCGGAAAATCTTCCGGTGATGCACAAGTGAATAGAATAGTGAAGAACATGAGTATACGGTATTTCGTTAAGTAAGAAACGACATTCGACAACCCTAGTTAAAATTTCAAAGATGTTTGAGATAGGGGAAGAAAGTTGGCCAAGAGAAGGCAAGGCATACGATAGGTATCGGAAGGGAAATGCGAGTAACGAGTTAATGAGTATTTAATGATGTCTTGGAGAAAAGTGGAAACGTCCCTTAGGTTGGTATTGAGGTGTTGAACAAGTGCTAAGAAGGTTCCATAAGGATTGGAGATCAAACGAGTCGACGAAACGAACTTCGGAACCACTGGGGATTATACGGCCAAACATACTGGCCGTATAAATTATACGGTCCGTATGTTGGGAACGTATAATCAGCCCAGAATGGCATGACTTTCTGGACCAAACATACGGCCAAACATATGGCCCGTATAAATTATACGGATCGTATGTTGGTCTGTATATACGGTCGGGGACAGCTTTGTTCATTAAATAAAGGGACCAAGTCTTATTTCAGTTCACTTCCATATCACACCCCTTCTCTCTAAAACATCTCTCTACATTTATTCCACAAGAATTCAAGGATTATTAATGATCAACAACATAAATCAAGTGCATCAAGTGTAAGAAAACCCATTGAAGATCATTTAAGTCAAGAAATCTCATTGGAGATGAACTAGGGTTTTGCTCAAGTGAAGTATTACCAACCAATGCTTGTTCCTACAACATCTAAAGTAAGATTTATGGTACTTCTATGTTGTTTAAGGTATTTGAGAGTTGAAATACTTGGATTGTAGAAGGGTCTAGAAAAATGGGTCATGAATGTGGAATAGTGCCATTTTGAGAAATAGCTTGAATTGAGTCATGATTCTTGATGTGTTGTGATATAAATGTGTTATAAATGACGTTGAGAACATGGGATAGGCAATGTATGTGAATGAACGTAGTCGTGTGTTATAGCCATGAATATGAGTAATTGAGAAATGTAGATAATGTGGATGAATAATGACTATCGTTATAGTATTATGAATGTATTATTGACGTTTCGGAGTTGATATACGCTATGGAGGAATGTTGTATAAATAAAGGAAATGTTGTCCGATTTTCACTAGTTTAGTCATGTATGCTAGCTATCGATTTCTAATGATAGTATGACTTTAATGAAGGTAGAAACGCGAGCATTGAAGGAGAACGTGCAAGTGTAGAATAGTTGAACGGAAAAAAGGTATGTAAGGCTAACCCTTCTTTCATAAGGCATGGTTCTTTGGCCAAATATCTAAATCTTCCATAAGTCTATGATATCTTTCAAATGATTTGATCTTCCGAGCCAGTAAGCTCACGACTCTTGATACGCTACGATTGTACTAAGTTCCTCATACGACGAGTAAGCCTATAAAGATAGATGTAATGAATGGCGAAAATAGTGATAAGGATATCGATGACGACTATAATGGCAATAGCGATGACGATAACAATGACGATGATGATAATGATGTTAATAGCAGAGATGCTTATGAGCTATTATGTATATGTATAGCCTTGGTTGGCCAAGTATGCATGAAACACCGATCCTTCATGGTCGGGTATGCTATGTAAATGCTATGTATATGATATGATGGTGTATATTATATGGATATGAGTATGAATACGAATATGAATAAGACTATGTATATGAATACGGCGATGAACGCAATGTAAATGAATATGGATATGGATGTATGTACACAAATACGCAATCGAAATGGAAAGTTCCTACATAAGGCAAGTAAGTGCTTATGACGATGATTCCTCTATTTCTCATCTTATGCTATTTGTTATGTTGCTTATGGTGCTTCTATATTGATATTGATCATGCTCTACATACTCAGTACATTCTTCGTACTGACGTCCTTTTGTTTGTGGACACTACGTCATGCCCGCAGGTGCACAGGGAGACAGACTTGATCCATAGCTATATTCTCAGGGACTACGTATGTCACGAACCAACCCCGTGGGCCGTGACTGGCGCCCGAGCTGGACACCCATACACACCTACTTGCCAAATCGACATATCCACATCTTATTCATATCCAACATATATTAATTTATACAGATATTAATCTGAAGCGGTCACATACACATACATATCATACAGAAGCCGCTAAGGCTGTCGTAGAAAATAGGACCGCTTAGACGCAAATCACACACATAACCGGACAATAACGACCCATGACCCACATGTATGTCTACAGGCCTCTAACAAACACAACAGAATCATATGGCGGGACAGGGCCCCGCCGTACCCCCTGAATATACACATACATATATATAACGGAAGAGTCTGTACCAAAATGTGGGCTCCAGAACGAGGGAGCACTCCAAAGCAGCAGAACAGATAGCCTAAGCTGTCGGGCCACTCACACGAACGTCTGTACCTACGGGCATGAAATGCAGCCCCCGAAGAAAGGAGGTCAGTACGGAATATGTACTGAGTATATAAGGCATGGAATACAGAAAGCAGAAACATAACCGGAACAACGGTACAAAAAAGAAGTACATTAGTCAGAATACTAAGGTGCTTATCTTCCGAACGTAAACCATGCATACAGATGCCATATGTCAGAAAAGTACCGAAAATGAGTAAATCATCCAGAGCACCAGAATACTTACTTTTCAAATACAGATCATGCGTGCCGTCATCATATGTCATCATATACATATACACATAACCGATCCATATATATATAGTATGACAGCGCCGAGGAACGTACGGCCCGATCCGCATATAACATGTTAGGGCCGAGGAACGTACGGCCCGATCCACACACATATATATCAATATATATAACATATACTGCCGAGGAACGTTCGGCCCGATCCATATATATAACATATACTGCCGAGGAACGTTCAGCCCGATCCATATATATAACATATACATAGCATATATTGCCGAGGAACGTTTGGCCCGATTCATAAATATATTATATTGCTGCGGAACGTGCAGCCCGATCCATATACATATATCATACTGCTGCGGAACGTGCAGCCCGATCCATACATATATTATACTGCTGCGGAACGTGCAGCCCGATCCATACTTATATTATACTGCTGCGGAATGTGCATCCCGATCCATACTTATATTATACTGTTGCGGAACGTGCAGCCCGATCCATACTTATAGTATACTGCTGCGGAACGTGCAGTCCGATCCATACTTATAACATATACATATCCATAGTAATACTTCATCTGAAAAACATATCATGTTCATATATATACAGAAAACAGAACATATCATGTTGTAGAGGCGTCGGCTCCGATCCCTATATATCATAATATGTTAGTGGCGAGTATAACATAGTGCACACAATGATATAACCAACCCGAGGCTCGGCGGATGATATAATAGTAGCACGCACGAGCGGAGTAGTGAGAACCATATGTATATACATCAATCCTAAGGTTCGATGGACAAGTATACTCACCGACCCCTGAAGGCTCAAAAACAAGTTTCGGATCAATCGGAGTTAGTACGGGAAAGTTATGAGCGTTTGAAGTACAGAACGCTCTATAAGCATTTCAGGAGCCATTTTTGGGAAATTGGAGCCATAATCATGTCAAGTGCCTTCGGATATCGTTATGAATCGAATCAGATAGAGCTTTTGGAATTGTATGTACGTATCAAAACATATCAGAGGCTCGAGGGAATAATCGAATGTGTTAACATTTGGAAGGTCAAAACTATAGTCATATCATTTGTTTCTCAAATGCCATTCGGAAACATATTGGCCGAACTTCGGACATCACAATTACAGATCATCGGACATCATAGATACATAGCAAAACCATACGGAACAGCTTATGGAAATTCAAGGACGGTAGCCATCCTAAAGGCTCTAAGAATAAGAATCTTTCTGAAGTCATACAAATACGTCATATACTTATTTCATAAGGATCATGCCAAAGAAGAAAAGGTTAGGCCTTACATACCTTGCCGCTCTCTATGCTAACCCGAACTTAAGTCTTTCGCTTCGCAAGATCTACAACAATATTCATATGCACCAAACATTAGCCAATCATTTAAGAGTCCAATTCAAAACCAACACTTAATCTACAGAAATTTCGGCAGCATTTCCCCTGTAAATGCAACATCCCCGAGAATTCAACTCGGCCAAACACACAACAACAAATCCGAGAATTTAACTCGGCCAACTTAGCAACAACAATGCCAACAGTTATTCCAACAATATCGACAATCACTTCAAAACACATTCCAACGTTAACAACTTCTTTCTACAAACTTTGACGACTTTCCATTTACGTTCAATTCATAATTGCTTACATATTTAAGTACTAATCTGAAGCCATTCAAGCAATATTCAAGAATACTTCAAACAATCCGAACTATATTCAAAACAATCCCAACCAATATGCCATTCCACTCGAACTTCCCAAATGCAATAACAACAACAACAACACATTTTCTCCTTTCTAATTCATGAATTATACTAGCAATTCACACATTAACAACATTACCTTACATAACTACAAAAGTGACATTAAAATCACATTAGCTTCTAAACAACTCTCCAACACTTACAACTTCAACTAGAATTATTAAACTTTCATTCCCATCATAGATTCCACTACAACAACAACCAAAATACTTAAGAAAATTAATTCATTCTCTTCCATACCATGTCACAATCACACGGCCACAACACAAAATCCATAACATATAAAAGAAGATTAAATCTTACCTTTTTCCTTCAACTTCTCACTTGGCTGGGATTGTGAACTTGCAACAAGGAGAGGGATTCTTGCTTCAACACTTATACCACGTTAAAGAGGACCTTTGAATTAGTAGGAATACTAAAAGAAAATATTTTTTTTGGATCAATATTGAAGGCTTCAATTTTTTCCTTGCCTTGGCCGAATATATGGTGGTCTTTTTTTTTCCTCTCCAAGCTTCTTGATCTTTCTTATGTGATGAAGATGATAAAATGATGAATTGGTCCTCTTTTTATTACTTATTTTTAGCCTTCATATGGGCCTTGGCCCATATCTCTTTGGCCGGCCACACTTGGCCCATAATTTCAAGCCCATCTTTTTTTTTTTTGCTATCTAGTCTTGTAATTCATAAAAATAGTTTTTCCAAATTCCGAATTTGCCCTTAGCCTCCCTCCCTATTTCCATGAGTCATCTTGCGAATTTTTATTTTTACCCCTAGCCTTCCTTAATATTTCCACATCAAAATTTTCATAAACAACATATATGTTAAATAAGATCAAAAATATTGCCTTGCTCTTAGCTTCCCGCAATTATCTTGAATTATCCGAATGCACAAAAATGCGGGATATAACAACGTAGTGGAGCTCCATTTCATTCAGAGCTATAGCTTTTGGGTACTTATTCTTTTGTGTACATAATTATGGGCATAGCGGGGTCCTGTCCCGCCTATATGATATGTTATACTCTCCTTAGAGGCTCGTAGACATGTGTATATGGTTAGATGTGTTTGGCCTTGTCGGCCTATATTTTGTATATCATTTTGTAGCCTTGTCGGCTTACGTACTTGGGTATGGCATAGATGCCAATGTTGATATAAAAGTTATCGTTGTCCAATGGGACTAGCATGATGGATGAGTATATATATATATATATATATATATATATGTTTTATTATGTGGCTTAACTAGATGTAAGTGTAAAGGTATGCTAAGGGGTGCTCGGGTGGGATAGCACCGGGTGCTCGTCGCGGCCCCTAGTCGGGTCATGACAACCCGTCAAAAGGAATAGGGCTCCGAGAAAGGGATCATGTGCACTTTGAAGAAGAAGAACCGGAGGAAGAAGAAGAATCAGAAGAGGAAGAAGAAGAGCCGGAGGAAGAGCCTCAGGACATGGAAGAGCCTGTCAACATAGGGGTCAAAGGGGGGGAGAACCCATTTGATATGTTCCTCAAATTTCAAGGAAACAACGTAGATGACGAATCTGGTTATTATGCCCCCACTGACGAGGGAACGGATTTCTATGCACCTTCACCTACGATGATACTCGCTGTCTCTGCTATGGCTTCGGAGCACCTTGGAAGGACAAACCTTCCTGTGCCAGCCCTATGGAGCATAGCTTTTAAGGCTCGATCTTCCCCGTTCAGGGTAGCCCCACTGCCCGTCACTTGCAAAGAAATGTTCAACAAAATAATGGTCAATGGGATGGATTGCACCTCTAGGGCTATATTACCGGTTCCTAACTTGGTATACGCTTCAAGAGATGCCCGTTCCACCTCAACCAGGCAGACTACACCTTGAATGAATGTCTGGCATTGAGAAGAAGGATCGTTAGTTTAATCGACGACAAGGTCATCGGAACTTTATGAGGGCCACACACTTTGCTAGTCCACGACCCCGTCACCCCGGAAGAGGGAGTTATCCCCGAGACCCAAGTGTGGCGGTACGATTTCACAATTTTCGAGGAGTCATACGCTGCTTTTTCTCAACTTTGGCTTCACTAAACAAGAGCAGGCCTGTGGAACCTATTTACGAGCCCGCACCGTTAGGGCCCAACAGAAACAAGTTCTGCCTGTATTATACTGGAGCCAGGGGGCATGATATTGAAGGACGCCATGCTTTCAAGCTTGAGCTCGAAACTATGATCAGAACCGGACAGATCTTGGTCCTGCTTCCACCATGGTTCTGAACATTCGACATGAGAAGGCAGGTCGTAAGGACAGCAACTTGCGGG
This sequence comes from Lycium barbarum, assembly GCF_019175385.1. NCBI lineage: Eukaryota > Viridiplantae > Streptophyta > Magnoliopsida > Solanales > Solanaceae > Lycium > Lycium barbarum. Next base: position 92,983,819 of record NC_083338.1, read on the forward strand.
AACTATATTTTTGGGTAGATATTAGGTGTCTTGACTTTTGCACAAATGTTACCCCCACCCTAAAAAAAATGTAAAGGAATCTCACCGACCTGATGTCCCAATAGAGGGATACGAGGGACGCCCTAGTCGGGCCTGCTCTAGGGATGTCTGTAGCTAGGATTAGTCAAAGGATATTTAGGAAGAAATGTATATCCTTCTTTGTAATTGAACTACGTAGGGCCTGATTTCCCCCGGCGGGATACGTAGGCGGTCTATGTAAGACTCGGTCCCTTCATGGTTTAAATTATAATCCCCCCCCCCCCCCCCCCCCACACACACCAAAGTTTGCTTAAGACTTTGTATGATATATTAGCCGTGATAAGTTGACCGGAATACTGCCGAACTAAGATCCACCCAAACATAAAAAGCCTGTAATGTCCAAAACCATAGAACATCGGATCGAAAGTACTCAAGCTTCGGTATATGACTTTGTGTGCTACTGGCGCTTTAAATACCCATATGTGATATTTTGTCGTTATGCTTGAGACCCAGAAACTAACTTTCTTTACCTTTGAGTCATTCTTGTCTTAAAGAAAGGGGCCAATTAGTGTAACATCGAGAGCTGGCATATTTCACAAGATCCAAGGCCGTGTTAGCATCCCTCTCCGACAAAGGAAAGGATAAAATGACTGGTACCTCCGAAGAAACAAGAAATGAGCTCGCCCTCTGCAACGAAGACACCCAGACTCGCAAAGGGAGGTATCCCAGGATGATGTAAGTGTGACGTTGTTAACCACCATCACAACCCTCCAAGAAAAGGTGGCCAAAAAAGAGGCGGTCGATGCTGAATAGAATAACTCCACTGAGGGAAAGAGATCCCTTCCTTCCTTCCCGTTATTAAGCTCTCCAATGCCTGACTACTTCCCTGTTTACCCACCAGGAACCCTGCCACCTCCACTAAACATTGCAATCCAAACCATGCAGGTCCCTCCTACGGCGTCCCGCCACCTATTAGAAACTCCCAAGCTCCAGGAACCACCCACTCAGTCCCCTCACACCAAACCCCTCAGTCGGCGTTCTTCAACCGGGCAGGCAAAGCACACGCCTCAGCCCCGCTGGTAGGACAGGCTACAACCATTCCATTTAACCAAACGCCCTTCTTCACCCCTAACATCACAAATGAATCCTCCATAAGACATAAGGAGTTGGACCGTTACGAAGAAATGGAATTGATTTGGAAGGCTGAACAAGAAGGTGTGAGAAAGATACAGAGAGGAAGATAGAGAAATGGTTGGAAAAGTCCAACAGATCCATGAGGAAGGTCGTGGGCCTAAGGTATGACGACTTATGCATGTACCCAAATTTGGACCTTTCGGAAGGGTTTAAAATCCTGAAATTCAAAATGTTCAATGGGACGGGAAACCCCAAAGCACACCTCCATTCATACTACGACCAGTTAGTCAGAGCAAAGAGAAATGAACCCTTAATCATGCGACTATTCAATCGTAGCCTGACCGGCGAGGTAGCCGAATAGTTCGCCATACAAGACATGCGCCAGTGGCTCCTATGGGAGGACCTGGCAGAATCCTTCATGGAAAGATTTCGTTTCAATATCGAGACCATGCCAAACCGTTACTACCTCAAAAAGGCCAAGAAAAAGTCGACGGATAACTATAGGGAATTCGCCAGCAGATGGAAGGCCAAAATGGCCCGTGTGCGACAGCTAATGAGCGAGGGAGAACTCGTTTCTGTATTTATCAGGTCACAGGAGTCGGATTTCTATGATAGGATGTTGTCCATGGCCTGGAGGCCGTTCTCCGAATTGGTAAAAACAACAGAGGCCATAGAAGATGGCCTCCAATCTGGAAAGATCGTCAGTATCTTCCGCAAAAAGAAAGAGGACGTGGCAAGCATATCCTACGTTTCAAACCAAAATCCAAAATGAACACCATCTTCTCATCAAACTCAACCCCTTCTAAATTACTTAGCCCCTCCGCACAGCCCAGCACCAGCGCACACTACACACAACCGACCTTCACCGCTGCTATACCAGCATACACGGCTCCACCCAGTATCTGTGTATCTGCTCCTGCTTACCAAGCGCCACCACAACAAACATACTAGCCACTCTACCTTTCGCTGAAGGGCAATCTCTCATCATATGACCAGCCTGTCCACAGGCATAGCAAGCATCGGAACCCTGACGACACTGCCCGGAATGCAATCTACCGCACTGGCTGCACCGCGGTACTAAAGGTCTCCGCTGACTAAAATCTCCCCTGGATTAAAAATTTGAGGCCCTTGAACTCTGGCCTTGTCCTGACTGGAAAGAGCGATCAATCCTCCTATCTGAGAACCTGGGAGGTGCACTAGTCGCTGACTGACCTGAGTGCCTAGAATGCATCTGTCTTGGTCCCCCTCTATATTCACTGCTCGACCCCATAGATCTAGTTCTTTTACCTTGCCTTCTGTCATTATCACGGTCACTTCTTTGCTGCTGTTGTCGTTCCTCAAGATTCTGAGCATGTGCCTGTATTCGGGAAATATCCATCCCGTCTTGCAAAGAGGCTGTCAAGCAATCTCTAAATAAGTGTGGCCCTAAACCACTCACAAATCTGTGGACTCGGTCTCCCATGTCGGCCACCATAGTCGGAGCATACCTGGCCAGAGAATTAAACTGCATGCTATACTCTCGAACACTCATACCTCCTTGCTTTAGATTCAGGAACCTGTCCGCTCTAGCTCTGTTATATCCCGTATTTTATACGTTCGGAGCTTTCAAGGTAGTCGTGGCAAATTTAAGGGAATGACCATCTTCAAAAATTATTCTAATGTACAAGTTGGTTTTGAATATTATTTATGAATATTATTGTATGGAAATATTGAGAAAGGTTAAGGGTAAAAAGGAAAATTGGTAAAAATGGTTCATGGTAATATTGTAGAAAGGCTAGGGGCAAAATGGGATTTCACAATGTGTTCAAGAAAGTTCTTGAAGGACCAATGTGTACATGGTAAGATATTAGGTCATCTTTTATTTTAAGAAAAATTCAAGAAAAAAGAAGAAATTTCTAGAGAAAGAAAGAAGGGCCATGTATCCATACTTTTTTGTTGAGGGACTTAAATATAAATATAGAAAGTGGTGGAAAGAATATATAATAAGAAGACATGTTCATCTTTTTCACATTTAGAAAGTTCAAGAAAACTTAAAGAAAGCCAAGAAACAAAGGAGACTATTCGGACATGGTGTTGGCCGAACAAGTCCATGGAAAAATTGGCCAAGGAAAATTGTTCTCTTCTAGCTTTCCCACCAATTGGAACGTCCTTAACAACATAGAGTGGTTGTTGGAGCAAGCAAACCATTGATTTGAGCAAACATACACTCCTAGTCAAGTGAAGAGATGTGTGAAGAAAGGTATGCATTCAATCTTCTTTCATGTGTTGTGGATGATTGTATATGTTGTAGTATGTGGAAATGGGTAGGAATCATGGAAATATGGATGATGTATAGTGGCCGTGTGCATGGTGTATGTGTTGTTGTATGTAAGGATGATGAACAAATTTTATTTAGTATCTTGGTTATTGTTGTAATGTATAGGAATGGATGAAAATTCATAAAAATATGTTTGTAGTTGTGGTGGCCGAATGTGAAGGTGGTTTGGCAAGTTATGGTGAATTGATTCTATTTGATATTTTAGTTGTTGTTGTAGTGAATTCTATGATGTTGAATGAAGATTTAATGATTTGAAGTGAAACGGAATTCGTTTGTGGGTTATGGAAGAAGTTAATGTGATATTAATATGGTTTCTTATGATTATAAGAATGAAGGATATTGTTGAAGTATAGATTATAAATGTTCTTGTGGAATTTGGAAAGTCTTTGGGTAAAGTAGTAGGTCGTTTGGGGTTGTTTGAAATATTATGTGAATTGTTTGTAATATTCTTGAATTGATTGTTGGTGTTGTTGGCACAATTGTTGGTATTGTTATTGTTGATAATGTGGCCGAGTTTCATTCTCGGGTTTGTTGTTGAATTGGCCGAGTTAGATTCTCGGGGATGGTGTATTTATAGGGGAGATGCTGCCGAAATTTCGGCAGACCATAAGTGAATGTACTTGAAAGGTTAAGACAAGTATATGTCGATGAATCTAACGATAGTGTCGATCTTCTTGAATGTAGACTAACAAGTTGGACGAATAAGCGTAGCTAGTAAGGCGCGGCACAGGTATGTTAAGGCTCGTCCCTTTTCTTTCAAAGGCATGATCCTTAGGTTGTAATTTCATAAGTATTTCCATGTTTTCCCTGTTTTCAAAAGTTAGAAGTTTGTGATTCTATGGCATGATTTCCTTCCTAATAACCCGTAAGCGTTTTCCAAAATGTCTATACTTTCCTAAAACAAAGGCTCATGATTTTGTAAACTTTTATGGTTACAACGATGAATATGCTTTTGTAATGACAACGATGATGTCAAAAAGAGAATATGTCTAGGATGGTTATGACAAGAATGGTTTCATGTCTAAAAGTCTTAAGTTAAGGAGCCAATATGAATATAAGAACAAAGAGCTAGTCTTGATTTTAATTCTATTCCTTATTATGACTCTATTTTCTAAAGACTCCAAAGTGTATAAATTGATGTTTTATGAGGCTTCTGATCTTACTCTATGTGTTCTCTTAACACTATTTCTCATGGATAGTCTCGCCTTATAATACTAGTCCCTTCAAGGCGAGACATGATGGTCATGATTATTCCATAATGTAATCGGAGGTTACCGACCTTACGTCACTCCAATAGTTATATGACTTTCTTTGGGCTCTCCTGCGTGCTGCTATATGATACATGTATACGTATATGTATATGGGGAAGATGGGAAAAAGGGCCAGAGCGCTATAGCCGCTGATGTACATGTATATGAATATGGGGAAGATGGGAAAAAGGGCAGAGCGTTATATACACGTAGCCACCTGATCAGTTGGTATGATATGACATCGTCCCGGACGCGGGATATGTGGTTAAATGGATCGGCTGCCGACGCCTCGGCAATATGATATATTCTATTTTCTATATATATGAAAAAGAAATGTTTTCAAAGCAAGTAAAGTATGATATGTATATATGGGGTTAAATGGATCGGAGCTGACGCCTCGGCAATATGACATGTTCTATTTTCTATATATATGAATAAGAAATGTTTTTTTTAAAGAAAGCTAAGCATGCAGGGTACCCGCCTAAGCGGCACTCATATGTACAGGTTACTCTTTTACCTCATGTCATGTTCTATATTTCCATCCTGTTATTATTCATGTTCATATTCCTTACTGTGTTACTAATCATGCCTTACATACTCAGTACATTGCTTGTACTGACCCCTCTTTTTCGGGGGTTGCGTTTCATGCCGCGCAGGTACACCCAGATGAGCAACAGCTATTATAGAAGATGTTCCAGTGAAGTTGGCGAGCTCCATTTGGCCCTGGAGTGTAGCCGAGTCAGTGTACTATGCTATGGTGTCTTGTTAGAAGTTAGAGACTTTGCAGACAGAGTTGTAGTTATTGGTTGTCAGTTCAGCCGATGGGTCATTCGTGTTATAATATAAGTTTCCTATGATTACAGATATTGAGATTAACAGAAAGAAAGTTTTTGAAAGTTTCATTATGTATTTCATAATTATTTGGTTTAGATTCTAGGGAGATTAAGTACGTAATAAGAGTCAGCGGGTTCGCTCGGCTCCGAATATGGGGTCGGGTGCCCATCACACCCTAGTAAAGTCGGGGTGTGACAAGCTCGGCGGACCTCGGGTGGCAAATGGTGACGAATAAAAGCGTCAACAAACTCTTGCCACACAGGAGGAGGTGCACTTTCTGCTCTTGATGCTATCCAGTTGTTATACCACAATACCGCCACATCGCGAAATCTATAAGAGGCCAACTCTACTGATTCAGTCTTAGAAGCATGCATAAGTTTCAGCATCCTCGACATCTCATCAACAAAGCCTTGTGGGTCCTCATCCGGCTTCGACCCAAAATATTCCTCAGGATTTAAAGTCAAGAAATCACGGGCTCTCGTACTGGCGGAACGATCACTCGGGCCCGCATTCTGCCGCTGTGCCTGGGCGGCGACCAATTGTGTTAGTAAGTGTATAGCCTCGATCACTTATTGACATGAAGCACCTGGTGGAGGGACCGGAGCTGAGGCTCCTCCTTGCCCTTCTACATTGGGCACGGCCTCGCTTTGTGATTCGCTTTCCTCTACATTTGCCGGAGGTTCTCTTTCCGCCCGCCTCTTTGACGTAGCTTTGCCCTTCTGGGCGGCCGTAGCTTTTCCTTTCGGCGGCATTCGGCAATCACAACGCACTTTTAGGGAAGGATAAAATCCTATGCATGGCTCTATAGCACGATCTCATGAGAAGAAAGATGGTCATTTTCCTAAATGCCCCGTAGCCTCTTGTTTATTGATGTGACGCGCAACACACCATAAACAAGACTCTACTAGACACGGCTCGTAGACACTTCCTAGGATGAACTACTCTGATACCACTTTTGTCACGACCCAGCTAGGGGCCGCGACAGGTACCCGGGGCTAACCGCCGAGCACCGCTCGTTCTATTACTCTCCTTACTCGATTAATGCCTTATTATCCCATTCATACTCAAAACATGGAAAAGATCATAATTTGTATGAAAACATAAACACTTTTGTATATAGAAAGGTTTAGTACATTAAAATAATGAGTGCACATATACATGAAAGATGTGAGACCATGCTACCCACACTACGCATCTACGAGCCTCTACTGACATACTATACAATGGACGGACAAGACTCCGTCATGCCAAAAATAGATACATGCATATGTACCAAAAGAATAAACATAAGCACCTCCGGACAATGGAGTGCTCTCAACGGCTGACAGCTCCTAAGTGTCTGGGTCAAGCCCGCCTCCCTGTCTACCTGTAGGCATGAACACAGCGTCCAAAGAAAAGGACGTCAGTACGAACATTGTACTGAGTATGAGAGGCATAATCAATGAAGAAGAACAACAATAGTATAGTAAGAGCATCAATAAGAGCATTTGAATCTGAATAATAACCATAAGAGAAGTAATGCATGCTATCTTACTCATACTTATCATAATATCATAAATGCATGACATGCAAGCTGCCCGTCCATGTCGGAACGGTATGATAATCAATAATATGAGCCCGCGTCAGGGTACCATCTCATGCCGCCCACTAGTGGTGTCTGCCCATGCCAGAAGGTCATGGTGTATCCGTATAGCTGCCCGCCGTAGCGGTGACTGCCCGGCCAACTAGGCGCGGTGTGAATGCAATCATGACATGCTCATTATAAAAATACTTATACATTATGCTTATCAAAATATACTTGTTATTACACATGCATAAAGACTGTAGATCAGATGTATCCCATTGAGGTGACGTAAGGTCGTGTACCCTCGATTTTATTATGGACATACATGAACATTTGCCTCACCTTGAAGGGATCAATGTATAAGGTGAGTGTGTACAAGGAACAATATCATTTACATCATAGGAACGTCATATCACACCTCTTGACTCGTATAACTATTTATGATCTTAAGCTCTTGACTTTCCGGGTATAGGAGAATCATGGAAAGAGAGGAAATCATGTCATGGGATTCATGCCATAGAAAGAAAGGGTCTAGCCTCACATACCTTGATCGCTTAGCTAAGTCGTCGTTCACTTGTCTTCCTTCGATGCCACGTCGTCACCTTCACGAGAGAATTTAGGCTCACGTTAGTTAATGGATTACGAGAACGCATCATTATTCCTAAAGAAAACTAGGCGGCATTTCCCTTGTTTCTAATACTTTTCCCCCATTCTATTTCAACTCCTAAACGTTTACAACAATAAGCAACAATCATTGTTTACACGCCTTAAGTGAAATCCACCATTTTCTTCCAATTTTCCCACATTTAATGGTTTCAGCTCATCATCCTAGTTTTGCTTACTTCACACCCCTTCCATGGTCTATACGTTATTTAGAACGTATTCATAATCATAACACATCAACATTCATGATCCCGTGAAATTACTATTCAAGTGTGCCACTATTCACCCATGCAAGACTCATTTTCTATGTTCTTGTACCCTTTAAGTATCTAGGTCTTCCAATACCTCAAACAACATGAATTGGTCATGAAACTTACCTTGGATGATGGTTTAACAAGCTTTGAGTTGCAATACTTCACTTAGACAAAACCCTAGTTTCACCTTCTTGGGAATTTCTTGACTTAGATGATCCTTTGATGTGTTCTTACACTTGATTTCATGAATTTAGTGTTGTTGATCTTGATGTTCCTTTGGTTATCTTGGATGAAGTGTTGTGAGGAATGTTCTTGAGTGTTCTTGAATGGTGTAGGTGAGAAATGAGAAAATATGAGGTTTAGGTCCCTTTAATAATTCAAAATATGGTCTTTAATGAATATTTGACGGGATGAACAGTGGTCGTAAACCACAGTTTACGGACCGTATACTGGTTTACGGTCCGTCCTCCATGGTCGTGTTTAAGCATCACAGAAGCAGAAAGTTTGGTTGAGGGTCATGGCAATTTACGACTGAGGTTTACGGTCCGTAAACCAGTTTACGGGCCGTCCTCCAAGTCGTTTTTAACCATTTCAATAGCGACAGAAAGTTGAAGTTTGGAGAGCTGGAGGACGATGGTGGTTTACGGTCCGTAAATCACTGTACGGGCCGTGAACCACTTTACGACCCCTGGGCTGCATGAATTTCTACAACTTTCCCATTTCCAACAATTCATGAATCATCACCCCTTACTTAATAAAACACCACACACTCATCCCCTTTGTTGTTATATTCGTTATACATGCATGGGGACTTTTCCGGGGTGTAACAATATGCCCAACTTGTAGGCATCATAATTAATCAAATAATGACTAAGAAATCATCCATTACATTCATTTCAACTTCACAACACAAAGAAAGAAAACTAGAAAACCCTAGAGAGGGAGAGAGAAAGCATTCGGCCTAGAGGGCTGAAAATTAGCTCCTTGAGTCTTGATCCAAAAATTATTTTCCAAGGTGTTTCAACCCTTTATAAGGTCCCTAGAAACGTGAAGATAGTCATTGGAGCAACAAGGACCATTTTCATTTCAATTCACAAACTCTAGGCAAGTTGAGAAGTCAAGTTGTCAAGGTAAGATCTAACTTTCTTTTCATGTATTAAGGGTGATGTAGATGTGTAAATATAAGTTGTATGCATGAAATGATGTGTGTTGATGTTGGAACCTGATAGTAACCATGGAGTTATATATGTTGATGTTGAAGTATGGTAGTAACTTGGTGAACATGAATTACATGCATAAAATCATGAATGTTGGTGTTGGAATGAGGTTGTGGCCGTGGGGACTGTTTTGGGTGAAATGGTTGGACTGATTTTCTTTAGTAATTATGGTTGTTACTATCATAGATTTCATGGTAAAAAGAATGAAAAGAATTGAAAGGTTAAAGGTGAAGTTGTGTTAGTATGAAAATAATTGAATCTATGATTTTATGTGAGTGATGTTGAAGCATGGTGTAGCCGTGTAGTGGACTGTTTTTGTAAGAAGATAGTGAACTGATTTTACTTGATATTTTGATTGTTATTGTCATGAATTTTATGATGGAAATGAAGGTGTTTAATGGTTGGAGTTGAAACTAAAGTCGTTTGTGAGTTGTTGTAAGGATTATAGAGATGACGATGTAGCTTAGTTGCGTATGAATTGATGTTGTACTTGTCGTGTGGATTGCTGGTCATAACCTACTGAAATTATATGAAAAGAAGACATTAAATAATGTGTAAGAATCGTATGTGGTTTGCTTAATATGTTCGTAAACGTTTGCAAGAATTCCGAACATTGTTATGTTGTCGGTTAGGGACTATTTTGGATGTGTTGTTGGTTAGGGACTGTTTTGGACTTGTGTTTTCATTAAGTTAGAAAAACTAATTATAGTTAAGAGTATACATCATGTTGTCATAGTGTTTGGGCTGTTGTAAAGTTGTTACATGAAAACGTTAAGGCTACGAACAATTAAGAGTAACTTGAGAACGTAGTAGCCGCATGTGAATCGTTATTGCATGTTGTGAATGTGGGCTGTTTGGAATATTGTGTGGGCTGCCCGGATTGGTATTGAACATATAATTATTGATGTTGGATTGGTTGTATGTATTTGGTTTGGATACAAGAGAAAACGTCGACTAAACATCTAGAAAGGAGTTACTAACGCTAGAATACGTTTTGAATCTCCCCGTAGCTTAATCGTAGTTGTTGGTGTCTTAATATAGGTTGAAGTATTATTGGGCAGCGTATACATATTGTGTGGCGAATAAGCGCTAAAGGTATGTGAAGCTAACCCTTCTTTCTTTTGGCATGATCGTTGTGAAATGAATATATGATATATATACGATTCCAAAGGAAACTCCTACTCCTAGAGCCACTAGGATGGCTATTGATCTTGATTCACATAATTTATGTTTTTCTTCGTATATACTGATATGTACACATGATTTCAAAGTTCCATTTTGATATAATCCACAGGGACATCCGAAAGGTATATGATATGATTATTATTTGAAATTGCGAACGATGGTTCGTGTTGACTATCCTATTGAGTCCTTAAAAATGTTTTAAATTGCATATAGTTCCTCACTACTCTGCTCGTGCATATATCAATATATCTTTCACCGAGTCCCAGGACGGGTATGTTATCGTGCACAGTCTCACTGCATTGTTCACCGCGTCCCTCAGTAAAAGGGGCCGGTACGGTATATATATATTATGGTGTTATGGTGTTATGCTGTGTTACGGAGTTATGCTGTGTTACGGAGTTATATCATATTCTGGAGTATGCTGTGTTATGGCGCCAGAGACGGGGTGGCGACCATGTTCACCGAGTCCCATAATGGGGCCGGATATGATATATGATATTAATGTGCATGATTTATGTTTCGAAAGCAAGTATTTGGTATTCTGATTAAGATACTCATTTTCTGTACTCTTATTTCAGTTATGTTCCTGTTTACTGTATTTCATACTTTACATGCTTAGTACATATTCCGTACTGACCCCCTTTCTTCGGGGGGCTGCGTTTCATGCCCGCAGGTGCAGATACTCGCTTTGGTGATCCATCAGTTTAGGATTTCCCTTCTGCTATTTTGGAGAGTTCGTTGTTCCGGAGCCCAGATTTGGTATAGATCCTTTCTGATCTAAATATATGCATATGTTGACTATGGGTACGACGGGGCCCTGTCCCGTCATATTTCACTATCGAAACTCTTAGAGGTCTGTGGACATGTGTGTGGGTCGTATTCAGAAGTGATCAGTTGTGTGTGTGTGTGTTATCAGTATGCTTATTCTATCATAGTAGCAGCCTCGCCGGCTTGCAGTCATTATCATGTTGTGGTAGCAGCCTTGTCGGCTTGCCTTTATATGTATAATTATGCGACAGTTCTGAGACCATGGTTTGGTCGTTATAAGATCTATATTGAGTTTGTTGTGAAATTAACATATAGCTAAAGAGTTTGTATACGGGTGTCCAGGTCGGGCACCAGTCACAGCCTACGGGGTTGGGTCGTGACACTATGACTTAAGGCATAATTTATAATACAAACTTAAACAACCTATGCATAACTCTAAAATTATTTTCGTCTGGAAAGCAAATAAAACAAGGGTGTGCCTTCTAAGGCATAACTTTAGAATCCTGGTATAACAGTTTCTGCCGAATACGACAAACCTTTGTCATCTCATGAAACTTGGTTAATTTATGCAATTTATACCGAGAGACACGGTCATTAAAACTTGGTAAAAGTAATACTTGTGCATTGAACTGGAGAAATTAAAAGAATTTATGCCTTCCACTTTTGTATAAAAAAAATATAGAACATAACAAAGCTTCACTAATCATAATGGAGAAAATAAAATCAATACAACAAATGACCATATATCATGAGGATCATAAATATAAGAACAACAAAAATTACACTTAAAATGCAAAAATACTTAAAAGAACAACAAAAAAAATTACAAAAACCCCTAATCACTCTCATTAGACTCATCAACTTGTCTAAGAATAGATGAAAGTGAAGAGGATTCATCAGAAGAAGAATCGTCGGATATGATAATAGGATTTTGAGGGAAAACACCCCTAAGCTTCAGAACGGCAGCCTTCAGTACATTAAATTTATCATCCAACTCCTATTTAATTTTATCCATTAGATTAACAATATTTTTCAAAACTATTTTGAGCTTGACCTTAGCAACAGTAGAAGAATGATGGGAAGAATCAACTGCCTCGTCATCTTGTCAAATGGGGTATCAGTTCCATGTTTCATACGTTCTCTATTTAGTGTTCTTTGATAACAACCATTAGACAAAAAATTTGGACTCATAGTTTCCCAATCAGTTTTTATCAACTGTCACCTCTGCATGAGAATTTCCATATTTTCATTGCTTCCTCTTGAACTTGCGTGATACATTCTGAATCTAAAAAAGATATTATAATTAAAGCATCACTAGCAGTGCAGCTTGCACCCTAAAAGAGGGTACTTGAGTACTTACAAGCTCATTCAATATAGGCAGAAATTGAAGTCTACTGTCAAAGTGGTAGTTGGATAGCATAAGCATTAAAATCAACCACATTTTATAATATCCACTTTTAAACACGCGCTCGATACAAAAATCAAATTTATCACAGGAAAAAAAATTAAAATCTAGAAAGTCTACCGGAAGGGGCAGAGCTTCAGTTTGCAAAGAGAACAAAGTATGCCGGAAGAGGCAACCTTTTAGTTTCATAAGCAAAACAAAAAGTACACAAGTATTTCCTAGAAAATTATGCCATAAGGAGAGGAAGTTGAGTTTAAAACGAATTCCAACAAAATACCAAAATACCAAATTTCACTTTTATCAGCAAAAAAATCTAAGAATGTGATTTACAAGCACAAAACACAAAAGTCGTTATAGTATCCTACAACAAAATCAAACTAAATCTTTGTTTTCTTCCTATGATTGACTTTGTTCTTTTTCCCAAAGTTGCACTCCATGATATTGTGATGGTAATCATGTCTTAGTGCTTCAAGTGGAGTCTCAAAACCTTCTTCTAACTTGTTGTTTGCATGACAAACCAGATTAATTGACCATCCTCTCAGGTAAGTCATCAAATCAAAGGGATCCCAACATATGGATTTTCACCATTGATCAGCATATCAGCAAACTTGACCACAAAACGATAAGATTAGACTTGAAGTTTGTGAGTCACTTGATAAAAGTGAGAATAATGAGATTTTGGTTAAGCATGTGAAGTGATACTGTGCTATGCTCCCCCAATTGTTGGAAGCTTTTGATTTTAAGACATGCATGCCATCATATACTAATTTTAGTTATCTGACATATACTTTGGCTAACTGTCTAAAACAAGGATAGTATGTATCTTCCTTATTTTTTGACCTTTTTTTCTTTTATGTTTTTAGTTGGTTATTATTTTTTATGATTTACTTTTTTGTTGTTCTAAAGCTACCTTGTCTTCTGACTTTCAGACATTTGAATTGTGGTCATTTTGTGGTCAAGTTTGCTGATATGTTGATCAATGGTGAAAATCCAGATGATTGGGATCTCTTTGATTTGATGACCTACATGAGAGGATGGTCAATTAATCTGGTTTGTCATGCAAACAATAAGTTAGAAGAAGGTTATGAGACTCACCTGAAGCACCAGGACATGATTACCATGACCACAATGTCATGGAGTGTAGCTTTGGGAAGAAGAAGAATGTTAACCATACGAAGAAACAAAAGATTTAGTTTGATTTTTTTGTAGGATACTATAATGACTTCTGTGATTTGTGCTTGTAAATCACATCATCGCATTCTAAAATTTATTTGTTGATAAAAGTGAAATTTGGCTTTTTGTATTTTGTTGGAGTTCTTTTTAAACTCAACTTCTGCCCTGGCATAATTTTCTGGGCAACGCTTGCGTACTTTTTTATTTTGCTTATAGAAACTGAAAGTTCGCCTCTTCTAGCATACTTTGTTCTCTCTGTAAACTGATGTACTGCCCTCCCTTCAGACTTTCTAGTAATTTTTTTTGTGAGAAATTTGATTTTTGTATCGAGACGCGTGTTTTAAAATTTAATATTGTAAAATGTGGTTGATTTTTGTATTCAATGCTTATGTTAGCCAACTACCACTTTGACTATAGACTTCAATTTCTGTCTATATTGAATGAACTTTTAAGTACTCAACTACCTTCTTTTAGGGTGCAAGCTGCACTACTAGTGATGCTATAAATATCCATCTTCGGATAAAAAATAGTGTTTTCAATATAATATCTTTTTTAGGTTCAAAATGTATCACACAAGTTCAAGTGGAGGCAATGAAAGTATGGAAACTATCATGCAGAGGTGGCAGTTGATAAATCTGATTGGAAACTATGAGAACAAAAATTTTGTCTGATGGTTGTTTCCAAAGAACACTGAATAGAGAACTTACAAAATATGAAATTGGTACCCTATTTTACAAGATGACGAGGTAGTTTGATTCTGTCAGTCATTCTTCTACTGTTGATAAGGTCAAGCTCAAAAGAGTTTTGCCAATATTCTTAATTTAATGGATAAAACTAAAATTAAACAGAGGGAGTTGGATGTTGAATTCAATGTACCGAAGACTGTTGTTACATCCCGTGTTTTCATGCGTTGGAAAGCGTGCAAGTTAAATGGCATTGTAACGGGAACGAGGTTATCCCTCAAGCTTATAGGTGCTTAAAGTGATGGTACACATGTGTTGTAAATATTAGGAGTTAAACAAAACAAAGAAAATAAATTTCGTCGAGTTTCAACATTTATTTGAGTGAAATACGGTCGAAGCTATAATACCCCGTATTTTTGGACTAGGAAATTGAACCGTCCAACATGAGCGATTTTACTGGGGTTGTAGGACTTGGTCATATTCAAGTATGAAAATTAAGAACTCGGTGTATAAAAGGAATAAAGTCCCGAAATGATTTAAGGCAAAAGATGTGACGGCGATGATTGAGAATAATATTTCGTACATGTACAAAGAGGTTGTGGACTAGAGCTATACCACATGATTATGATAATGAGGGTATGAAGTGTATTGAAAAATGATTATTATTTAAGTGAATTGAGATTAAGGAATTAATTATGGTATAATTTTTACGTGGGGAATTATAATGACAGTCTAGGAGTTAATTAAGGTTGTGGGTTAATTCTTTAATTAGCAAGGTCAACGTGAGTGGGGGTGAGGTGGCAGCAATGGATATTGGATAAGTGTCATATATATATATATATATATATATATATATATATATATATATATATATATATATATATATATATATATATATAGAATGGGTGGCAATATTCCATACTAAGTGTCATATATGTGGGCCAAGTAAACCTTACGTGTAAAACACAAGGGGAAGGCATTCTAGATGAATCATCTTAAGTGAATGTAATACATTTCTGTGGGCAGAGGTATTATGGGATAGCAACGTTTTCATCTTCTTCTTTTTTTGACACAAATTATATACTTTCCAACAAGAATAATGGTACTACGTTTTACTATGGAAGCAAACATGAAGAACAACGTAGAAGTTATGCCACATTGGTTATGTAATTCAACATCGATTGCTCTTTGGATTTAGCAAATCGAAGGGTTCTTCAAAGTGAAGAAAGGTGGAGGAATATTATTTCTTGGCATATGAGGTAAGAATTCTCCCCTACTAGATATATTTAAATAAATCCAGGTCATAGCTAAATTATGAGACGAGAAGTACGAAATTAATTATGGGAAATCAGATAAATTGTTATTATTATCGTGTGGGCTATTTGGTGGTTGTTATAAATTGTTTTGTGGGCTGGAATATCGTGGGATTGGTTGTAGTTCTAGTTTTTGTTATTTTTGTTACCGTTATACTATGGATATACGAAAATAAAGAAGTATATACATGCATTGGTATACGAATGTATGTTGGGCTGTTTTGGAAGTGATTTAAGAATGGATTTAATTCTAGTTTGATATGAAATTGGTGGTGTTGTTGTTTTTGGTATTTTGATTGATGTTTGGCTAAATTGGAATCCCGAGGATTGTTAAGTTTTCAGGGGAAATGCTGCCCGAATTTCGTTAAGTTTCATTCGTACTTGGATTGGTTAGTAAGTGATGTGGATGATCTAGCTGTGGCTTATGTTATCTTAATTTTAGACCTACGAGCTCGAAAAGTAGACGTTGGACATTTAGATAGAGTTCAAGGTATGTAAAGCTAACCCTTCTTTCTTTTTGGCATGATCCATATGAAACAAACAGACGACAAATGTTTAACTCCAAAGAAGCTCCTATTCTTAGAGATACTAGGATGGTTAATGTTCTTGATTTCCAGAACCTATTTCATTATGTCTTGATACGTGTCTATGATTCCAGCCGTCCTATTTTGATATAATCCATAGTGACATTCGAAGGGTACTTGATATGAATATTGTCTTGATTTTCAAATGATGGTTCATTTTGATTATTCTATTGAGTCTCAGATATGATTTAGTTTGCATATGGTTGCTCACTACTCTGCTCGTGCATACTGTTAACATATCTTTCACCGAGTCCCGGACCGGGGTACGTCTCGTGCACAGTTTCATTGCATTGTTCACCGAGTCCCTCACAGGACGGCCGGGATACGGTATATATATATATATATATGATGATATGATGATGTGATTGTGGCGCCAAGAATGGTATGTGATGACTTTATTCACCGAGTCCCGTAATGGGCCGGGTACGATATATGATAATGACATGCATGTTTTACGTTTCATAAGGCCAGTGTATTGATACTTTAAATGTCATACTTGTCTCCTATGATCTCTATTTCAGTCGTGATTCTCTTTGTTGTATTTCATGCTTTATATACTCAGTACATATCTCGTACTGACCCTCTTTTCTTCGGGGGGCTGCGTTTCATGCTCGCAGGTACAGATACTCGATTTGGCGATCCTCCAGCTTAGGACTTCTACTCAGCTGTCTTGGAGAGCTCCATTGTTTCGGAGCCTAGACTTTTTGTACAGATCCTTTTTGATGTATATATATGTTTACCCAGGGGTACGGCGGGGCCCTATCCCGTCACAGTTCACTATCGATACTCTTAGAGGTCTGTAGACATATGTGTGGGTTGTGTATAAGTATTGTTCAGCTGTGTCTATATGGCTTACGTATGGTATTGACATGTTGTGACAGCCTTGTCGGCTTACGTATGGTATTGACATGTTGTGGCAGCCTTGTCGGCTTGCGTGTGGTATTGATATGTTGTGGCAGCCCTGTCGACTTGCGTATCATATTGACATGTAGTGGCAGCCTTGTCGGCTTGCGTATCATATTATGTTGTGATCAGTTGTGACTCCTCAGGAGATAGGTTATCTGGATATATACATATGATGACGTTATGAACCTTTGGAGTTCTTTTGCAAGTTTCCATATTGTTCTTATATTCAGTTGACTATATCTAACAGGTATGTATACAGGTGTCCAGCTTGGGCACTAGTCATGGCCCACGGGGTTGGGTCGTGAAAAAAGTGGTATCAGAGCAGTTCATCCTCGGAATGTCTACAGATCGCACAAAAGAAGCTGAAGGAATCAGCAACGGTAAGCAGAATATATGTCAGATCGTGTGAGTGTTGCAGGTATGATTGGAACCTGTAGTTAAAGATTGAAAGGGATAATAAACAGGAAAGTGTAACAGGTACAGTTTGAGTTGGACATACGAGGTAAGTTCATCATTTTCATACTGTTATTGATATGGGGAGACCCATGCGGCTATAGTATGATATAATATATACGTATATGTTGGCCCTGTGAGTAGGGCTGTTCAAAACCGAACCGTAACCAATAACCCAACCGCAAAATTGTCTTATTGGCTTATTGGTATTGGGTTATCGGATTAACGGTTGGTGAACGGATTAAAATTTTATAGTTAACGGTTTATCGGTGTGGGGGCGGATTACTCAATTTCCTTATCGGGTAAACCGTTAACCCGTTAAGAATTATTCTATTTATATTTTTACCCCTAGGTATATAAAGTATATCTATGAAATTTTTGGCCAAATTATCCTCCAAATATAACCTTGAGCACTATTTGTCCCTTAAATTTGCAAAATTTGAGCACTTTTAGTCTAACAAACAAAAAACTCCTCATCTGTTAAGAAATTGACAGCAATACATGACTTGCACGTGAAATTTATTTTGAAAAAAGCCCCAGCTCTCGTTCAACCCCAAATCAGTCTCTATTGCCCTCTTCTTTCAAGAATTGTTCTCCGGAGAAAATTACTATTTCCATGATTTTTTAACAGTACTCAAATCGTTGCAAACATGCTCATAAATTCTCTGATAAATACCTAAAATTAAAGACAATACTCCATATCTGCATACCAATGGCATATGGTTTTGGAAGCTATGATTTCAATAATTGTCGATGGAAGATAGACTATATGTTATGATTTTAATTTTTATTGTCTCTTAGATTTAGCCGATACACCACCCGTTAACCGTCCGAAAAGTGTTAATCCGTTACCAAACCAACCGGTATCTTATCGGTTGGCTAGCGGATTAGTACATTTAAAAGCCGATAATCGATAAGCCAAACCGCTAAGCGTAATTATCCGCCCGATCCGCCCGATAAGCAGCCCTACCTGTGAGGCATTGTTGGTATTTCCTGCGTGCTGGTTTTGAGATAGTAAGAAATACAGAGGAAACTCTGCCAAAATTTTCCTAGAAATAAAAAGAGAATGAGATATAAGTTCGTAATATTCTTGAAAGGTCGATATCAATATGGTAAATTTATCATGTTAGATTAAAGCTTTAAGAGATACCCTCCATGTCATCCGTAAGAGGCATCATTCTTATTTGGGAAATTTGATTTCAAAGAAGCAAATATGAGCAGCAAAGCTTAGAATTCATTTGAACGGGCCAGAATACTTTCCAGCCACATTTTACCTTAGAAAAAGCTCATGTTGAAGAGCAAAAACGTCCAGCAATTAAGTTTCACTTTTATTTGGAGAGCACAAAGCATATAGCAAGTAGTTTATGAACTAAATAGTTCATTCACGACCCAAGAACAAATCTGAAGGTAAACTATGTGAATCAAGCATTAGAAGTCCCGTGGTGCTTGTCGGATTCTAGTTCTTCTTCTTGTGATGGTTTTGGAGGATGCTTCATGGTGACGTAATCTTTGAGTTGGAGCGTTCTGGTGTTCTTGAGGTAACATTTCATCATATCTTTATGTCCTTGAGTTTGTTAGTTCTTAATCAACTAATTGGAGATGGGATTTGTAGAAGGAAAACTCAAACTTGTGGGCTGTCTTAGATCATGTGTTTCATGTGTTGTTGATGAGATGCTTAGATAATTTGGAAGGGCTTGAGATACTAAGAGATGATTTAGAAAAGGTGGCAAATCTTAACAGAACGTTTTATTGAGGTATCGAGTGAACTGATAAGTAGGGATAAATTACGACAAGTTTATAGTTAGAAGAAGTAATAGTATGATTGAGGCAAGAGTACAGAGGAAGAAGAATTGTGACGAATATGAATGTATTGATAAGCCAACATGTGAGGTATTAAGGATAAGATTGACCAAAAAGGGTAAAAGGTTAAGAAGTGTTATGCTATAGGATTGATTACGAACAGGATGTAATGTGAATATCATAAGGGTTGTTATGAAAATGAGTAAAGCCTAGCAAGGAAGTGACTAAAAGATATGACGTGATCTATGTGATTAAAGTATTAAGGAGAGCTATAGAACGAATAAGAAAGACTTATGAAGTTCTTCTACAGGTACGCGATAACGGAAATGATAGCGAGCACAAGTGAACAAGGAGTTAATTAAAAGAAGGAATTAAGAAGAAAGCGAGATAACAGTGCAGTAATAGGTTATGACATGTATAGCCGAGAACACGAGTAATATCAGTGATGGAACTGTAAAAGGCCAAACTATAGAAAGATGAGCAACGAGGTAGAATGAGTGCCAGAAAATGACTGGGATAATAAGAATGAGAGGGGATGATCAGAATGAACAACATAAGTTTTGGAAGCGAAGAAAGGACTGTATAGAAGTAATATATCCTAAAGGACAAGGCGCTATTGAGATTAAGAATAGGGTTCCTCGTGCGAGGACTGGAGGATTGATTATAACAGGAGGTAATAAGGTAAATTGAGAAGGAATGAATAAAAAGGAATTATTAAGACGGAAACAATAAAGTCAACGCCAAGGATAAGGCTTGAAATTGACTATAAGCAAAGGGATGAGAGTAGAAACACTTGGTCTAAGGTAAGCTCACATGACTACAGTACTTTTATACCTTGGGGCAATCTGTGATGGACCATGATAGACGGGCATTGTAACACCAAGACTAAAGCCCAAGAGTGGTGTCCAGGAGTTCATGTACCCTGTACATCCTCATGACTAGCTTCATGACTGGATTGTTAAGAGGGGTATACGAATTAAACGATTAAAGAAGGTGGCTATTGCTAGTAAGGGGTTCTAAGCTTTACAAGGAGAGGAAAGAGTCCACTACCATCTAACGACTTGGGGCACAATAACTATTCAGGGGGAGCATAAAATCATAGGACAGTATGGAGTGGAAGGAAATGTATCGAGGGACATGGAAAAGCTATCTGTATAGTGTGCTTTCTGATTATGTATAGTTTGGGGCAAATGTGATGTTACAAGAATACTTGGGACACTTATCACCAGGATATAAGTGCTACCTAATTGATAATTTGGAACGACTATAAGTACTAATTAATTACTGATTGGAGTAAGTGGAATGTGGCCTTGGATAAATTGCTACATGGGTTGCATTACTCGAGTACAGATGGTCAGATGAGATTTTATACTATATATGGAGAGGTTCTCGTCGCTTCACGATTTTGTTAAGGTTTCTTACGTGAATAATCAAAGTTATAAATTATAAAGAAAGGACATAGATATGGTACAGTATACCAAGTGAATTGGAAAAAAAAAAGATCAGATGAATTTGAGATTGGAAATAGGGATATAGAGCAGAATGCAAACAGATAATGGTATACGTACACCCTTAAGGGGGGAAGCAGATAAGAGAAATGCAAGTGTAAGATGGAAACAGTTGATACTACAATATATTTGATAGGGATACTTAAACTTCAAGTGAGATCCCTTGTTGAAACAAGAAAGATCTGAAAGCCAGCAATAAACGGATGGGATTCAGGATGATATTTGAGACAGTGCTGAGAATTATTTGTAAAGATCTTGGATAATATGACATTAGAAAGTGGATGCTTATAAAAAGGAAGAATACGAAAAGAGAATGGAAACGAGTAACTTAAGAAATATTATAAGGGATAGCAATGCTATACTGGATTAGAGGTTAAGATGTTGGCAACGGAGTTGTTTGCTAATGATATTGTGACTTATAAGTAGCAAAGAAGAAGGGATAGGAAATCTCCTATAGTAGGATATCAGAAAATCAAATGGTGAATAAAGGAAGGGAAAAGAGTATGACAAGATAGACAGCAAGTGAGTTTTAGTACAAATAAGATATGTAAAGCAGAATGAACCAGGAGAAGGAAAGACTATGACTAAGATTGGATATACTTTATACAAGTTGTACAAGAGTAGTTATGCGATCTACGAATATTTGGATGCTAAGGATGAGACCAAGTGAGTACTTGATAATAAGAGTAAGGATTCGGTAATAGCGATGCGGTTATGATATTTTGGGTACATCAAGGAAAGGTGTAAGATGGTTTGAGGCAAAATTACCGAGATAGAATTAGCACTGAGGGCAAATAGGACATGGCCATAGCTGAGCCCGATACCATTGAATGATACGAGAGAAGAATGCAAGGTAAAGTATAAACACTAGTGAAACGACGCTAAGGTATTTCTCGGGCTAATTTGAGCACCTTCGCATATTCTTGTAAAGATTGCAACATAATGTGTGATGGAGAAATTAAGAGCAAAATCTGAGTAAAGAGGCGCAATAGAAGGGTTTCAATTAAAGATAAAGAAACGACACGAGATAATATGCCTAAAGTAATATAAGATGGATTAAGGGAAAATGTGAAATGGTTTGAGCGAGATGATCAGAACAAGCTGGTTACTAGAAGACATTGAATTTAAAGAGAACGAACAAAAGAACGGACACCTTAGGTTTAAGTTGCAACAGAAGGATTAGTTATGAGCTATATTACTAAAAAGGGCTAATGCGTAAGATGACTGTGGAGAAGAGTACTATGACAAAGGCATCTATCCTATGGTGAGATAGTTATAGACATTAGATAATGAAAGGAAATTGACCTTCGACATTACGAGGTGATACGACAAGCATAGATGTAAGAATGAAATAGTAAGAGGTATGGACCGACGGACAAAAGAGGGACGGAAAGTTCAAGATAGCATTTCGTAAATTGATGCAAAATGTGAAATAGATTTGAAAAATGGGCATATGATAGAAGATAGGTATTACCTCAATGTGATAATAGAGGGTGCTATAAGGAAAACTACCTATACAAGTGTTCACTTATGATACGAGATGAGTATTTACCTAAAAAATGTGCTCTCGAGAGATTCATTATGGGATATGATTAGCATGAGATTTAAAACCTCTTAAGATCATCATGTATTTTAACCTTTAATCAGATATAGGTTAAGCGAGAAGAGACACCCGAAGAGGATTCTAAAGATAAGAAGAAGGTTCCTGATTATTAAGTAACCGCGAAAGATTAAGAGGTGACATGGTATCAGTATGTAACAAATGATTCACATGGTTGACTTAATAATGGGGGTATAGAGGTAATGACTATGCGATTAAGATTATGGGAAGGAGTAATGATAAGAACGAAAGGTTTCTAGACTAGTTGAGGTAAAAGGGATCGACGAGTTCAAGTATCAAGGAGAATCATATCAGGAAAGTGGCTCACTTATATCGGTTGAGAGGATATTCCTAAGGTGTCGAGGAAGTATTGCAACCGAGATTCATTACTAAGAGGAAAACTTGTTTTCAACTACTCGAAGGAAATGTTAAGATAGTGCATATCAAATGATTAAAGGGATAACTCCAAAAACAAGAAAAACTCGACGTAAGCTCCAAGTATAGATGGATATAGTAAGTTGCAGCCAATTAAAAAAGTAGCTGAATTATGACCACTTTCTTTGAAATTCAATATTAATTGATGTCAGGTGGAGAATGGTATTAATTTAAGCAAGGAAAGGCACATGTGATATAAGAGTAATTGATTCGTCATAAGGTCACCATAACCAGTATACCTATACAAGACTAGTTTAACATTCGAGGACGAATGTTCTAAAGGGGGGAAGGATGTTACATCCAGTGTTTTCATGCGTTGGAAAGCGTGCGAGTTAAATGGCATTAGTAATGGGAACGAGGTTATCCCTCAAGCTTATAGGTGCTTAAAGTGATGGTACACATGTGTTGTAAATATTAGGAGTTAAACAAAACAAAGAAAATAAATTTCGCCGAGTTTCAACATTTATTTGAGTGAAATACGGTCCAAGCTATAATACCCCGTATTTTTGGACTAGGAAATTGAACCGTCCAACATGAGCGATTTTACTGAGGTCGTAGGACTTGGTCATATTCAAGCATGAAAATTAAGAACTCGGTGTATACAAGGAATAAAGTCCCGAAATGATTTAAGGCAAAAGATGTGACAGCGATGATTGAGAATAATATTTCGTGCATGTACAAAGAGGCTATGGACTAGAGCTATACCACATGATTATGATAATGAGAGTATGAAGTGTGTTGGAAAATGATTATTATTTAAGTGAATTGAGATTAAGGACTTAATTATGGTATAATTTTTACGTGGGGAATTATAATGACAGTCTAGGAGTTAATTAAGGTTGTGGGTTAATTCTTTAATTAGCAAGGTCAACGTGAGTGGGGGTGAGGTGGCAGCAATGGATATTTAAGATAATGACACATGTAATAGTCTAACCAAAAATAAATTTTATATCATACATATTTAATTCATAAGAAAATCCTATAAAGCATTTTAATGGTGTGATGTGATCATCACAATTTTCTTTTCTTGTATCTCCTTGCATATGGATTGAGAGTTGGACTGTGGTTACAGGACGTCCTAGTGTGTCTGAGAAGAACTTGCATCTACCACATCTGTATGGGTACTTTGTTGTTTCTCCTCTTGGACAACATCCTTTTTTTCGTTTTCTCCCAAGCCTGATTTTTACATCCGATGGGGTTATTTTGATATCCTTGATGTTTTGTGGAACAATCCACGAGGCTTCATTTCCAACTGAGAGGATTACATCTTTATATGTCTCTTGTCAGACTTGTTTCTTGAACCAATCCGAACAGTATGTAGATTTGTTCAAACTTCTTTTATCTATAACTGTCATGGCATGGGTGCATGGTAGCTCGTCAGTTTGGAACTCCAAGCAGCCACAACTCATATCTTTCAAGTTTACGTTATATTGATAACTTTCATCTTTCACGACAAATCTGACCACAGTGATATCTTTCACGACAAATCCAACCCTCGATTGATGCTCCATAAGCGAAAAAAACATACACAAACTTATTTTATTGTCCCATCTGATGTTAACAAATGTGTCAGGATTTCTCTTTTATCATGTGAAGATATTGTGGTAGCAGTTTGTAGTTATTTTCTGGGCTCCCTCTTATCACATCGTAAGCGTGTTGAAGGGAACGTCATGGTTTGTTGTAACCAATGAGCAACCCATATCTGCTTCTCATTTGTTCAATCACAAATTTGGGGGTTATGTCTTGTAGTGTATGGCGTACTAGGTCTGTTATGGACTCGAATATGACTTTTGATGTTGCGTTCCTAATGTCAGAGGTAATGAAATCAATTGAACAATTGTGTTTTTATTCAAACTTAACCACTTTGAAAAATTCTGATTTTATTCACTCTTGAACTATGGAAACGCCAAATGCAGTTTGAGTCAAGACATTTGATGTACAACCTTTGTGTGCACGACTTTTCTGCCCTGTACAGTTGATGACGTGTAATTGCGATGTTATTCATGCACTTCTTGACTTATACTTGATCCATTGATGCACGAGCTGTCAAAATTTTTGTTTCAGTTTGTATCCTCTTCCTCTTTACTATCTTTCTTACGTTGGTTGGTTGTATTTGTGTTTCTTGGCTTGGAGTCAGCAATACAATCTCCATTGAAGTTGAATGCTCGAAAGTGTGTTGGTCATTATTTTCAACTTGTGAAATCAAAAAGGATTACATGCAGATACTATCAGTTGCAAAGATTTTCAATGTCACGAACAATAATTTCTTTTACCATAGACAAATCCTTGTTTCAGCTATAAAACTCGGGAACATGGGCACGCCCCCCCCCCCCCCCCCCCTCCACTACGCTTAACCACATCAGACTTAAAGCAATAACCGGGTTTTGAACTCATGACCTGCACCTACCACACATCCCGTGCTCTATTACCTTGGCCATTGAACCAAAGCCTTTGGGGCAACATCATGAAAAGTTAACTATTTCTTTTAAAATATTCATCTTCTTGAACATTTTGTCTTCGCTATAACTATTAAAATAAAAAATAAGACTCGCCCCGAATTTGGTTGAAAAAGGAAAATCAGAAAAGTAGTTTTCCTGGAACCTGTCATCCTATCTCCCCACTAACTAACTTTCCTTTTAAGGAATCCATTTGAACTCACAAATTATGAGTAAAACAGCAGAGTAATAAGAAAGACAACATCACTCAACTAATAAGCTGAAAACATATGCGGGAAAATCAATCAAAACATCCTAATATGTCCCCCATTTGGAACACCATTTCAAGATCTATAACATAGAAACGTCGAGGCAAGTATACAACACATGTACCATGGATGTCCAAGATGTGGCTGCATCAAATTTTCCCTACATATATTATCTTCTGAAAAGAAAATGGCAGTAGATATAAACCCTCCACCTAACCAAAAGAATTTACTAGGGGATGACACTCTTCTGTGATATGTTCTTTTTACCGAGGAGGAGGAAACTGCTATTCTTTTTCAAATACTCAATGCAGCAATTAAAGATATCAAAGCAGCAAAACTTACCTTTGATTTGATTTCATTAAGCACATCACCCACAGTACTCTGCTTAGACAATCTTATATTCAGAATTTCAATCTGAAAGCAATGTAAAAACTCAATAAAAAGAAACTTGGTCATCTCAGACACACCTCATCCTTTGTGGAATGATGAGCGTTGACCTTGAGTGTCTTCAGACATTGCAACTCTGGCAGAGGGATGTTCAGAACCTCATAATACAGAATATCAGAGATCTGTAAAGAGAAAAATAACAAATCAAAAAGAACAAAGAGTAATATCTAAAGAGAGTCAATCAAACACAACATGCATCATTGTAACAAACTACCGTGCTACTTCGTCAAAAAGTAAAACTTACAAAAAGCATTTATATGCTTCCTGCTGAAGTCAATCCATGTACAACAAGCCTGATTGTAGTGGATAAGCATGTCAACCACATGATCAACAGACCGATATTTAATGGGGTTGGGCTTTGGTTGCTGGGAGTAGCAGTTATGAGGAGTTAGCCTAATTTTTGAAGGGTCATCCGGACCAAGACGCTGAGCTACTTTGTCCACTACTTCATTATATGTATTGCTTTTCGCTCTAGAATTGATGAAAGAATGGATAAATACTGACAACTCAAGACAAAAATCAACTTCTTTTGGTTTCTCCAAAGCTCTAAAATGGACAATATGTAATCAATTATTTCAAAAATAAACAATCAAAATTGGTGTCATCAATGGACAGAAATAAAGGATCCTAGTGTATCATACGCTGGCATCAGAGACAAAATTAAAGGAGAGGTTAGCGTTGAATACTAGTATCCCCCCCCTCGCACATGCCCATGCCCAAAGCAAGGGAAAAAGGTATAACTAACTGACACAGCATAGGTACAGTAGCCAGAACTGAAGCTGTAACCAAAAGATGGGATTCACCTGGCGATTTTTCACATATTCCAAAAATGAAGGAACATCTGGAAAACGGGCTTGTTGTTCAACTTCAGGAGAAAGTTTCTTCTTAAAGCAAATAATGTCTCCATCTTCAATCTGTTGGAAATAGGGAAGTCAGTAAAGCAAATCTACACAACGAAAGATACTCAGCAGTTTGGCAGGGAAAAGAAGGATGAGCGAAAGCTTGGCTAAATGGAAAAGAAGCATTCTTGTTTAGGAATTCACACATGACTGAAGCTTCATTTTTATTTCCTATGGGTCAATAACATTAGATACATAATCGTCATGGCATCAATAACAGAAAGAAGGCAGTAGTAACACTCCTCAAAAAGTTCAATTTCTTGGTCAGGAGCAAATCCAGCCAATTCATTCAGTTTTCCAAGTATTTCAACTGGCTTACTGGAATTCTTCACAAAAAGCCTACCAATATAACTAGAATTCCAAATTTGAAAGAAGCTGAGCTGCTAAACCTCCACAAGAAAATACGTAACATGTATTCTCTAAGAAAAAACATACTTACCGTAGCTCTTCTTTTTCGGGATCATAAAGTTTGAAGAAAAGGAGTATATCATCTTCACTTTTATCAGGTGAAGGAACAGGAACAAGATACTAGTATTTTTCCATGCAGTAGTCATGAGAAATAGCAGACTCAAAGGCATAAAATACCTGACAATAGCTAGAACTAAAACTAAGCAATTAGAAAAATAATCTTTAGGGTATTTAAGGAGGTACCGCCCCATTCTCCACTTCCAAAAATAACTTCAGTTCCGCTGTGTTTGTCTTGTTAGAAACTTCTTCTCTTAACTGCCCAACCTTCACATGCAAATGGTTCTCTTAGATGATAGTGCTCACAGTTCAAGGAAAAGCTAAAGGAAACTTATTAAGCAAATCATTATAATCAATTTTTTTCGGGGAAACAAGGACAATGAACTGGAACGTCAGCAATGCAAACATTGACGGATGTAACAATTAACAAATAGTTGATAAAGGATTACACAAGGAAAAGAGAACTATTAGCAAGAATAAAGTTCAACGATGCAATTATTTTGAATAAATCAACAGAGGAATGGCTATGTGATAAACAAGGATATACTGAAAATTTGATGTTCTTCATAACGCAAGTGGAAATCTTATTCGCATGATCAAGACAGTATAAAGATCGTCATAAATATGAATAAACATCAACTTACATCATAAAGATAAATTCTGGATTCCATATAATTAAACTATTAAGAAACTTAACTACATACTTGAAGATTAGTACCTACCGCTCTCATTGTGTCTACTTTTATTTGACTTAGTGACTAATCAGACAGTCAAAAATATATTACCTCCGGATCAAAAATATATTACTCCGGATAGTAATCTTTTTTAATCATTTTCTATTATTTTTTGATAATATTTGAACTTGAAAGTGATACAACTCAATTAGCTTTAAAATCGATAAATTTAGTCAAACAAAACATCTTAGTCACTATTTAACAATATAATGGAATTGAACAATTACAAATAGAGGAAACAAGTGATTGCTTTTAAAGAAAATCTTTCAAATTAAAAATATCAGACAGCATTAGCAAGCACTCCTGTATTCTGACTAACAACTAAACCAGATTCATTTGATACTCTGATTATAACATGCAATTTGCACCTTTAAGACTGCTCGGTGCATTTTACATGTCAACGATGTTGCTTAGGTTGTTAGAAGAAAACAACTAACTATAACTAGCCAAAAGCCACTAGTGGGGGATCAAATTTTTGAAAAGGATCAAAATATATTAGTTATTCCAACCATATATTGGGAAGACAACGTTCACATCTCCAAATATTCCCAACCAGTTGAGAATATTGGATTATAGTTATGTCAAAAGGTATGAAAATTAAAGATGGCTTCTAATTTGGCCCCTTATCTTTCTCTGAGCAAGGGGCCAAATTTATTCAAATGATAAAATGGTGTGAAAATTTCGACAATGAGAAAAAGATGGTAAATTTTCATCAAGCACCGTATCATAAGCACTATAAGACATGTCCCCTGACGCTAAGAAAAGGTGAGCAATCATAAAGAAACCTTTTTTATTAAGAAACTCAAAGATAGGCATATAGCATACAAACACATAAAGATACAACTGAGTATGAGTTGAAGTATTTTAAAAAGGTCCCAATAAGTACTTCAAACAAGAGGGCTTCTGAATATATGAAATGGCAATGAAGAACAAAGCACATTATTTTTTAGGAAATATATAAAGAGCAAAGCACAATGTAATACCAAATTAATAACATAAATGATTCTGGATTCAAGCTTGAATTGCACAAGTTTATACCTTTTTTCATAGTATACTTGGGATTTATTATATTCACAATAGCTAAGCTGAACTGGGCATACCTACTCCATCCATTTAAATGTAACTGAATCTGCCACATCTAAATACATCGACAAACATGTTGGAAATATAAGGCGGGCCCTTGATAATACCATAGGGCACAAAGAGGATGGAAGAGGGAGAGAGACATTAAGCTCACTTCATATCATAATAAAACTCCACTCTTACATAATAACATTACAAAAGGGGCATATATAGGTGCTAAAGGATAATTCTAGACAGAAAACTACTTAATGTTTTCACACTCTTAATATGAACTTGGTCATCTCATAAACACAAAATCATGACACCTAATAACACTTAAATTCTATGCATCTAATCACACAGATATCCTAAAACCACATAGATAACATCAAAGTGTATGGACTTAAAATATTCAAAATTATATTTTCAACACTTCCCCTTAATTTTGAATTTTCTTTTCATATTGATCCTTCATCGTTCTTTGATGATTTGTGCTTCATTTCCAATACATCCTCTTTGTGTACGCCTTCCAAATTTGCCTTCAAACATAATCTTTCCATGAATCTAGGTTGGTGATCTATAACTTTTCACATTCACCAATTGCTAGTTATAACTTCAACTTTTTCAGCAATTCCTTCAAAATTGGCTCATACTGAACAATCACATGATACATGCGGTTCGATCTCCATTTTCTTAAACTTTTGGCCTTTGCAAACACAAATTCACGGAAGACTCTCTTGTCTTCTCTTCCTATCTTGTGAAGTCCTTCAAGACTCACACCTTTCGGACGGGTTGTTCTTCTCTTCACAAACCTTAATAATTCACTCTTCTTTTGCAAATAGCCGGCTTCTCAATAGGTCATCAAACCTAGAGACACACCTTCAATGGAGATAGCCAAAATTTCACCTTTACACCTTCCAGGATCGAAATAACGCTTTGATACTACTTGTTGGAATATAAGGGCGTGCTCTTGATAATATCATAGGGCACAAAGAGGATGAAAGAGGGAGAGAGACATTAAGCTCACTTCATATCATATTAAAACTCCACTCTTACATAATAACATTACAAAAGGGGTATATATAGGTGCTAAAGGATAATTCTAGACAGAAAACTATTAAATGTTTTCACACCCTTATTATGAACTTGGTCATCTCATAAACACAAAATCATGCACCTAATAACACTTAAATTATATGCATCTAATCACATAGATATCCTAAAACCACATAGATAACATCAAAGTGCATGAACTTATAATATTCAAAAATATATTTTCAACAAAACAATCCTCCTTTCGGAAATATTAGCACTCTCCTGAAAAAAAAAAGTCATCCAGGAACCAATTATAACACTTCATTAAAAAACTTAATGACCCAGATAAGTGATATTTCACTTCCATTTTTAAATGGAAAGTCCCAGATAAGTGAAAATGTTTCACTAACCATTTATAACCACCAACAGTGAAAACCTCAGAATATTAATTTTTCAATGATAGCCGAGAGAAATTATCAATTGTCCAAGTAAACCACGAAGCCTGCGGTTCATCCACAGCTTGATTCTCCACTGCACTAGCATTCTCAATCGGCATCACTGAAAATCAAATTGACCAATATAAACATGGCAATTCTAAGCATAACCCTGATAAACGCCAATCTAAAATATTCTTTGTAACAGAAAAATGTGGATGCCGGCAGAACTAAAATGATACAGGGGTGTAGGAGCAAAATCTTTTACAATACCTAATATCTAAAGTTGTCAAAAAGGGCCAATAAGAGAGATGTGAGGAAAAAAAAGTTTGGAGCACCAAATCTCCAAGGATGTAGCTTTCTTTGTTTTGTGTGCAGTACGAGATGCTTTATTAACAGCATATAATTTAAAGAAAGAGAAGGGGGATATCTAGGAGTTGGTGTAGCATATTCAAAGAATCAGGTGAAAATACTAATAATCTCTTGTTGCATGGCAAGTAGGCTATAGACCCTTGATTATTATTGACTAACGGTTGTGGGTGCAACTGTGCAAGCAATCAAAAGTTAGAAAATGGTCAAAATGTCATAATGAAATAACTTGAATTATCAAAATAATAATCAAGACAGCTACGACTACAGTCTACAAATAAGCCTCAATTCTAAACTAGTCGGGATTTTGACTGCATGAATCATCAGTATGACCATATACATCCCTGTATTAGGCCCATTTAATTCAAGAACCTTAATTCTTTGCTCGTTAAGGCTTCTCAACGTAATCTTCAACACCGGATGGTGCTTAATAATGAAATAACTTGAATTATGAAAATCATAATAATAATCATAATAATAAACCAAGACAGCTAAATGGTCAAAATGTGGTAACTTTCTATGGGCTGAGGATCTTCAACTAAGGGCTGAGGACCATCAACCAAGTCTGAATGCGGCACCAGCATCTCCTCATCTTCCTCATGCTGCATTTTTTCAAAGACCAATGAAATTTCATTGAATACTAAACATAATTATAACAAAAAGACATATGCACAAGAAAATCAACACCTCACAGATGGGTAGAGCCAAGTAGATGGAAGGGGGTCATCCGAACCCCCTTCAGTGAAAAATTACACTATATACACAAGGTTAAAATAATTTTTTTATGTATATATAGTAGATGTTGAACCCGGAACCCGCGGGTGAGAAGTACTAACCTTCTGGTGCCTTAGTACTTTTCATGGAACTAATCCATTTTTTTCGCCTCATATGTTGAGTTTTCACTCATAGGCATCATTATATACTCACAAGTCACAAGAATCTAGATACACTGAAAATTGGAAATATAGTAACTGAATTTTGGCGTACTGAATAACCATAACCTTGCTATTTGAAAGACTGCATAAA
The DNA here is from genome assembly GCF_019175385.1 of Lycium barbarum. Taxonomy (NCBI): domain Eukaryota; kingdom Viridiplantae; phylum Streptophyta; class Magnoliopsida; order Solanales; family Solanaceae; genus Lycium; species Lycium barbarum. The sequence goes on from NC_083338.1 coordinate 93,016,058, forward strand.
TGGTAACTAGTAGCTGAGGTAAACTAATAGCGGTAAAACATGATAACTGCTTTTGTACATTCTGATAAGGGTTATGCTCTAGTCTGTAGTAACCATGCATTTTATCCCACTTTCTATATCATCTTAAGTCTCATCTATTACCAATATGTAAGTCACAATTATACCCCAATAGGTAATCATCCTCAATTGGGCATTGATTTCCCTGCTCGTCGCCTGCGCATTCGATACGTACAAAATTCGATAGGAAGAGAATGTTACTTAATGATCTATGCTTCATGGAACGATCTAGAGTAGAAAGAAGTGAGACAACCATGAATGTCTTGGTAAAAAACCATTTACTTGTAATCTTCGACACCGGATGGGAACTCTACTAGACACAGCTTCATAGATTCCCTAGGACACTTAAACCTAATGTTTTGATACCAAGCTTTTTCATGCCCCCAACCATAGCTTGGGTGTAACACGACACTCGGTACCTGACTGCGTGTGATCGAGCGAACCACATGGCTGGCTAAATCAACATGGGACATATACTGATGCGGAATATAATATATAAACATGCTGAGATACTAATATGTTTAACTGATTAATCATAAATGCGGAATAAGTTTGAAGTGTAAAAAATGTAGCCAACATGGCTAACATAAAAGCCTGCTAGCTACTGTCTGACCACTATTCTAGTCTATGAAGCCTCTAAAGAATAATGAAGTACTGATTGTTTACCAAGACAAGGACCCCAGCGTACTTGACTGTCTAAAATACTGAAAGATTATAAATAAGATAATGCACCGAAGGAAACTAGGTCTCACCAAGTAGCTTATACGAAAATCCTAGCGAGCAGATCCGCCGTCCTATAAATCAGTACCTGCATCGTGAAATGCAGGCCTCGAGCAAAAAGGACGTAAGTTCATTTGAATTGTACTTGTATGTAAGACCAACTGAAAGAACAAATAATTGTGGGATGCTCGGGAAAGGGCAACCCAAATCAATAAACATGAACATACTGAAACCAAAATATACCGATAGTTGAACTGAACAAGAAAAGTATAGTCATATGTACTCCCTATTCTGAATGTGATATCACCTGTTTTAACTGAGTTTATATTTTGTGGCCTCAGGCCCAAAAGTAAGTGCACAAATCGGTGGCCTCGGGCCCAAGTATACGTATACATAAACTGTGGCCTCGAGACCAAATACAAGTATTCAACATTATCACGACCCTAATTACCGATCGTGCGGGCACCTACCTTATTATCACTAGTAGGAAAACCCTTACCCGTTAACCCATTAATCATTAGCCAATTTTAACTTCTTTAATCATTTATTAACAGTCAATAGATAAGTGAATGAATGAATAAATAAAACAACTCATAATTAATAGATAACAGAAGTGTGGAAGTCTAATTATTACACCCCCAAAATCTGAAAAGTCATCGTACAAGGATTCTAACTAACAATGTCTAAAGAATGAAGTATATCTCAAATATAATAACAAAGAATGTCTAAATAAAATGGACATCTAGAAAGAGAGATCTTCAGGTGGTATGGCATGGATAGAAGCTCACCCTTGGATTTCAACTAATACAGTTACAAAAATTTTGAACAAGAACACCAGTAATTGCACCATAGCAAGACCCCCACCCGAACACAAAAAAAACTAGCCCCTGATCAATAAATCTGTTGTATAAAGTGTTGCTAATGCATTATGAACTTGAATTAACCCTCCATGATCCAAGGAACTACCCGCCCCGAGAACCAAAAACCCTTTTTTTCTAGGAAACACAATTTCCCTTCATAAACTAGCAAGTTAAGCACGAGAGTTTTGAAATAAAAATCCATATACAAGCTATATGAGAGTAAAGGAGGGCATTCACCTTGAAATAGAGGAAGATCTGCAAGCCCAGCAAGAGAAAAGCAAAAATTTTGTGTGGAAGGGAACTTTCATTTTCAAATTTGTGAGAGATTTGGGTGATGGTAAGGGGTAGGGCGGTTATAAGAGAGTGGTGAGGTAGATGAGGGGTTGAAAAATGTTTAAGGGGGAAGGAATTTTCGTGGGGCGGGGAGGAGGTTTTTCAGTTATGGGGGTGAAGGAAGTGGGAGGGGTGAACTGAGTTCACCCCCCTTTTTATTTTATTTTATTTTGAGTCTGCCCAACGGCTGCTGCAGTTGTGCTTCGACCGCTGCAGCGGTACCGATATAGCGGCACTATAGCCGCTATAACGGTGGCTGCGAGATAATTTCCATTTTTGTTTCATTTTGTGTTGTCGTTCATTCTTTTCCCTAACGATGGGCCGAGACCCTGTTTTTCATGGCATAAGACCCAAGAAGTTAACCCCTATTGCATCTCACCTCGTTCGGGGATGAACGATAGTTTAATTGGTATCTGGTGTAACGACCCGTCCGGTCGTTATTTAATATTTCACGAAACCATAACCAATTTAAGTATTGGGTGTATTTAATAAGATTCATGACATGTTGTAAGAGTTAAGAGTGGGAAACATCAATTTCGGAAAGGTTGGAAAGTGTCGGGCCAGAATTTAAGGCGGACCGTTGTATAGGTCAGTGGACCGCCCTATCGGTACCACTATAGAGGCCTGAGAACCGCCACAGCGGTCCATGCGGAAACAGTGTTCAAAATTTGATACTCAGTCTATCTTTCTCTCCTCTTTCAACATAAGACTTTCAAGGGCTGCCCCTAGGGTTCCTCATGAAAGAAAAACCATAGCTCCCAAGAAAAATAAAACCCTTCTAATCCCTTTTCCACCTTTCCCTACGAAGGATATCCGCTCATGGATTCGGATGGAGATTAAGAAGACGAGAATTCATGGAGAATCAAATATCTATTTGCCAAAGACGTAGGTTACGGTTTACTTTAGTTAGAATTTGATTAGCTAATCGTATATACGTTTATAGTTGATGGGAGAATGCATGCTTAGGTCTTCGAGCACCGGAGTTTGGAGGGACGTACTTGTAATATGATTAAAATAGGGTATAATCAGGGCTATGATAATAATGATTTAGCTTAATAGGAAGTGATGCAGTTGCTATAGAGATACCTCGTAATTACTTAATGCTACCCTAGGAGGGGGGAGTGAATTCCGTGTGTATATCTTATTGTTGATCGTTCATATGGTTAATTCCTTGAAATTAGGAGGTCGTATTAATTAAATTATATAGAGTTGGTGTTGCATTTCACCCATCAAGGGCTGGGATTATAATGGATTTGTCATGTAGTTTTGTGCATTGCAACTGCCGTGTTCAGGTGGAAATATAGGTAACAGGAAAGGCATGAGTATCGCATTGTGTTATCTGGCCTTATGGTTGTGGGATCGAGTAGTTGGATTTACATATATGTGTATGGATTAATGTGGCCCGCATCCGAGGTTCTTTCCGGAGTGGAGGTTTGTGCTCGGGTGCGAGCAGTATTCCGGAACGAGTGGTACATGGACACTATGGGTCCCCTGCAGGTCATGGCTACAGAGCAAAGACATCAGATAGCGTGTATGTACAGCATGTGGAGTCTCGCATCACATTTGCATTGCACTACATTCTCATGATATATTGTTATACATGTGTGTATTATTGTCGTTAACATTGTTTATTAACCCGTGTGTGTTGTTGAGAGCCCGGTGGGGGAGGTGTTACACAAGGAAAGTGTAGAGTTGGTCGTTAGATAGTGATTTATTTCCCTAGATAAATCGTATCACAGTAAGAAGGCGAATAGGTGGACTCTTTAAATAATAAGTGTAAAGGTACAGTATACAACCAATGTGAACACGAGAGTTACTAGATTGGAATTTAGTAGAATACCTTATGGTTGGGGAATAAAAGAAGAGAGCATCGGGAGTAAAGAAGTAGGGTCGGGTATGGTAATGGTATTTATCTAGAATTCTTGAGGTCCTTGACTTATCTGTTTACCCTATTAACTGTATATTGTACTGTGTGAACTAATCTTAGTCGACCTATGATGCTTACCAGTACGTGTAGTGTACTGATACTACTCTTACTATGCCCTTTTTGGGGTGTAAATGTGTTGCAGGTTTTAGCTGATGTTTTGTCGCAAAGGTCTATCGGATATTCTCCTACAGCTTCGCCTATCTCACTCCTGGCGAAGGCTGTGTCATTTATCTTTTCTTCTAGTATTTTGAGAGCTCTTGTACCCATTTAGACTAGATCTCGGGATTTATTTTTTGGATTCATTTATATTGAAACGAGTCTGTAATAAATGTCTACATTTAATTTTATTATTTTTTAAAGATGATTGTCACATGTTTTTAGCTGTTGGGCTTTATTGGTAAGGGTTCGCCTACTAGCTTGTCATATGGTAGGTGCCGGCACGCCCCGTGGGTTGGGTCATGACATAGAATAATGGTATACAATGAGCTTAGTACAAATTTAAGGAGGAACTGTTGTGCGAGAGGTCTTCATTGTGATCAGTTGGGTTCCAACGGACTTTGCTTGATGAGATATTCACTGGTATGGTTCTTGTATTGTGTTTTGAAGGTTTAAGAAGATTTGGAAGTAGCCAAGTTGGCTATCGGTAAGATCAGGTTTGATAGAATTGCGTAGAGATCTTAGATGGATCAAGGATTCTTTCTGGCGAGAGTAAGTCATGGTTTCAGGTTTATGGTGTGTGTGTTTATGTGTTTTTAAGAAATCACGGTGCGAAAAACGGCTTTAGCAAGTACGAAGGAAAGGCTAGCAGAATTAGAATATCTTACCGGTTCAGAGTGGGCTATGGTTTGTGGCCATGATTCAAAGGATTGCATTGGTTTGAGAAAGTGTTTGTGGGGCCTATTGATTGCATTTAGAGTTGCGGTTTTAACAAATCAGAGAATTCGAGCAAAAGCAATTCATTTATTTGAGGATCAGTTCTGAGGGAAATTTGAATATAGAGATATGAGAATTGGAGCTTGAGCATAGTTTAGAGAGTTATGACTAGTAGACCGAGCGAGCATGTTCTTCTGAAGGTTACATCCATGTAGGGTGTCATGTGATTTAGGAAGGAGGGTAGGTGAGCCCGAGGTGTATTGGCCTAGTTGAGACTATATGTGGTATTGATCTTGTGTTATGAGTTAGTTTTTCACCAGGCTAGTAAGTTGTTCATCCGATCTTCCATGTTTCTATGTTGAGGAAGTACAATCCTGATAGTTCCTATATCATTCGTTGGGTTTCAGTTTTGGTTCGATAAGAATCTTTCCTAATAAGGAGAATTTCGTTATGCTTTCTAGATATCCTATAGTTGCGGACTCAAGTATTTTCCCCATTCTTTTCCTTGTCGCTCGAGGACGAGTGATTGTTTAGTTGGTATCTCATGTACCAAATAATTTGGTCGTTATTGCTTCTTTGACACTTTTGACCCTTCCCCGAGCTTTGTTAGCTCACATTTGACCCGAGGGGACCATTAACATGCTTCCCGAGGTCTTTCGATATGATTTGGGTGATTTTGTGGAAATTTGGGCTTAAAACGAAAAAGAGTTGACTCAAAGTTGGCTTTTAGGTAAACGGACCTTTTTTGAGAATCCGTCGATTTTGAGAGGTCCAGATGGTCTTTTAAAACTTGTGTGTATATTCGATTCGGTTCCCAATGCACTCGGGTACATTTTAGGACTTGGGTTGGAAAGTTAATTTTGAGGTATCGGGGATTGACTTGGTCAACAAGACTTCTGATGGGAATTCCGAGGTCATGAGTGCTTTCGTAGCGCGTTTTTTTGTATATCTGCATATTTGGTTTGTGTCCAAGAGGTTCCGGGTGTTGATTACAAGTTTGGAAGACACTAGAAAATTCTGGTGTCTGGTGAGCGCTATAGCAGTGAGGTGACCGCTATAGCGGTGGGTTGACTGCCATAGCGGTAAGGTAGCGCTATAGCGGGGGGTTGACTGCCATAGCGGTAAGGTAGCACTATAGCGGGGGGTTGATCGCTATGGCGGCTGACAAACCAGATTTTCTATTTAAAAACCCCTAAGTCTCTAAACATTTCCCCATTTCGTCTGAAGGATATTGGAGAGGGTTTTGGAGTTCTTGAAGAGGCTAAGCTTTGTGGTGAGTTTTCCCAACCTTATACTTCATTCCTTGATCATTAAATCACCATAGAAATTCATGGTTCATGCTAAGTTCATCCATAAGTTGAGTATTAATAGTGGGTTTTAATAGGTTTCTTCCAAAATGATTTCTTGGCTTTACATCTGAATTTAGTGGTTGGGTTAGCTTTATTTAGCATGTATTTGATGAATATAAGTTACAGTAACATGTTTACTTCTTAATTAAGGTCTAATTGTTGAATTGGGAGTTAGGGTTTATGCCCAAATTTGGGGGTTTTGCCTAGAATTCTAATTTGAGTATATTGTTGGTTCTTCTAGCTTGATATTGATATTGATCACCTAGAGCTTTAATTTCATGTTGAGATCTTTAGATTCCTAATTTCACCTTTCTAGTTCATAAATCCTATTCCATAGGTTGGGAATTTGGGTCTTGAATAGAAGTAGGGTTTGAATGATGTTCTTCTTGATTCTAATTCCATGATTCGGATATGCTTAGACTTTCTTTATCTCGAGGCTCAAAGAAAAGGGAAGACTAAGGTTTGATTATTGGAGATTTTGATGTTCTGCCTTCCAGGTAGGTTATGGTTTACCTAATAGTGAGACTTCGATTAGCGAAGCGTATGTTTAGATGATATTGTTGGAGAATGCATGTAAGCCTTCGAGTATGAAGTTGGGATTGATATTGTCTTAGGTTGGGCCTTATTGTATGATTTGAGGGCTAGCCATGTTGCTGTGTTATTGACTTATTTTGATCTATTTACTTGTGGTTCGTTGATGACATTGGGTTATTGGTGATTAGCGATATATCATGGCTATGATATTTGGGTACTTTACTTGATTGATACTGAGATGAGAATTGTGATTCCATTGTGGCTTATTGTGTAGCCTTATCATTGATATTACTTGTGTGCCCTGGGAGGTACTGTTGAGAGTTATGATTCCATTGTGGCTTATTGTGTAGCCTTACTATTGATATTACTTAGGTGCCAGGTGTGGTACTGTTTTCGGATATAATTGGTTGTTGATGTCACATTTCATCATATTCATACGCATTTCCATGATATACTGACATATGCATGGTTCTGGTACTGATGATGATATGTGAGAGAGTGTAGCCTATGAGGTTTCTGCCGGAGAGCGTAACAGAGAGATGAGTGCTCGTTGCCCGAGGTTTCTTATCAGGAACGATGGAGTGTCCGATGCCCGAGGTATTTGCCGAGATCATGAGAGTGTGCTCGTGATCCGAGATCATATTCTGGAGTGAGTGGTACATGGACGTGGGTCCCCTATGGGTCATGATCATCGAGACGTGGAGTAATTCCGACCGCGACATATTGTACAAAGCTGCATATGCATTGCATTCACTTCATACATTATTGCATTGCATTGTATCATTTGGCTTCCTGTGATATTCCTGTGATTTATTGTGATACCATTATGATGTACTAGTTCGGATTGATTATACTAAGACTTGGCACAGTTGGGCTTAGATGCTATAACATAGGTGATGACTTGTGATATCATTGCGATGTACTGGTTCGGATTGATTATACTAAGACTTGGCACAATTGGGCTTAGATGCTATAACATAGGTGATAACTTGTGTTATACCATTGTGATGTACTGGTTCGGATTGATTATACTGAGACTTGGCACAGTTCGGTTTTGATGCTGTAACATAGGAGATAACTTGTTCTTTGGATATAGATTCGTGTTGACTTGTACTTGTTGGTTTATGTGTTTATCTTGCTTTATTGTCTTTATATACGTTAGCTAGTCTTAGTCAGCCTATGATACCTACCAGTACTTGTTGTTTGTACTGACCCGCACTTGCTGCATTCTTTTATGAATGCAAAGTACCGAGTGAGATCGACTTCTACTCCTCGTGACTGATATTCGAGAATGGCTGATTCGAGTCCTTCAGGGTTAGCATAAGGACGTTCGCTGCCCGAAGACTTTTTCTATCATTATGTCATTATTTCCTTTATAAGACATAGTTTTGAGACTATTGATGTATTGTTATTATTTAGACTTGTAGTAGTTAGTTGCTTTTGTATGACCAGACCAGATACTGGGGTGTATTTCTTACTTCCGCATTTTCTTATATTATTATTGTAAGACTTACGTTATTCTATCTTCTTCCGCTTTACTTATGTTTTATGATGTTGGGTTAAGGGTTCGCCTACCGAGGTGGGAAGGGTAGGTGCCCTCATGACTTAATGAAATTGGGTCGTAACAGGTTTAGTGGGAAATAAGGTATGTCTCTTTTCGAACATACTTTTCAACCTTGAAAATGGTTTCTATGGCCATAGTTATAGTTTCATAAAAATCTTCAGAAGTTCTATGCTTAAAAGGTATAGTTTCGTAGTTCGTTCATGATTGTCATTCCGAATATCGTGAACGCATTACGTAATCAGTGTTTACTCATGTTTGATATTCATGAGTCTTAGGCATGAAAACCCAGAATATTTATGAATAGTTAATATTCTAAATTCTATAAACAGTCCATGATTCCATGTCTCATGATAGTAATGCTTAGTATTCATGTTAAAATTACAATATGATGAACCTATGAATTCAGATACTCATATCATGAATTACAGAATGAGGAATACCTATACTTGGGCCCGAGGCCACATGTTATATGGGCCCAAGGACATATGTTATATACTATTGTATGGGCCCAAGCCAAAGTTTATGAACTCCAATAAATTTGTGATATTCCTCATGTTCAATTCGGTTATCCTTATGTTTTTAGTTTCAGTATTAATATATTTCATGTTTATTGGACTGGGCTGCCCTTTCCCCCTAGCACCCTACATCTATTTTTTCTTTTGGTTGATTTTACATACAAGTACAATTCAAATGTATTTACGTCCCTTTTAGCCCGGGGACCTGCATTTAACAATGCAGGTACAGAGATGTATGACGAAAGGACTCCCCGTTAGAGTTTGCTCGTATCGGCTTTTGGTGAGCCCCACTTCATTTGTGTGTTTTCTTTACTGTCACGACCCGACTAGGGGCCGCGACGGGTACCCGGGCTAACCGCCGAGCACCGCTCGTATTATTACTTCTTAGACTTATTAACAATCAATTATCCAATTCATGCTCAATTTACAAAAGAAAATCCATTTTCACTTAGAAACAAAAATGATTTTTATACACATAAGCCCTTAGGCTAGCAAAATAAGACATATACATAAAGACTGCCATAAAACCACACGACCCACATCGAGTATCTACGAGCCTCTATGAGATGACATCTACAATTGTACACAAAAGAATCATCATAGGCACCTCCAGGACGATGGAGGGCTTTCAGTCAGCTAGCAGCCACTAAGAATCCGGAGCAAGGTCTCCTCCCTGTCTACCTGTGGGCATGAACACAGCGTCCAGAGAAAAAGGGACGTCAATACGAATATTGTACTGAGTATGTAAGGCAGCATAACAGAGAGATCATGAGTTATGGGACAAGGATATAACCTGCATAATGTCATAGGCAATCATATTAATTACTTTTATCACATTTACACAATCATAGTATACATTTTAGCACATCCCATACATCGTCATTTACATCATCGCATCATCGTCTGTATCATCATCTGTATCGTTACCCGCGTCCGGGTAACCCTCATATGCCGCCCACTAGTGGTGATCATGCCCGGCCCTCGCGGCTCGGTGTAAACATAGCAGCCCGCATTAGCGGTGACATGCCCGGCCATATAGGCGCGGTGGAAATCATAGCATCCCGCATTAGCGGTGACATGCCCGGCTATATAGGCGCGGTGGAAATCATAGCAGCCCGCATTAGCGGTGACATGCCCGGCCATATAGGCGCGGTGGAAATCACATCGCATCATCGATCATAACACATTACCATAGCATCATGGATCATTTCTTAGTATTCCATATATTTCATAATCATGTTTCAAGTTAGCCTTATTCATTTTCTTATCATCATAGCATATATTAGCATTAAGAGCATACAATGGGCTCTAAGACAACCACATTACGTTGGGGTGACGTAAGGTCGTGAATCCCCGATTGTGTTATGGACATTCATGAGTAGCATGCCTCGCCTTGAAGGGAAGTAAAACATAAGGCGAGTGTTAACGATAAGAACACCATTAGCGTTATAGGGACGTCGTGTCACAATTTCATAAATCTCTATACTTTAGCTCATTGTCATCATTATCATACTCATAGGTGATTCAATAGATAAGAGACCCCATAAGTTTCTTATTATAGAAGGATTATGGGAAACTTGAAAGATTCATGCCTTTGAAAGAAGAGTTAAGCCCCACATACCTTTCTCGTTTAAGCAATTTAGCGTTTGCGTATTCTTCTTCAAGGTCGCACCTCTACCTTCAAAAGAGGAGTCGTACTAACATTAGTCAATTAGCCATAAGAACGCACTACTATTCTAGAGAAAATTGGGCAGCACTTCCTTTGTTTATACTACTTTCCCCGTATTCTATTTTAACTCCCAATATCCACAACAACAATTCACAATATCGTACTAACATTCATCATTTAATCATATTCGGTGATTTCACCATTTCTCTCCAATTTTCTTCACATTTATGGTTATACCTCGTTATCGCGTTTCCGCATACATAACACTTATTCCATGACCTAAACATCAATTACAATGTACTCATAATCATAGCACACCAACATTCATGATTCAACCTAGCTATCACCCAACTATGACATTATTCACTCAGTAATGGTCCATTTTCTATGTCTTGCTACAATTCATGCATCTTAGATTTCCAATACCTTAACCAACATGTAATGGTCATGAAACTTACCTTGGATGAGGGTTGAACAAGCCTTGGATGAGAATACTCCTCTAACACCAAAACCCTATCTTCCCTCCTTTGGTTTTCTTTGAAGAAGATGAGCTTTACTTGAGTTTACACACTTTGATTCATGGATTTTGTGTTGTTGATCTTAGTTTTCCTTGGATTTCTCTTGTAGTTGAAGAGTGGAGAGCTTTCTAGATGTTTCTTGAAGAGTTGAGGGTGGATGAAATGAAAAGAATGAAATGAAATGGTCCCTTATATTAAAAATACAAAGCTGGCCGAGACCAATTATACGGACCAACATACGGTCCGTACTATTTATACGGACCGTATGTATTGGCGTACATTTGATCCAGAGGCTGGTCCTCTCTTTGGCCAATTATACGGTCAATTCTACGGCCAGTAGAAATTATACGGTTCGTAGATTGGACCGTATAATGTCCAGTGGTTCCGTTTCCGTTCTCGTTGTCTCATTTGATCTCCGATCTTTATGGAACCTTCTTGGCACTTGTTTAACACCTCAATATCAATCTTAGGGACATCATCACACTTCTCTAAGACATCATTATGTCATCGTAGACTCGTTACTCGAAATTCTTACCCGATACGCCACATGTGGTTCACTTTCCTTAGCAACTTTCTTTCCTTGCGTTATATTCCTTTAAAACCTCGTCGAGGGTCATCTAATACTCTTTCTTACTCGTCTAAACATCACATACACTACGTCCTCTGTTCTCCTATTCACTGTACATGTACGGAGGATTTTCCAAGGTGTAACATTCTTCCCCCCTTTTGGAACATTCGTCCTCGAATGTTAAACACTCGAGATTCTACGAAAATTTCGCAAGAGTTTCCCCTGTAACTTGGAACTACCCACCTGTCACAACAACCCATAATATCATCGCCTCACAGGGCTACATCATAATAGCAACATATATATGGCCACGCGTGACCAAAAGCATAAAAATAAAGCATACATACCTTATATTGTCGACGTTTCATCTTGGATCTCTCCCGGGGATTGGAATAAGTGTGGATACTTGGATTTCATCTTCTCTTCTGCCTCCTAAGTTATTTCTTCCCGATTGTTGTTTCGCTACAATACTTTAACGGATGCTACTTCTTTATTTCGAAGTTTTCTCACCTGCCTATCTAAGATAGCAATGGGCACCTCTTCATAAGTTAACTTTTCCGTTATTTGCACATCGTCTATCGGAACAATATTTGTGGGATCTCCAACACACTTGCGGAGCATCGAGACGTGAAAGACTGGATGAACTGATTCAAGCTCCGAAGGTAATTCCAATTCATAGGCTACCTGTCCTACCTTGCAGATGATTTTGTAGGGTCCGATGTACCTCGGACTTAGCTTCCCTTTCTTGCCAAATCTCATCACCCCTTTCATTGGTGAAACTTTTAAAAATACCCAATCATTAATTTGAAATTCCAAGTCTCTCTGGCGGTTATCCGCATAAGATTTTTGGCGACTTTGGGCTGTCAACAACCGATCTCGGATCACCTTGACCTTTTCTATTGATTGTTGGATCAATTCAGGACCCACTAATTGTGCTTCTCATATTTCGAACCATCCGATTGGAGATCTGCATTTCCTTCCATATAGCGCTTCATACGGATCCATTTGTATACTAGAATGGTAGCTATTGTTATATGCGAACTCAATGAGGGGTAAGTGATCATCCCAGCTACCACCAAATTCCAACACACTCGCCCGTAGCATATCTTCTAAGGTTTGAATGGTACGCTCGGCTTGCCCGCCAGTCTGTGGATGGAACGCCGTACTAAACTTCACTTGCGTGCCCAAACCTTCTTGGAAAGACTTCCAGAACTTAGCTGTAAACTGTGCTCTCCTGTCGGTAATAATAGACAATGGAATACCATGAAGTCGCACAATTCCTTTAAAATACATCCTGGCATAATTCTCTGCTGCGTACGTGGTTTTGACTGGGAGAAAATGAGCTACTTTCGTCAACCTATCCATGATCACCCGTATCGAATCATATTTACCCCGAGAACGAGGTAATCCCACAATAAAATCCATATTTATTACTTCCCATTTCCAAGTAGGTATCTCTATCGCTTGCAACAAACCTCCCGGCTTCTGATGCTCAACCTTTACCTGTTGGCAATTTGGGCATTTTGCCACAAATTCTGCTATGTCTCTCTTCATACCATCCCACCAATACATCATCTTGAAGTCGTGATACATTTTGGTCGAACCCGGATGAATAGAATATCGGGAGCAATGTGCTTCTTCTAGAATTCGTTGGCGCAGACCCGCCACATTCGACACACATAATCTTCCTCGGTATCTGAGAATCCCATCAATAGAAACTTCAAACGGGGACTTTTCCTTCCCATGAGATGCATCTCTATAACGACATAATTGAGCATCTTCATAGTGTCGTTCTTTCACTTCCATATCCACGGACGAAATTGTGGAATCCTTGATACTAATACCTGCATCACCTGAATCAATTACACGCACTCCCAGATTAGCTAATCGATGAAGTTCTTGAACCATATCTTTTCCTTTCCAGAGGAATCTCACATAAACTGCCCATTGATCGGCGGCTAAGAGCATCGGCTACTACATTCGCCTTCTCGGGGTGGTATAGGATGTTAACATCATAATCTTTTAATAATTCTAGCCACCGCCTCTGTCGCAAGTTCAACTCCCTTTGCTTGAAAATGTACTGGAGGCTCTTGTGATCTGTATAGATATCAACATGCACACCATACAAATAATGTCTCCACATTTTTAAGGCATGAATGACCGCAGCCAATTCGAGATCATGAGTTGGGTAATTCTTCTCATGTTTCCGCAGTTGTCTCGAAGCATATGCAATGACCTTACCATGCTGCATCAATACGCATCCCAATCCGACACCCGAAGCGTCACAATACACAACATAGCCATCTGACCCTTCTGGAAGTGTTAAAACTGCAGCTGAGGTCAACCTGTCTTTCAACTCTTGGAAGCTACGCTCACAAGCGTCATTCCACTGGAATTTAGCTGCCTTCTGGGTTAGCTTCGTCAATGGGGCTGAAATAGATGAAAATCCCTCTACAAACCTTCTATAATATCCGGCTAAACCCAACTACGAACTTCTGTCGGCGTCGTAGGCCTTGGCCAAGTCTTCACCGCTTCAATCTTCTGAGTGTCGACTCGAATACCATCATCGGAAATAACATGGCCCAGAAATGTCACAGAATTCAGCCAAAACTCACATTTTGAAAATTTTGCATATAATTCCCGGGCTCGAAGAATACCAAGAACAATCCTCAAATGATCTGCATGTTCTGATTCCGTGCGAGAATACACCAGAATATCATCGATAAATACTATCACAAATAGATCCAAAAGAGGCCTGAATATATTGTTCATCAGATTCATAAATATAGCCGGAGCATTAGTCAACCCGAATGACATCACTCAGAATTCATAATGGACATATCTCGTTCTGAAGGCCGTTTTAGGAATATCCGCTTCTCTAACTCTCACCTGATGGTAACCTGACCTCAAATCTATTTTTGAAAACCACTTGGCACCTTGCAATTGATCGAATAAATCATCGATTCTTGGAAGAGGATATTTGTTCTTTATCGTCACCCTGTTCAATTGCCTACAGTCAATACACATTCGTAGAGAGCCGTCTTTCTTTCTTACAAACAAGACCGGTGCTCCCCACGGTGATGAACTGGGTCTAATGAATCCCTTCTCGAGCAAGTCCTTCAGCTGTGCCTTTAGCTCTTTCAATTCTGCCGGAGCCATTCGATAAGGAGGAATAGAAATGGGCTTTGTGTCCGGCAATACATCAATGGCGAAATCAATTTCTCTTTCTGGTGGAAGACCTGGAAGTTCATCTGCGAATACGTCTGGAAATTCGTTAACCACCGGAACTGACTGGAAAGTTGGCGGCTTTGCCTCGGTGTCATGAACTCGAACTAAGTGATAAATATAGCCTTTGGCTATCATCTTCCTCGCCTTGAGGTAGGAAATAAACCTACCCTTTGGAGATGCTGTATTACCCTTCCATTCAAGCACGGACTCTCCCGGGAATTGAAATCGAACTACTTTTGTCCGGCAATCAACATTTGCATAGCACGAAGCCAACCAATCCATACCCATTATTATATCGAAGTCAACCATTTCTAGCTCGATCAAATCAGCTTGGGTCCGACGATCACATATCACAATAACACAATTTGTCACACCCCGACCTCGCTGGGGTGTGATGGGCACCCGACCCTTACTTAGGGCCGAGCGAACCTTCAGACTCTCGCTGCACATAAAATCACGTCAACTCTTTTTTTTTCTTTAAAACAAATAATAAAGTACATAGCAAAACTTTTCTTTCAGAAATATTCTTTCTCGTGGCTTTCAAGCCGAACAAATTTGTGATCATAAAAAATTCATTACGTACACAGACCGACAACCAATACCCACGACACTGTCTGCAAAGTCTCTAGTAAGATCCCAAAAGCATAACATACAGAATCTGACTCGGCAGCACTCCGGGAACAAATGGAGCTTGCCATCTGCACTGGAACAGGGGGTCCGTACGGATATGTACCGAGTATGTAAAGCGGAAATATAACAATATAAGCAAAACCGAGCTAGAATTATAGAAATAGAACAGGTAGTATCGGATCCGAGTCCGAAACGGAAATACAGAGTGTGTGGCCAGGACCACGATATATATCATAAGCACGGGGTGTAGTCGTCTGAATCGTGATATGAAACAGAGGTACAAAGCCTAACTGGCAGGATCATCGTGCGGATCGGGGCACAGAGTGCGACTGACATACCCGCAACCGAAGCTAGGGATGTAGAACTATAGCCGACTGAAGCATAGTCCGGATCAATCATGCAGAAGCAACACCAACAGAATCATTCTCCGAATCCGCTGTCCAGAAATGTAACAGGCAGAACCATGCATGCAGAATCATAACTTACACAAGCACAGGTAGTATACATTTACCTCAAGTTTCGGCCCTTTAGTGAGGGGCGCAATGGACAGTGCACTGGGGTGTGCACGAATAACCAGGTCGCCACAGGGTCGCCTCTAGTGCACAAGTCATACCCAAGAGGTTCCAGCAGGCAAATACGGCAGTTAGAATGTCAAAATGCTTTACTTTCTTTTGAAAAACATTTTTGTTTCACACATATAAAAGAATCAACGCACAATTTCCGCGGCCATAAGTCCAGCGGTCGCTACCACGCATACCGCGGCCAAGTACCCAGCGGTCACTATCACACGTACCGCGGCCAAGGGTCCAACGGTTATAATCACACATACCGCGACCAAAAGTCCAGCGGTTACAATCACACATACCGCGGTCGAGGGTCCAGCGGTCACAATAACACATTTGACATACCGCGGTCAAGGGTCCAGCGGTCACAATCACACATTTGACATACCGCGGTCAAGGGTCCAGCGGTCTATGTCAGGCACAATCACAAGTGCGGCAGACGCGGTCAAGGGTCCAGCAGTCAATGCCACACGTCCGGCATGATGCGGTCAAGGGTCCAGCTGTCAATGTCGGACACGCCGCGGTCGAGGGTCCAGCGGCCAATATTACATATGCGCATATTCACATAACCGGCCCGGGACTCGGTGAAACAGAAAACAACCATACAGGATACCAAATCACTACTTCCCAAACATAAATCACACGTGCCAGGATCATGCATCACACAAGATTCAGGTATGCCAAAATCGTATATCAGAAAATACAGAAGATAAGTAGTTTATCCAAATTATCACGGTAAGGTTTTCAAAACGTTTTAGATGTCAAAAACATTTTATAACGCTCATGAAGGTGGTTGTAACACCTATCGTATAGTAAACAACATAATAACCACGAGTTACCTGCGAACTCCGGACAAGAGTACATTGGTTAAAGCCATACAACACATATCAGGGTTTCTGTCCCCGCAGTTGGTTCAATAATAATTAGAATCCGTCTCAGGATAGATAAAATATCTCCCGTTTAGTAGTCGGGATAATAGCCATAAGTCCCTAGACTTGTCGCACCGAAGTGAGACAAACAAAACCATAGGAGGGGCGCCGGGGGTAACGGGCCCACCTCGGGTCAAGTCGGGGTGGCGGACATGAATCACGCCCATTAGACTCTACGGAGTCATCCAGGAAAGTTTCGGAGTGATTGGATTACATTTGTGAAAGTTATGGAGGTTTAACCACTTTTTTTTTTTCACCAAAAGCACCTTTTGAAGTTCAATTGAATTGAATGAATAGTACCAAGAAATCAATCTCGGTTTCCGATGAGCAGAATTTCCCCCGAGGCTAAAATCTCCACCTAGCACACCTAGGACATGCCAAAGAACAAAGGGAAAGGCTTTACATACCTCGATTGCGCCTTATGCTCGCTTGGCTTTAATTCCAATTTCGTCCAGAATCTACAAATGGTCATGTTTACCAATTGTCAATTTCAAGCTTTTCAAGAATCTAAGCTTAATCACATAATTGCCTACCGAAATTTTGGCAGCATTTCCCCTATAAACTCGCCTATACGAATTTCCAATTGCTCTCCTGTTGACACAGAAATACCAACAATAACGTATGGACACAACCATATCTTCAATTCTTTTATTTCAACAAGAACAACAACATATCAAAACAACCCCCAACTATAACATAACGATGCCCGAAATTCTAACGAACACTTGAAATACACCAAGCAGCCCGTATGCACTTCTTATACCTTATTCCATGCAATCTTTTCAGCAAATTTCTGAGAAATACAACAGCAGCCACACGACACCACATAATCTATTCATATGCAACTAAACCACATTATTATCTCTATAATCCTTACAACAACCCACAACAATTTTTAACTCCAACTCTAACCTTCAAATTCCTTCATTCTCATCACATAATCTATGATTACAACAACCAAAATATTAATTCAATCAGTCCATCAATTTCAATTAAAACAGCCCCTAATCCATAAATCTCAACAAAACAACAAACGAGTTTATAATGTTGTTTTCTCCGTTCTAATTCGTTAAAACTCTAAATAAACACTTTAATAACATAAAATGAATCTTATAAATACCTTAGAAGCAGCTCAAACACGAAAATTTCATTCCCCAAGACCAATATTTAGCTCAAATTGAAGGCAACTCAACGTACAATGCTTTTCTCTTCATGAGCTTCGGGATTCGGGGCTCGGATTTTGATCAAAATGACCTTCTTAGCCTTGAAGTTTTCTCTCTCTCTCTCTAATGTTCTTGGAAGATCATAACTGAAAATGATCAGCCCTCAAATGAATTTTCTATATATTTTAACGTTATTGGGCCTCATGGGCCGAAACATACTAATGGGCCAAAATATGAGTGCTTGGATCGGATCACAATTTTCTGCCCCGCCAGCCCAACTTGCATCGTCCATATCTGCTTATCCAGATATCGTTTTGACGAGCGGTTTGTTGCGTTAGAAACTATACTCGATGAACGTCATTTTAGAATTTTGAAACACCTTAAAACTCCTCATATACTAGGAGCTATGACTCCAACAATATGGGCTAAAAATCTGGTCCGAGATATTTTCTGAAGTTGTTTGGATTCATTTCGTTCAGCTTCGTTTAACTTCTAATCCTCTTCTGACCCTCATGTAACCTCTTATACATACATATACATACTCATATACGCTCATAACGCGATTTCAAATCCTTTAGGTTACGATGTCACCTCGGGATACTTAAGGCAACCATATATATATATAACGATATTCTTACTACTCGATTAACTTTCCTTGAACCTTCTTAACTCATTCTTTCTTGTCTTAATTCAAGTAGCACAGATTATTATGGAGTGTAACATCCTCCCCCCCATAGGAACATTCGTCCCCGAATGTCAAATTAGTCCTACATAAGTATACTGCTTCTGGTGATGTTATAACGAATCATTTGTAACTTGAACTCATCTATCATGCTGTGCCTTTCTTTACTTAGCCTAATTCCATTCTCCACCTGACATCTGTTAATATTGATCTTCCAAATATAGTAGACACTATTTAGCTACCTCTGTAATCGACTGCAACTTACCATGTCCATCTACACTTGAAGATTAAGTCGAGTTCTTCTTGATCGTCCTCTTTAAATTCACTGTCTTCTTGTAACTAGCTCGTTCTGACCATCTCACTTAAGTCATTTTGCAATTTCCCTTAATCCCACTTATAACACTTTAAGCATATTATCTCGTGTCGTTTCTCTATTTTTGACTCAACTCTTCTATTGCCTCTTTACTCAGATTTGCTCTTAGTTCTCCTATCATGCATCTTATTGCAAGCTTTACACGAGTATGTGTAGGTACTCAAATCAGCCCAGAAAATATCTTAGCGTTGTCTCACTAGTCTTTATGCTTTACTTTACATTCTTCCTTCATACCTTCCAATAGTATCGGGGCCCAATTATGGCTTTTGCTATCCGTACTAATGATGTCTCTGTAGTTTTGCCTTAAATCACCTTACACCTTTCTTTGACGTATCCAAAATATTGCAACCGCACTATTGTTATTGAATTCTTACCCTTTTTATATTTCTGGGAAAATTTGGGTAGAGGTTCTTCTGTACTTCTTACTATCCCAAAACCTGCACGCAGGAAATACCAACAATGCCTCACAGGGCCAACATATATACGTATATATATCATATCGTATCATAGCCACACAGGCCTAACAATTTCAAGTAAAAGTATAAAGATGTCGAGACTTACCTCACATGTCCAATTCAAACTGCACCTGTTACACTTTCCTGTTTACTTTCCTACCTACCTTATCTTTCATTCTTCAACCTTATTTTTCAATCATATCTCAATATTCTTACCTTATCCAACATGCCTCTTTCGCATCGTAACTTACCTGTGTACCTTGTAACTGCCAATATCATCGGTCGCTTTCTTCTGTCGATGTCATTCTTCAGCTGAAATCAAAGGTTAGTAAAAAGGAAATTCCTTTCCTACAGCTGGCTCTATCGCACGATCCACGATTCAAAGAAGATCAACAATCCCTAGATGCCCCGTAGTCTCTTGTTTATAGATGTGGCGCGCAACACACCATAAACAGGACTCTACCAGACACGACTTTGCAGACAACCCCTAGGACAGACCTGCTCTGATACCACTCTGTCACACCCCGACCTCGCTGGGGTGTGATGGGCACCCGACCCTTACTTAGGGCCGAGCGAACCCTCAGACTCTCGCTGCACATAAAATCACGTCAACTCTTTTTTTTTCTTTAAAACAAATAATAAAGTACATAGCAAAACTTTTCTTTCAGAAATATTCTTTCTCGTGGCTTTCAAGCCGAACAAATTTGTGATCATACAAAATTCATTACGTACACAGACCGAAAACCAATACCCACGACACTGTCTGCAAAGTCTCTAGTAAGATCCTAAAAGCATAACATACAGAATCTGACTCGGCAGCACTCCGGGAACAAATGGAGCTTGCCATCTGCACTGGAACATCTTCCATCTGTCCTCAACTCAACTGGGAGTACCTGCGCGGCATGAAATGCAACCCCCGAAGAACAGGGGGTCAGTACGGAAATGTACCGAGTATGTAAAGCGGAAATATAACAATATAAGCAAAACCGAGCCAGAATGATAGAAATAGAACAGGTAGTATCGGATCCGAGTCCGAAACGGAAATACAGAGTGTGTGGCCAGGACCACGATATATATCATAAGCACAGGGTGTAGCCGTCTGAATCGTGATATGAAACAGAGGTACAAAGCCTAACTGGCAGGATCATCATGCGGATCGGGGCACAGAGTGCGACTGACATACCCACAACCGAAGCTAGGGGTGTAGAACTATAGCCGACTGAAGCATAGTCTGGCTTAATCATGCAAAAGCAACACCAACAGAATCATTCTCCGAATCCGCTGTCCAGAAATGTAACAGGCAGAACCATGCATGCAGAATCATAACTTACACAAGCACAGGTAGTATACATTTACCTCAGGTTTCGGCCCTTTAGTGAGGGGCGCAATGGACAGTGCACTGGGGTGTGCACGAATAACCAGGTCGCCACAGGGTCGCCTCTAGTGCACAAGTCATACCCAAGAGGTTCCAGCAGGAAAATACGGCAGTTAGAATGTCAAAATGCTTTACTTTCTTTTGAAAAACATTTTTCTTTCACACATATAAAAGAAAAAACGCACAATTTCCGCGGCCATAAGTCCAGCGGTCGCTACCACGCATACCGCGGCCAAGTACCCAGTGGTCACTATCACACGTACCGCGACCAAGGGTCCAGCGGTTATAATCACACATACCGCGACCAAAAGTCCAGCGGTTACAATCACACATACCGCGGTCGAGCGTCCAGCGGTCACAATCACACATTTGACATACCGCGGTCAAGGGTCCAGCGGTCACAATCACACATTTGACATACCGCGGTCAAGGGTCCAGCGGTCTATGTCAGGCACAATCACAAGTGCGGCAGACGCGGTCAAGGGTCCAGCAGTCAATGACACACGTCCGGCATGACGCGGTCAAGGGTCCAGCTGTCAATGTCGGACACGCCGTGGTCGAGGGTCCAACGGCCAATATTACATATGCGCATATTCACATAACCGGCCCGAGACTCGGTGAAACAGAAAACAACCATACAGGATACCAAATCACTACTTCCCAAACATAAATCACACGCGCCAGGATCATGCATCACACAAGATTCAGGTATGCCAAAATCGTATATCAGAAAATACAGAAGATAAGTAGTTTATCCAAATTATCACGGTAAGGTTTTCAAAACGTTTTAGATGTCAAAAACATTTTATAACGCTCATGAAGGTGGTCGTAACACCTATCGTATAGTAAACAGCATAATAACCAGGAGTTACATGCGAACTCCGGACAAGAGTACATTGGCTAAATCCATACAACACATATCAGGGTTTCTGGCCCCGCAGTTGGTTCAATAATAATTAGAATTCGTCTCAGGATAGATAAAATATCTCCCGTTTAGTAGTCGGGACAATAGCCATAAGTCCCTAGACTTGTCGCACCGAAGTGAGACAAACAAAACCATAGGAGGGGCGCCGGGGGTAACGGGCCCACCTCGGGTCAAGTCGGGGTGGCGGACATGAATCACGCCCATTAGACTCTACGGAGTCATCCAGGAAAGTTTCGGAGTGATTGGATTACATTTGTGAAAGTTATGGAGGTTTAACCACTTTTTTTTTTCAACAAAAGCACCTTTTGAAGTTCAATTGAATTGAATGAATAGTACCAAGAAATCAATCTCGGTTTCCGATGAGCAGAATTTCCCCCGAGGCTAAAATCTCCACCTAGCACACCTAGGACATGCCAAAGAACAAAGGGAAAGGCTTTACATACCTCGATTGCGCCTTATGCTCGCTTGGCTTTAATTCCAATTTCGTCCAGAATCTACAAATGGTCATGTTTACCAATTGTCAATTTCAAGCTTTTCAAGAATCTAAGCTTAATCACATAATTGCCTACCGAAATTTCGGCAGCATTTCCCCTATAAACTCGCCTATACGAATTTCCAATTGCTCTCCTGTTGACACAGAAATACCAACAATAACGTATGGACACAACCATATCTTCAATTCTTTTATTTCAACAAGAACAACAACATATCAAAACAACCCCCAACTATAACATAACGATGCCCGAAATTCTAACGAACACTTGAAATACACCAAGCAGCCCGTATGCACTTCTTATACCTTATTCCATGCAATCTTTTCAGCAAATTTCTGAGAAATACAACAGCAGCCACACGACACCACATAATCTATTCATATGCAACTAAACCACATTATTATCTCTATAATCCTTACAACAACCCACAACAATTTTTAACTCCAACTCTAACCTTCAAATTCCTTCATTCTCATCACATAATCTATGATTACAACAACCAAAATATTAATTCAATCAGTCCATCAATTTCAATTAAAACAGCCCCTAATCCATAAATCTCAACAAAACAACAAACGAGTTTATAATGTTGTTTTCTCCGTTCTAATTCGTTAAAACTCTAAATAAACACTTTAATAACATAAAATGAATCTTATAAATACCTTAGAAGCAGCTCAAACACGAAAATTTCATTCCCCAAGACCAATATTTAGCTCAAATTGAAGGCAACTCAACGTACAATGCTTTTCTCTTCATGAGCTTCGGGATTCGGGGCTCGGATTTTGATCAAAATGACCTTCTTAGCCTTGAAGTTTTCTCTCTCTCTCTCTAATGTTCTTGGAAGATCATAACTGAAAATGATCAGCCCTCAAATGAATTTTCTATATATTTTAACGTTATTGGGCCTCATGGGCCGAAACATACTAATGGGCCAAAATATGAGTGCTTGGATCGGATCACAATTTTCTGCCCCGCCAGCCCAACTTGCATCGTCCATATCTGCTTATCCAGATATCGTTTTGACGAGCGGTTTGTTGCGTTAGAAACTATACTCGATGAACGTCATTTTAGAATTTTGAAACACCTTAAAACTCCTCATATACTAGGAGCTATGACTCCAACAATATGGGCTAAAAATCTGGTCCGAGATATTTTCTGAAGTTGTTTGGATTCATTTCGTTCAGCTTCGTTTAACTTCTAATCCTCTTCCGACCCTCATGTAACCTCTTATACATACATATACATACTCATATACGCTCATAACACGATTTCAAATCCTTTAGGTTACGATGTCACCTCGGGATACTTAAGGCAACCATATATATATATAACGATATTCTTACTACTCGATTAACTTTCCTTGAACCTTCTTAACTCATTCTTTCTTGTCTTAATTCAAGTAGCACAGATTATTATGGAGTGTAACACAATTTCTGAATATTTGTCTTGCTATCACGGGTTCACCTATCGGAGTAAGTACCTCAAAGGTTTCAATGAACTCGGGTTTCACCCCAACACAACCGGCAACATATGGAGTAATATAGGAAAATGTAGAACCCGGATCTATCAACGCATACACATCACGGGAGAATATAGACAATATACCTGTGACTACGTCCGGGGAGGACTCGAGATCCTGTCATCCGGCCAGAGCATATACACGGGGCTGAGTGGCACCTGAAGTAGATGCTGCCCCTCGGCCTCTACCTCGACCTGCTTTCATCTGGGGAGTCTGTCCTGCGGAGCGTGCTAATGAGGAACCCGCTGCTGAGCCTGTGGGCTGAACCCCACCTCTACCATACCGTGAGGGACAATCTCGCATCAAATGCCCCGTCTGCCCACAAACATAGCAACCATCGGTGTCCTGACGACACGGCTCTGAATGTAACTTGTGGCACCGACTGCATCGTGGAACTGGTGGTCTCCTTTGACTGTAGTCACCCCCAAACTGAGAACCCGAAGCTCTCAAGATCTGACCCTGTCCTGATGGAAAAGAGCGATCAAACCCCCTATCTGCAAACCGGGGAGGTGCACTAGCCGCTGACTGGCCTGAGGGTCGGGAATAAGTCTGCCTCGATCCCCCTCTGTACTCACTGCCTGAGCCCATAGATCTAGCTCTCTTGCCTTGTCTCCTATCACTATCTCGATCACCCCTTTGTTATTGTTGTCGCCCTTCTAAATTCTGAGTATGGGCCTGTATCCAGAAAATGTCCATCCCGTCTTGCAAAGAAGCTGTCAGACAATCCCTGAATAAATGCGGTCCCAAACCACTCACAAATCTATGTACCCGATCTCCCATGTCGGCCACCATGGTCGGAGCATATCTAGCCAGGGAATTGAACTGCATGCTATACTCTCAGGCACTCATGTTTCCTTGCCTCAAATTCAGAAATCTATCCGTTCTAGCTCGGCGGACTTCGGGTGGAAAATAGTGGCGAATAAATGCATCAACGAACTCTTGCCAAACCAGTGGAGGCGCATTCTCTCCTCTCGATAATACCAGATTATTGTACCATAACACCGCCACATCCCGAAGTCGATAAGAGGCCAACTCCACTGATTCGGTCTCGGAGGCGTGGACAATCTTCAATGTCCTCAACATCCCATCGATAAAACCTTGTGGGTCTTCCTCCGGCTTTGACCCGAATAACTCTGAGGGATTTAGACTCATAAAATCACGGGCCTTTGTACTTGCTGCCCGATCACTCAGACCCATATTTTGTCGATGCGTTTGAGCGGCAACCAATTGGGTCAATAACTGAATAGCCTCGGTCATTTGTTGACCCGAAGTGACCGGAGGAGGGATTGGAGCTGGAGCCCCTCCTTGCTCTTCAACATTAGGCGGGGTAGAAGAAGTATTAGATAAGGCCTCGTTGTGCGATTCGCCTTCCTCCATATTCAACGGAGGCTCTCTTTCTACCCGCTTCTTTGTTGTAGTCTTGCCCTTTTGGGCAGCTGTAGCTTTTCCCTTTGGCGACATTCTGAAATCATAACACACTATTAGGGAGGATAACATCTTACTCATGGCTCTATCACACGATTTCATAGAAGAAAAATGGTCATTTTTCCTAAATGCCATGTAGCCTCTTATTTATTGACGTGGCGCGCGACACATCATAAACAAGACTCTACTAGACATGGCTCGTAGACACTTCCTAAGACCAAACTTCTCTGATACCACTTTTGTCACGACCCGGCTAGGGGCTGCGACGGGTATCCGAGCTAACCGCCGAGCACTGCTCGTATTATTACTTCTTAGACTTATTAACAATCAATTATCCAATTCATGCTCAATTTACAAAAGAAAATCCATTTTCATTTAGAAACAAAAATGATTTTTATACACATAAGCCCTTAGGCTAGAAAAATAAGACATATACATAAAGACTCTGCCATAAAACCACACGACCCACATCGAGTATCTACGAGCCTCTATGAGATGACATCTACAATTGTACACAAAAGAATCATCATAGGCACCTCCAGGACGATGGAGGGCTTTTCAGTCAGCTAGCAGCCACTAAAAATCCGGAGCAAGGTCTCCTCCCTATCTACCTGTGGGCATGAACACATCGTCCAGAGAAAAAGGGACGTCAGTATGAATATTGTACTGAGTATGTAAGGCAGGAATGAAATAAACAGCATAACAGAGAGATCATGAGTCATGGGACAAGGATATAACTTGCATAATGTCATAGGCAATCATATTACTTACTTTTATCACATTTACACAATCATAGTATACATTTTAGCATATCCAATACATTATCATTTACATCATCGCATTATCGTTTGTATCATCATCTGTATCGTTACCCGCGTCCGGGTAACCCTCATATGCCGCCCACTAGTGGTAGACATGCCCGACCCTCGCGGCTCGGTTTAAACATAGCAGCCCGCATTAGCGGTGACATGCCCGGCCATATAGGCGCGGTGGAAATTATAGCAGCCCGCATTAGCGGTGACATGCCCGGCCATATAGGCGCGGTGGAAATCATAGCAGCCCGCATTAGCGGTGACATGCCCGGCCATATAGGCACGGTGGAAATCACATCGCATCATCGATCATAACACATTACCAAAGCATCATGGATCATTTCTTAGTATTCCATATATTTCATAATCATGTTTCAAGTTATCCTTATTCATTTTCTTATCATCATAGTATATATTAGCATTAAGAGCATACAATGGGCTCTAAGACAACCACATTACGTCGGGGTGACGTAAGGTCGTGAACCCCCGATTGTGTTATGGACATTCATGAGTATCATGCCTCGCCTTGAAGGGAAGTAAAACATAAGGCGAGTGTTAACGATAAGAATACCATTAGCGTTATAGGGACGTCGTGTCATAATTTCATAAATATCTATACTTTAGCTCATTGTCGTCATTATCATACTCATAGGTGATTCAATAGATAAGAGACCCCATAAGTTTCTTATTATAGAAGGATTATGGGAAACTTGAAAGATTCATGCCTTTGAAAGAAGAGTTAAGCCCCCACATACCTTTCTCGTTTAAGCAATTTAGCGTTTGCGTATTCTTCTTCAAGGTCGCGCCTCTACCTTCAAAAGAGGAGTCGTACTAACATTAGTCAATTAGCCATAAGAACGCACTACTATTCTAGAGAAAATTGGGCAGCACTTCCTTTGTTTATACTACTTTCCCCGTATTCTATTTCAACTCCCAATATCCACAACAACAATTCACAATATCGTACTAACATTCATCATTTAATCATATTCGGTGATTCCACCATTTCTCTCCAATTTTCTTCACATTTATGGTTATACCTCGTTATCGCGTTTCCGCATACATAACACTTATTCCATGACCTAAACATTATTTACAATATACTCATAATCATAGCACACCAACATTCATGATTCAACCTAGCTATCACCCGACTATGACACTATTCACTCAATAATGGTCTATTTTCTATGTCTTGCTACAATTCATGAATCTTAGCTTTGCAATACCTTAACCAACATGTAATGGTCATGAAACTTACCTTGGATGAGGGTTGAACAAGCCTTGGATGATAATACTCCTCTAACACCAAAACCCTATCTTCCCTCCTTTGGTTTTCTTTGAAGAAGATGAGCTTTACTTGAGTTTACACACTTTGATTCATGGATTTTGTGTTGTTGATCTTAGTTTTCCTTGGAATTATCTTGTAGTTGAAGAGTGGAGAGCTTTCTAGATGTTTCTTGAAGAGTTGAGGGTGGATGAAATGAAAAGAATGAAATGAAATGGTCCCTTATATTAAAAATACAAAGCTGGCCGAGACCAATTATACGGACCAACATACGGTCCGTACTATTTATACGGACCATATGTACTGGCGTACATTTGGTCAAGAGGCTGGTCCTCTCTTTGGCCAATTATACGGCCAGTAGAAATTATACGGTCCGTAGATTGGACCGTATAATGTCCAGTGGTTCTGTTTCCGTTCTCGTTGTCTCGTTTGATCTTCGATCCTTATGGAACCTTCTTAGCACTTGTTTAACACCTCAATATCAATCTTAGGGACATCATCAAACTTCTCTAAGACATCATTATGTCATCGTAGACTCGTTACTCGGAATGCTTACCCGATACGCCACATGTGGTTCACTTTCCTTAGCAACTTTCTTTCCTTGCGTTATATACCTTTAAAACCTCGTCAAGGGTCATCTAATACTCTTTCTTACTCGTCTAAACATCACATACACTACGTCCTCTGTTCGCCTATTCACTGTACATGTACGGGGGATTTTCCAAGGTGTAACATTTACATCATGTCATGTCATGTTAGAAAAATATGGTTTGTCAGGGCCTTGTCCTGGTAAAGAGTTAATTTTTTTATTCATGTCAGAGGCTTCATAGACAGATTAGTAGTTCAGTCAGTGTTGTTCAGATATTGTGTCATCTGTGGTGGCTACATTTTATATTCTCAGACTATTTCAGTATGTATATTTAAAGACAATATTAAGATATTTGAGTGTTCTTATTTGTAAGATTCAGTCATTCTTTTAGTAGCTCGGCATGTTTATAAATTATATTTCGCACAATTATGTTGGTTCACTCGGTCTAGCAGCTCAGACACCGGGTGCCATGTTACATCCAGGCCTAGGTTTGGGGTGTGACAAACCTCGGTATCAGAGCACTAGGTTCAAGTGTCCCAGGGAGTCTATGAAGTCGTGTCTAGTGGAGTTTCCTTTATGTGTGTGTGTGTGGGCGCCACAGATGTAAATGGCTGGCTACCAAGACATTCAGGATTGTCTTAGTTCTTTCGTACTCTAGATAGTGCAGTTGGAGCTATACCTTCAAGAAATAATTCTAACTCGTGCGTATTACATTTCTTTCAGAATATGTCAACTAAGAAAAGGTCAACTACGAGCCAAAGGGCTATTATTGATGTTGCCCTAGAGGTGGACTCTCAGACTCAAGGAGTTTTTACCAAGGCTCAGGGACTTGCATCAGGTTTGGTACTCCCGAATTCATCCCCATCTACTATAGAGAGGCTTGCGGAGGTTCATACTACAGTCACTCTACCGCCCAATTCCACTGATATAGAAGTTAGGGGAGCTATCCAGTTTCTCACCCCAGATTGTTTCTATGCAACTCCGCATCAGGGAACGACTCCAAGCACTGATGCTCATAAGGGGGAAATCAGTTCTAGGATTTGAAAGTATAACAAAAGATCTAAGTCTACATGTAACTTTTAACCCTGAAGGATCAGGGGGTGGAGTTAGATAGTATTTCAACAGAAGGTCACAAGGGCCTGCTCCATTTACCGCCAGTGCACCAGCTCAAAATTTCAAGTATGATCGGAAAGGTCAGTTCAGCCAAAAATAGAGTTTCGGGGCACCAGGCTCCCAGTCAAGGGCCAGTGTGGGCCAAAGGGTTTTTTTAGAACTGTTACATCTTGGAAATTTAGGACTTGTTGCCTTGCGAGTAGGCTAACATGATCTTAAGGTGATTATGAAACCCTTACGAGATTAAGGGAAGCATTAGATAGCTTAAGGTGCATACTATAAGATATCGAAGTCATACGAATAAGTGAAGTTTAGTTTGTAAGAAGGAAGCGAAATGTAAGTCGTGATCGGAAAGGTTTCCGCTATAATTGAGCTAATATTTATTTAGAAATATCTTGAGGGGCTGCTATAGGGCCTATTGTATGGTTAGTGAAGTGTTATATAAGTGCCAAGAAGGTTCCACGAGGATTGGAAATCAAACGAGTCGACGAGAAGGAAATTCGAATTTTCCCAACTGTACGGCAATTTGTACGGACCGTATAATGGTCCGTAGATTGCTTCTAGATAAGGGTGATCCTTGGTGGGATATACGGTCCCAATTATACGGACTGTATAAATTATACGACCTGTATAATTAGCCGTATAATCGGGTCGGGTCAGATTTTCTTTTTATATACAAGGCCGACCCTTGCTCCTTTTTCATTTCCCACATTTCTTCCAAGCTCTCCAAAGCTCCAAAACCTTTTTTCCAACATATTACACTCAAACCCAAGAGATTACAAAGATCAAATAGCAAGAATCAAAGTGTTCATGTGTTAGAAGGCTTCCTGGGGTTGGTAGATTTCAAGAAATTCTTAGGTAATGAAGCTAGGGTTTTTGCACAAGTTGATAGCTGCTCAAAATCTTGTTCCTATAGGATAAAAAGGTTAGTTTTCATGCTTATTTCATTTCATTAGGAATGCATAGTTGTATCAAAACTTAGGTAGAAGAAGAAGGTGGAAAATGAAGTCTAAAGGTAGCTTTTATGATGTTTTCGAGTAGTAAGCTAACTTAAGTTGTGATTATTAGTATGATATGGATATAATCTTATTATGGAAGGTAGTAATGGTGATGAGGAAGAGTTGTATGAAATTTTTTTAAAGTTGGCATGAAGTTGCAAGTATGAGTTGAATATGCGAATGATTATTGAAGGCTTAATGTAATGTGATTACTTGATTAAGATATTGTGGATGTTATTATGGATGTTTGGGAGTTGTATTGTAACATAGTGGAAGTCGACAAAATAGGGGAAATGCTGCCCAATTTTCGTTAGATCATGAATTATTCTAGTTTGGGTTTAAGAGTATCATTAGGGCTTAACTATGGTATCCCTCCTTCTAAATGTAGATTACTCAAGCTTCGACGGTGAACGTTAATTAGTTAATAAGACTACGAGGTATGTAAGGCTAACCCTTCTTTCATTAAGGCATGATTTCTCTGCTATATACCTTCTCATGGGTTCCAAAAAATTTTCCAAACGACTCCGTCCCTAGCATTACTAAAGCACATGATTCTAAATGTTATTGATGATACTTATGGACTAGTATGTATACGTGTATAAGTATGTATGGCTATTATGTAACACCGAGCTTCTATGGTCGGGTATGATACCTATCGCGCGCACACCACTGCAGTTAGGTACGGATAACACTGAGCCTTGGTATGGCCAGGTACGTATAACACCGAACCTTATCATGGTCGGGTATGTAAGACACCGAACCTCTATGGTCGGGTACGATACTTCTAAATGTATGAATGTATGATATGGAAGTTCACTATTAGAAAGAGGGTAAGTAAATATGACGAACGTCGCTAGAGGTATACCTAGCTCTTTTATTTCATGACTCGTCTATCTTATGTTATTTCTTATATTTTCATTGTGTTATTGATTATGCTTTACATACTCAGTATATTATTAATACTGACGTCTTATTATTTGTGGATGTTGCGTCATGCCCGCAGGTGGACAGGGAGACAGACTTGATCCATAGATTACTTGTTCAGGGACTGCATAGAGGAGCTCCATTTCATCCGGAGCTACAATTATTGGTATTATTCTCTTATGTACATACATATGGGCATGGCAGGGTCCTGTCCCGTCTATACGATGTTACATACTCTCTTTAGAGGCTCGTAGACAGTTGTGTATGGCTAGATGTCCTTTGGCCTTGTCAGCCTATATTTTGTATATTATTTTGTTAGCCTCATCGGCTTATGTATATGGATATAGGCGTTGTTGTCGGTGATGATATACATGTGTCGTTGCCCAATAAGATTAGTATTATTGATGTATGGAAATCATGAGTAGGCCATGTGGCTCACCTATATGTGAATATGAATGTACGATAAGAGGTGCCCGGGTGGGTTAGCACCGGGTGCCCGTCATGACCCTCCGGTTTGGTCGTGACAAGAACCATATTTGCAGCAAGTGAGATAGGAGACGCCAAGGGGTGTGTCGCTTAGGCACAGATGGATGTTTTGGGTGTGGCTAGCAGGTCACTATCTGAGGGACTACCCATCAGCAAGACAGGGTACAGAGGTAATGTGGCTCAGTGCACAAATTCAAGAGCTCCCCCTAATTCTCAAGCCCAAGCCGAGCGTAATGTAGCTAAGTCTGGTAATACAGGCGGAGGTTAGAACCACTTGTATTCTCCAGTAGGTCGTCATGACTCAGAGGCATCCCCAAATGTTGCCACATGTATGTTGATGATAACTCTAATGTAAGACCTCACGGGGCAACATGTTATGATTTTAACCACATCGGGCATAAATTGATTACCATGGTTTTGAACAAAAAGGTGCCTAATGGTAAATTACTTATGATTCTAAAGTGTTTTGAGTTTTTAAAGAAGTATATTTTTTTTTGTACGACCCTTGCGTTGGACTAAGAAGAGATGGTGTACAACAAAGGAACCATGAGCATACTATGTTGAATTTTTTGGAATAGTTTTAATTTGTTTCAGTTTATTCAGATCAGAACTAGAGAGTACGATGTTAGAAAGTTACTATGAGAAGGAAATATTATTAAGAGTTAAGATGTGACAATTCCCTCTTAGGTTATATGAGCAAGTGTTTGCCCAGATGTGTATAGTTTGATATGATTTTAAAGTGTATTGATATGGTTTGAAGTGTATAGAAAGTTCGGGGTTACGTATTTCAGTATTTTGTTTTATAGAGACGTAATTGCCCTAAGTGTGATCCATGTCTTTAGTTCAGGAAAGATATTATACAATTGTAGAATAGGGTCAAATAATGAGGGGAAATTAGAAATAACCATATGTTTCAGTTTAGTTATTTAGAGCAGAATAAGAGAATATGATGCTAACAAGTGATGAATAGAAGAATAGTGAGTAAGTTTTGAGTAGAGATATACTACGATTAGAGGTTGTAAGCCAAGTATAGTGGTGTGACAAAGTTTCTGATTAGTAATAATAAAAAGTGAATGAAGTTGAGTACTAAGATTATACAATGTATAAGTCCTAAGATTACGTCTTCTCCATTAAAAGTGAATTGACGATTTCAGCAGAACTATTGGAGATACAATTTGATTTGCATAGTCAGTTGAACATTAGTGAGTGGGTGACAACTTAAATACACCCGAAAACGTGTTAGAACCCAGGGGTTTAAGTTAAAATTCTAAGTATGGAATACGAAATCATATAAGAAGTAAGAGAGAAAACTATAGAAGAATAGATTTTAAGAGTTAACAAAAAGGTGTTTCCCTAAGATTGACAGTGTGAGCAGAGTTAAGTCATTAAGATTGTGTATGACAGTTACGAATACATTAGTGTCCCGTTCATGTAAGTAATTGAGTTTTTCCTAGTAAGGAAATTGCTCTGAAGTGAGTCGAAAGATGAATCATTAGTGATATAAAGTACGAACAAACGCAGAAAATAAAGAGAAAACAACTTGATCTTTACAAAAGAGAAGAATCCACAAGTATAAGACCTTATCCTTTGTCCTAAGGGGTAGATGTGTAAATCGTTAGTAAGTCCATTTGGATATTTGATACCCAAAGAGTTAGCATGAGCTATGAAGAAACTCAGTTCAGTGATGAGGGAAAAATGATATAGTCGCCATAAGAAATGTTCCTCGCATGTGTAAGAAACACGAAGCGAGTAGAACGATTATGATCGACTTGTGTCAATCTCCGTTATTTTTGATTAAGAATTCACAGAAAAAGCTAAAAGATCATGCCAGGTGAATCTCGGTGCAGCTTTTCATCCTCAGACAGATGGCCAGGCAGAACGCACTCTGACTCTGTAAGACATGTTGAAAGAATGTATACTATATTTCAAAGGTAATTGGGATGATCAGTTACCTCTCATTGAATTTATCCATAATAACAGCTATTACTCTAGTATCAAGATTGTACCGTTCGAAGCCATATATAGGTGAAGGTGTAGGTCGCCAATTGGTTGGTTCGAAGTAGGAGAAGCAGAATTGTTAGGACCATATTTGGTCCATCAAGCTATGAAAAAAAAGTAATGTTGATTCAAGAGCATTTTAAAATGACTCAGAGTCACCAATAATCCTACTCAGAATTGCAGCTTAGAGACTTGGAGTTTCAGATTTATGATTGGGTGTTTTTGAACGTTTCACCTATGAAACGATTGGGTTTTCTGAATGTTTCACCTGTGAAAGGTGTTATGAGATTTGGAAAGAAAGGAAAACTCAATCTCAGATATATCGAGCCATACAAAATCCTGCGAAGGATTGGCCAAGTTGCTTATGAGCTCGAGTTACCACAAGATTTGGTTTCCGTGCACCTAGTGTTCCATGTGCCCATTGTTACACCTCAAAAAATTTTTTGTTAACGTACAGTGAATATACTAACGAAGGGCACGAAGTATACAATGTCTTGGTAAGTAAGAAATAACATTTGATGATTCTAAATGAGATTTCATAAGACATTCGAGGTAGGATACGGAAGTTGCCAAGAAAGGCAAGGTATATGCTATGTAGGGAAGATGATTTATGAGTAATGAGTTAATGATGCCTTGGAGAAGGGTTATAATGTCCCTTAGATTGTCAATGAAGTGTTAAACAAGTGTTAAGAAGGTTCCATAAGGATAGGAGATCAAACGAGTCGACGAGAAAGAGTTCGGAAAGACTGGGCATTATACGGCCCAACATATTGGCCGTATAAAACATGCTGGCCGTATGTTAGGTCGTATGTTGTGACCAGAATGGGTCTTTCACTGGACCAGATCTACGACCATACATACGGCCAGTATAATTTATACGGACCGTATGTTGGTCCGTAGAATCTGGTCGGGACAGCTTCTAAAATTAATAAAAGAACCCCATCCCATTTAATTCATTTCATTTCTCCTCTCCACACTTCAAGAACATTCTAGAGAGCTCTCCAATCTTCATCCACAAGAACTCAAGAGAGATTTGTGATCAACTTCATCAAACCAACAAAATCAAGTGTAAGAAACTCATTGAAGTTCATCCAATCCAAGGAATTCTAATCGAAGTGAACTAGGGTTTTGGTGTAAGAGGAGTATTTCCACTCAAGGCTTATTCTTACGCTATCTAAGGTAAATTTTATGATCATTTCATGTTGTTTAAGGTATTGAGAGGTTGAAAGACTTAGATTATGAAAGGAGATAGAAAATGGGTCACAAATATGAGAATAATGAGATTTTGAGTTGTAGTTTGGAATGAGTCATGAATATTGATATGTTGTGATTGTAAGTATGTTATAAATGACATTTAGAACATGGGATAAGCATTATATGAGAGAAAACGTAATAGTGAACTATGACCATGATTAGGGATGAATTGAAGTGAAATTGTGAAATGTGAGAAATGTGGATAAATGAAGATTGTTGGTTATAATATTGTGAACGTTATTATAGATGTTTGGGAGTTGATATATGATATGAGGAAAGTAGTATAAACAAAGGAAATGCTGCCCAAATTTTCTCTAGTTTTAGTTGGGCATGTTCATGTAATCGATTAGCTAATGTTAATACGAACTCTCTTGAAGGTAGAAACGCGAGCATCAAAGGAGAACGATCAAACGATAGAATAGCTAAACGAAAAGGTATGTAAGGATAATCCTTTCCTTCTATGGCATGAATCCTCCTATTTTCCCATGATCTTCCTAAATAAAGGAAACTATGAGTCCATAACTGTAACGAGCTATATATGTATAAGATAAAGAAAAGAGATACGATACGAGCATGATAATGATGATGATGAGTTTAAGTACAAAGAATCTTAAAGTGAGGTACGATGTCCATGAGGTTAATGATCCTAAGTATGGTTCCATTGATGCTTTTCCTTGTGTTCACTCACCTTAAAATGTTAGTCCCTTCAAGGTGAGATATGACGATTATGATCACTCTATAACGTAGTCGGGGGTTCACGACCTCATGTCACCCCAGCATAGCCATAGTTACCTTCAAGCTTTGATGTATATTTAATGATGAATGTATGATGATGCTAAGTTTATGATAAGGTTATGATATGCCTATCATATGTATGATAATGATAAGTTTAGGTTGACTATATGACGATACGATCCTACCGTGCCTAATTGGCCGGGCATGTCACTGCGAAGGCGGGCTGCATACGATTCGACCATGCCTAAATGGCCGGGCATGTCACCGCTAAGGCGGGCTGCTATGTTTACACCAAGCCTAGAGGGCCGGGCATGACACCACTAGTGGGCGGCATACGATGGTTACCCGGACGCGGGTTAATGATGATGGTGTGTGCTATGATGATATGTGTGTTATGATAATAAATGTAATAAGTATAAAATGCATTTACTCTTAAAGGTTGAGCAGGTTATTTCTTCATCTCATGCCTTATGATTTCTCTATTATGTTCATTTCATTCATGCCTTACATACTCAGTACAATGTTCGTACTGACGTCCGTTTTCTTTGGACGCTGTGTTCATGCCCATAGGTAGATAGGGAGGTGATCTAGACTCGTATGAGCTACTAACAGACTTTGAGAGCACTCCATTGTTCCGGAGGTGCCATTGATTTATTCTTTTGTGTGTATATATGTTTTGGGCATGACGGGGTCCTGTCCCATCCATATGTCTAGCACTCTAGTAGAGGCTCGTAGATACGCATGTGTGGGTAGTATGGTCTCACGATTTTTCCCACGTGTATATATGTAATATTTTGATAGCCGAAGGGCTTATGTATATAAAGGAAATTATGTTTCAAAGTGAAAATGGTTTTCCTATGATCATGAGCATGAGATTAACAAATGAAAGCAGGATGAGTGCGATAAGTAATAGAATGAGTGGTGCTCGGTGGTTATCCCCGGGTACCCGCCATGGCCCCCAGTCGAGTCGTGACACCCATGATAAATAAATGTGAGGGAGACCCGTTGTTGGTCGTCCCTACTAAAACTATCGCGATTCAAGATAGCATGTCTTACGAAGAGATTCCAATGGCTATTCTCAGTCGTCAAGTTCGAAAGTTGAGAACTTAGGAAGTTGTTTCAGTGGAAGTGCTATGGAGGAGTCAGAAGTCGAAGAGTCTACATGGAAGTCAAAGAAGACATGAAGTCCGAATATCCGCAGCTGGTTGAAGAACAAGCAGAAAATGTTGAAGGTAGCTAACCGTTACATTCAAACCTCTTATTATAGCATTTGCATTTTCAGTATTAAGTTTAGTTTTCAGGCCTCGTGCTATAATCTTTATGCTCCCAGTATTCAGTCAGTAATCATTCGATTCAGTATTCATTCACTTCAGTAATCATTCAGTTCAGTATTTCCTTAGTTCAGTATTCATTCAATTCAGTATTCATGTTAGTTCAATACTAAGATATTCATATCAGTTCAGTACTCAAATATTTGTGCTAGTTTAGTACTCATGTATCTATCACAATCATGTATTCATGTATATGTTTCGTTTTGTGGGTATTATGATGCCCTGTGAGAATTGTGTTTATGCTTTGTTAGCTGCCATATGTTTGATAAATAATGGGATAGTCCTATTTACAAAGGAAAATCTAAAAAAATTCCTATAGAATTTCGAAGTTAGTCCCACTTCTAGTCACGACTACATTCGAGGACGAATGATCCCAAGAGGAAGATAATGTAACACCCGGTACTTTCGGGCTAAGGTTGACCCATAGGGATATAATGGAACCAAGATGCGAAATGTGGTAGGTGTCATGAAACCTTTAAAAGATATAAGAAGAGTCTTTGGGCAAATTAAAGTCGGAAGCTACTCTACAGAGCATGTTTTTAAGTGAGTTTGCACCAGGTCTCACTTATAGTGAGTATACAGAAAAATCTATAAGAAATCATGGAAAACATCCTTATTGAAATTGTAGCCCTTTGAAATACCTTTCCAACTATATAAAGACCAGGTCATTCGGAGCTCTGTGCTAGGAGTTATGACTATTTTACCGGATGCTGCCGATTCAGTGGAAAATTAGCCTAACGCAATGCGGGCCACGATGCCCCATGCCAGGCATAATTTTCAGATTTTCAGAAAACTCAGCCGGCTCGGTAAAATTTTCCTAGCGCGACGCGGGCTACAACGCCTCAGTGCGATTTTTCCAGAATTTTCCAACTCTGAAAAACTTTTCCCACTTCATTCTAAATCAACTTCATCCTACTCAAACCCCATTGATTATTACCTTAATCTAACAAAGATTAACAATATAATCCTCATCTATTCCATATATTGTGAGAATTCGATTCAAGAATGGTTGAAGAAAGAATCATTGTGAATTTGTTGTGAGGTAAGTTTATGTAATTTTAGCATAGTTATTAGGATCGTTTAGAGTTTATATATTGTTAGAATCCATGGGTGAATCGTATGAAAGTAAGAAAATGAATTTGGCTTAAAGTTCTTATCTTTATCATCTAAATCAATTGTAAAGTGATTGTTGAACCTCAAAAATTCCATTTGGTAATGTTTTAGAGAGAATTGAGGTATGTCTCTTTTCGAACATACTTTTGAACCTTGAAAACGTTTCTATGGCCATGGTCAAAATCTTTAGAAGTTCGATTCTTAAACAATATAGTTTCGTAGTTCGTTCATGATTGTCATTCCGAACATCGTGAACTCATTACGTAATCAGTGTTTACTCATGTTCGATATTCATGAGTCTTAGGCATGAAAACCCAGAATACTTATGAATAGTTAATACTCTAAATTCTATAAACAGTCCATGATTCCATGTCTCATGATAGTAATGCTTAGTATCCATGGTAAAATTACAATATAATGAACCTATGAATTCACATACTCATGTCATGAATTACAGAATGATGAATACCTATACTTGGGCCCGAGGCTACATGTTATATGGGCCGGAGGCCACAGTTTATGAACTCGGATAAACAGGTGATATTCCTCATGTTCAATTCGGTTATCCTAATAGCTTTTAGTGAGCCGCACTTCACTTGGGGTGTTATCTTTTACTTAATATTATGTCATGTTAGACAGTTAAGGTATGTCGAGGCCTTGTCCCGGTAAACAGTTAGTTTTTCTATTCACGTCAGAGTCTTCACAAACTTGATTAGTAGTTCAATCAGTGTTATTCAGATATTGTGTTAGCCGTGGTGGCTACATTTTATATTTTCAGTCTATTTCAGTATCCATATTTTAAGACAATATTAAGATATTTCAGAATTCTTAGTTATAAGATTCAGTCAGTCTTTGAGTGTCACGACCCATTTTAGGATCGCGCGGGCACCTACCATTCCCACCTCGGTAGGCGAACACTTAACCCAAAATAAGAATTATTTGCAAGTAAAGAATGAGATACATTAATCTTCAAATATAACATAATCAAAATGCGAAAATCAAACCAATATATATGTATAAATAAAATAGCGGAAATGTTTACAACAACTTTTCAATAATTGACTCATCTTTCCATGACCTGCTCTAGACTTGTACAAGAGCGACTAACATCGAAGACTAAATAAAATAATGAATATAAAAACTCAACCTCCATCTATGAATGAGAATGATGGAGGTATTCAAGATAGGCACCGTGCATCTTCCGAAACACTCCAATCAATTAATAGCCTGAAAAAATCTACACCCCAAAAGGGATGTATCAAGAGTAGTATCAGTACAACACTAGTACTGGTAATGTCACGACCCGGCTAGGGGGCCGCGACGAGCACCCGGTGCTACCCCACCCGGGCACCCCCTTATCGTACATAACATAACATCTAGGTGAACCATAAGTCAATTCGTGATTTTCTTATCGTTAATCATATTGATCCCATTAGACGACCATCATCATTTAACATATCATAGGCATCTATGCCACATCATAAGTACAAGGCCGACGAGGCCAACAAAAGATATACAAAACATGGGCCGACATGGCCGAACATCTCTACCCACATACACATAACTACGAGCCTCTAAGAGTATAACATATCACATTAGCGGGACAGGACCCCGCTATGCCCATAATTATATACACAAAAGAATGAGTACCCAAAAGTTGCGGCTCCGAAAGAAATGGAGCTCTGCTATGCAATCTCTAGATAAGCAGCTATGGATCAAGTCTGTCTCCTTGTGCACCTGCGGGCATGACGCAGCGTCCACAAACAAAAGGACGTCAGTACGAAGAATGTACTGAGTATGTAAAGCATGATTAACATCAATATAGAAGCATCATAGACAATATATGAAGTGGCACAGGAGGGAAGACAATAATATCATCATCATGGCACTTACCTGCCTTTCATAGGGACTTTCCATTTCTCATGCGTATTTCATAATAGTGCTCGTATTCGTATATATGCCCCTATTCGCATTCATATACATAGTCGTTTCACATTCATATTCATATTATATACATAGCCATACACTTATATACATACATAGCGTGCCCGACCATAAGGTTC
The DNA here is from genome assembly GCF_019175385.1 of Lycium barbarum. Classification (NCBI taxonomy): domain Eukaryota; kingdom Viridiplantae; phylum Streptophyta; class Magnoliopsida; order Solanales; family Solanaceae; genus Lycium; species Lycium barbarum. The sequence goes on from NC_083338.1 coordinate 93,056,010, forward strand.
GGTGTTTCATACGTACTTAGCCAACCAAGGCTCAATGTTATTTCTATCTGGCCCTACCAAGGCTTCAGGGTTATCCGTACCATCTGCAGAGGTGTGCGCGCGTTACGTAATTGTATACATACTTTATACATAATCATATACATATATCCTACCCGGCGTTATAAGCTCGGGGTATCATTATAGCCCTTCATAGGCACATATAAGTATAATAGCCCGTATGCACCTTTGGCATCATTATTATTATTATCGTCATCACTATCATCATCATTATTGCTACATCCACATCTTAGGCTTACTCGTCATATGAGGGGCGTAGTACAATCGTAGCACATGTTAAGGATCGTGAGCTTATGAGCTCGGAGTGTCAATCACTTGAATACAACATACTCATATAGAGGAATTAGAAATTTGGCCAAGAACCATGCCTTATGAAAGAAGGGTTAGCCTTACATACCTTTTCGTCGGACTATTCTACACTTGCACGTTTCCTTCCAATGCTAGCGTCTATACCTTCATTAATATCATAACAATGGCCATTAGTCATTCACGTCATCCACATTATCTAGATTTCTCAATTTGCTTCTAATTCTCCCATATTATGGTCATGACCTCCAACTTCGTCCATTCGTCTAAAGTGTCGAGTTCATGATCTTAGTACCATTTATAATAAATTCATATCACAACACAACAACATTCATGATTCAATTCCAACTTTTCCACAAAATGTCACTATTCATCATTCATGACCTACTTGACCATATTTTCTACAATCCATGTATTCCAACTCTTCAATACCTTAAACATCATGTAAAAATCATGAATCTTACCTTAGAAGTTGTAGGAACAAGCTTTGGTTAATAATACTCCACTTTGAGCAAAACCCTAGTTTTTCTCCATTTGCATTTCTTGACTTGAATGGTATTTAATGGCTTGCTTACACTTGATTCACTTGTTTATGTTGTTGGTGACTTATACTCTTTGAAAAACTTATGAAATAAATGTAGAGAGATGATTTTAGAGAGAAGTGGTGTAATGTAGAAATGAAATAAAACAAGTCTTGATCCTCATATTTAATGAATTGAAAAATCTGTGCTGGCTGAACAGTGGTCGTCCATGGACGTTTACGGTCCGTATTTCAGTTTACGGACCGTCCCTCGTGGTCTTCCTTAAGCTTAAGCAGAACCAGAAACTTAAGGCTGCATGCATGGTGATTTACAACCATGGTTTACGGGCCGTAAATCACTTTACAGTCCGTCCACCAGGTCGTATTTAACCATTTCCTCAGCTGGCAGAAAGTTGAAGCCTTGCATGGCAGTTTACGACTGCCAGTTTACGGACCGTATAGCAATTTACGGTCCGTATTTTGCAATTTACGACCACTGGGCAGTTGCAATTCTGCAACTTCCCATATTTCTTAGACTTCTCATTTTAATCACCCTCGTCCATGCACATGCATTGCTCACCTTGTATCTCATCTTAACTTAGCCAACTTCCTCGTCTCACATCAGATACTTTCGAAATCTCTCCTAAGGTCATCAAACGTCGTTTCTTGCTCATGGACATCATGCACTCATATTCATCACTAGTTCATTCTCTTGCGTACCAACGGAAAATTTTCCGAGGTGTAACATTCTCCCCCCCTTAAGAACATTCGTCCTCGAATGTTAAAGTCTTCGGGGATTCTATAAAAATTTCACCAGAGTTTCCCCTACATTATGGCACTGCCATCCTGCCACAACAGCCCATAATATCGATGCCACACAGGGCCACTACATAATAACATAAAAATTGGCCACACACGACCCAAAAGCATAAAAGGAAAACATGCATACCTTATGATCTCGACGTCTCATTTTGTACTTCTTCCAAGGGATGAAATAGATGTGGGTATTTGGATCGCATAATATCTTCTGCTTCCCACGTCATTTCCTCTCGATTGTTGTTCCTCCATAAGACCTTAACTGAGGCCACTTCTTTGTTTCTAAGTCTCCGTACTTGCCTATCTAGTATGGCAATGGGTATCTCTTCATAAGTCAATTTCTCTGTTACTTGTACATCATTCACTGGGACGATCCTAGTAGGATCTCCAACACATTTCCGAAGCATCGAAACATGAAATACTGGATGAACTGACTCCAAGTCTGGAGGTAGATTTAACTCATAGGCCACTTTTCCTATCTTGCGTACAATTTCGTATGGCCCAATATACCGGGGACTGAGCTTCCCCTTTTTGCCAAATCTCATTACGCCCTTCATCGGCGATACTTTCAAGAATACCCAATCTTTCACTTCGAACTCTAAGTCTCTTCGACGATTATCCGCATAGGACTTTTGATGACTTTGAGCCGCTAGCAACCGATCTTGTATGAGCTTAACTTTCTCTATTGCTTGCTGGACCAAGTGTGGCCCTATCAACTTAGTTTCTCCGGTTTCAAACCACCCAATTGGGGATCTACACTTTCGCCCATATAGAGCTTCATACGGTGCCATTTGAATGCTGGAATGGTAACTATTATTGTAAGCAAACTCAATGAGTGGCAAATGATCATCCCAATTTCCTCCAAAATCTAACATACATGCTCGCAACATATCTTCAAGAGTCTGAATTGTACGTTCGGCCTGCCCATCGGTCTGTGGGTGAAACGCCGTGCTAAGGCGCACTTGGGTCCCTAAACCCTCTTGGAAAGACTCCCAAAACTTAGCTGTAAACTGAGTCCCTCTATCGGAGATAATAGATACCAGAACGCCATGGAGTCTCACTATCTCTTTAAGATAAAGCTTGGCATAATCTTCTGCCATATAGGTCGTTCTGACCGGTAAGAAGTGCGCTGACTTTGTGAGTCTATCCACGATCACCCATATAGAATCATATTTACGTCGAGAACGGGGTAACCTGTGATGAAGTCCATATTAATCACACTTCCCACTTCCACGTCGGGATTTCTATAGCTTGCAACAAGCCACCCGGCTTTTGGTGCTCGATCTTCACTTGTTGGCAATTTGGACATTGAGCTACAAATTCCGCTACGTCTTTATGCATCCCATTCCACCAATATATAGACTTAAGATCATGACACATTTTCGTCGCTCCGGGGTGAACGGAGTAACGGGAACAATGAGCTTCCCTCAATATTTGGTGACGTAGACCTACCACATCGGGAACACATAACCAGCCTCGACATCGGAGAACTCCGTCTTCCGAAATATCAAATGATGACTCCTCCTTCTGAGGGAGTGTATCTCTGTACTGCATTAGCATGGGATCCTCATATTGTCGCTCTTTTACTTCCGCTACTAGCGATGAAACTGCTGAATTCTGAATAGTAGCTCCGCTGCTACTTGAGTCCACTACTCTGACTCCTAGGCTCGCTAACTGTTGAAGCTCACGGGCCATCTCTTTCTTTTCTGGTCGTACATCACTTAGACTTCCCATTGATCTGCGGCTAAGAGCGTCAGCCACAACGTTAGCCTTTCCGGGGTGATACAAGATATCAACATCGTAATCCTTTAGCAACTCCAACCATCGTCGTTGTCGCAAATTCAACTCTTTCTGCTTGAAGATATACTGAAGGATCTTATGATCTGTATAAACATCTACATGGACACCATATAAATAATGTCGCCATATCTTTAATGCATGGACCACTGCGGCTAATTCTAAATCATGGGTCGGGTAATTCTGTTCATGTTTCCGCAATTGCCTAGAAGCGTACGCAATCACCTTACCATGTTGCATCAGTACACAACCTAGCCCGACGCCTGAAGCATCACAATAAATAACATATCCTTCCAATCCCTCTGGAAGTGTCAAGACTGGGGCTGAAGTCAATCGGTCTTTCAACTCTTGGAAACTACACTCGCAAGCATCTGTCCATTAAAACTTAGCTGACTTCTGAGTCAGCTTGGTGAGTGGCGCAGAAATAGAAGAAAAACCCTCAACAAATCTTCTGTAATAGCCTGCTAAGCCCAAAAAGCTACGAACCTCCGTAGGAGTCGTGGGCCTTGGCCAAGTCTTCACGGCCTCGATCTTTTGGCTATCCACTCGAATACCATCAGCTGCAACAATATGGCCCAGAAATGATACTGAGTTCAACCAAAACTCACACTTGGAGAATTTTGCAAACAACTCTCGAGCTCGCAGAACTCCAAGGACTATACGCAGATGCTCCACATGATCTGTCTCGGATCTAGAATACACCAGGATATCGTCGATGAATACAATCACGAATAGATCCAGCAAAGGTCTGAATACATTATTCATTAGGTCCATAAACACTGTCGGGGCATTAGTTAACCCAAACGACATTACTTGGAACTCGAAATGGCCATATGTTGTTCTGAAAGCTGTCTTAGGGATATCTTTCTCCCTAACTCTTACTTGGTGCTACCCGGACCTCAAATCAATCTTTGAAAACCATTTGGCACCTTGCAATTGATCAAATAAATCATCAATCCTCGGGAGGGGATACTTGTTCTTAATCATCACTTTATTCAATTGCCGATAATCAATGAACATTCTCAAGGAGCCATCCTTCTTCCGGACGAACAATACGGGTACTCCCCACGGGGATGAACTAGGCCTAATGAAGCCTTTTTTCAAGCAAGTCTTTCAATTGCTCCTTCAACTCTTTCAACTCTGCGGGTGCCATTCTATAGGGAGGAATAGATATGGGTTTAGTGTCTGGCAACACATCAATCGCAAAATCAATCTCTCGCTCGGGAGGAAGGCCTGGAAGCTCTTCCGAGAACACATCCGGAAATTCGTTCACCACTGGAACTGGCTGTAGAGTCGGCGACTCAGCTTCTACATCTTGAACTCGCACTAGGTGATAAATGCACCCTTTCGTGATCATCTTCCTTGCCTTTAGATAGGAAATAAACCTACCTTTTGGTGATGCCGTATTTCCTTTCCATTCTAAGACTGGTTCTCCCGGAAATTGGAAACGAACCATCTTCATTCTACAATCAACATTGGCATAACAAGAACCCAACCAATCCATGCCCATAATAACGTCAAAATCTACCATTTCTAGCTCATGCAAATCAATCATGGTACGACGATCACAAATCACAATCACACAATTCCTATATACTCGGCTAGCTATTACCGATTTACCCACGGGTGTAGACACCTCAAAAGGCTTGATAGACTCCGGCTCAATTATAAATCGACCCACTATATATGGAGTAACATATGATAATGTGGAGCCCGGATCAATCAAAGCATATACATCATGGGAGAATACCGATAATATACCTGTGACCATATCAGGAGAAGACTCAAGATCTTGGCGTCCAGCCAAAGCATAAATACGGTGCTGAGGACCGCTAGTACTGGGAGCTCTGCCTCTACCTCTACCATGGCTGACTGGCACATGTGAACCTGGCCCCGTAGGGGGTACAGATGCTGATGATCCGGCTACCGACCCTGATGGCTGGGTCCTACCTCTACCATGCACTGAGGGGCAATCACGCATAATATGGCCCGGTCGACCACATGAATAGCAAACATCTGAACCCAATCGGCACTAACCCCAATGCGACTTCCCCCACTGGGAACATCGTGGCACAGGAGGTCTTGACTGGCCCGAATCACCTCTGAACTGGGATCCTGAATAACTCTGACTCGGCCCTGAACGAACAGATCTATCAAGGCCTTGGCCTGAAAACCGTGGAGGTGGACTAGTCATGGAATAGCCCGAATGGCTGGGAAACTGCTGCCTGTGTCCGCCTCTGGACTCGCCCCTCGAACCCGAAGGTCTAGCCCTCTTTTTATGCCCCCTATCTTGCTCCCGTTCATTTCTCCGCTGCTGTAAGTGTTCCTCTAATTCCAGAGCCTGTGCCTGAATGCGTGCAATATCCATGCCATCCTGAAGGGACGCGGTCAAGCATTTATCCATCAAGTGTGGCCCTAGGCCTTTCACAAATCAGTGCACCCGATCGCCCATATCTGTTACCATGGACGAAGCATACCTAGCCAAGGAGTTAAAACGGAGACTATACTCTGTAGCACTCATGTTACCTTGCCTCAAATTCAAGAATTTATCAGCCCTAGCTCACCGAACTTCTGGAGGCATGTAATGACGGAGAAAAGCATCGACAAACTCTTGCCATACCGGCGGAGGTGCATTGGCTCCCCGTGAAGCCATCCAAACCGTATACCACTGGATTGAGACGTCCCTCAATCTATACGACGCTAGCTCCACCGACTCGGTGTCTGAAGCATGTATCAATCGGAGCGTCCTCAACATACCGTCAATGAAGTCCTGAGGATCCCCCTCCGGTTTCGACCCAAAGAATTCCGGGGGTTTCAAAGCAATGAACTCACGGGCCCTTGCACTAACAGCCCTGTCACCTTGCCCTGCGCTTGGCCTCTGAGTCTGGGCCGCAACCAACTGAGTCAACAAATTAATGGCCTCTCTCATATCTTGGCCCGAAGAATTCGGTGGAGGAGCTGGAGCTGGGGCTGAGGCTCCCACGTGCTCCTCGGTAATAGGCACTGTCTGGGAGGACTGAGATAGAGCCGCACTCTGGGACTCATCTTCTCTACTACCGGTAGCGGTGCTCTTTCAGCCCGCTTTTCTGCCACCGTCTTGCCCTTTTGGGCTGCTGTAGCCTTTTTCTTTTTAGGCATCTCTGAAATACACAACACACGGTTTAGGAGCAAGAATTTCCTACATCACAGCTCTATCGCACGATTCTTATGAAGAAAGAAGGTCATATATTCCTAAAATGTCCGCAGCTTCTTGTTTATAAGTGTGGCGCGCAACACACCCATAACCAAGACTCTACTAGACACGACTCATAGACACATCCTAGGACTGAACTGCTCTGATACCACTTTTGTAACGACCCGGCTAGGGGGCCGCGACGAGCACCCGGTGCTACCCCACCCGGGCACCCCCTTATCGTACATAACATAACATCTAGGTGAACCATAAGTAAATTCGTGCTTTTCTTATCGTTAATCATATTGATCCCATTAGACGACCATCATCATTTAACATATCATAGGCATCTATGCCACATCATAAGTACAAGGCCGACGAGGCCAACAAAAGATATACAAAACATGGGCCGACATGGCCGAACATCTCTACCCACATACACATGACTACGAGCCTCTAAGAGTATGACATATCACATTAGCGGGACAGGACCCCGCTATGCCCATAATTATATACACAAAAGAATGAGTACCCAAAAGCTGCGGCTCTGAAAGAAATGGAGCTCTGCTATGCAATCTCTGGATAAGCAGCTATAGATCAAGTCTGTCTCCCTGTGCACCTGCGGGCATGAGGCAGCGTCCACAAACAAAAGGGCGTCAGTACGAAGAATGTACTGAGTATGTAAAACATGATTAACATCAATATAGAAGCATCATAGACAATATATGAAGTGGCACAGGAGGGAAGACAATAATATCATCATCATGGCACTTACCTGCCTTTCATAGGGACTTTCCATTTCTCATGCGTATTTCATAATAGTGCTCGTATTCGTATATATGCCCCTATTCGCATTCATATACGTAGTCTTTTCACATTCATATTCATATTCATATTATATACATAGCCATACACTTATATACATACATAGCGTGCCCGACCATAAGGTTCGGTGTTTCATACGTACTTAGCCAACCAAGGCTCAATGTTATTTCTACCTGGCCCTACCAAGGCTTCAGGGTTATCCGTACCATCTGCAGAGGTGTGCGCGCGTTACGTAATTGTATACATACTTTATACATAATCATATACATATATCCTACCCGACGTTATAAGCTCGGGGTATCATTATAGCCCTTCATAGGCACATATAAGTATAATATCCCGTAGGCACCTTTGGCATCATTATTATTATTATCGTCATCACTATCATCATCATTATTGCTACATCCACATCTTAGGCTTACTCGTCATATGAGGGGCGTAGTACAATCGTAGCACATGTTAAGGACCGTGAGCTTATGAGCTCGGAGTGTCAATCACTTGAATACAACATACTCATATAGAGGAATTAGAAATTTGGCCAAGAACCATGCCTTATGAAAGAAGGATTAGCCTTACATACCTTTTCGTCGGACTATTCTACACTTGCACGTTTCCTTCCAATGCTAGCGTCTATACCTTCATTAATATCATAACAATGGCCATTAGTCATTCACGTCATCCACATTATCTAGATTTCTCAATTTGCTTCTAATTCTCCCATATTTATGGTCATGACCTCCAACTTCGTCCATTCGTCTAAAGTGTCGAGGTCATGATCTTAGTACCATTTATAATAAATTCATATCACAACACAACAACATTCATGATTCAATTCCAACTATTCCACAAAATGTCACTATTCATCATTCATGACCTACTTGACCATATTTTCTACAATCCATGTATTCCAACTTTTCAATACCTTAAACATCATGTAAAAATCATGAATCTTACCTTAGAAGTTGTAGGAACAAGCTTTGGTTAATAATACTCCACTTTGAGCAAAACCCTAGTTTTTCTCCATTTGCATTTCTTGACTTGAATGGTATTTAATGGCTTGCTTACACTTGATTCACTTGTTTATGTTGTTGGTGACTAATACTCTTTGAAAAACTTATGAAATAAATGTAGAGAGATGATTCTAGAGAGAAGTGGGGTAATGTAGAAATGAAATAAAACAAGTCTTGATCCTCATATTTAATGAATTGAAAAATCTGTGCTGGGTGAACAGTGGTCGTCCATGGAGGTTTACGGTCCGTATTTCAGTTTACGGACCGTCCCTCGTGGTCGTCCTTAAGCTTAAGCAGAACCAGAAACTTAAGGCTGCATGCATGGTGATTTACGACCATGGTTTACGGGCCGTAAATCACTTTACGGTCCGTCCACCAGGTCGTATTTAACCATTTCCTCGGCTGGCAGAAAGTTGAAGCCTTGCATGGTAGTTTACGACTGCCAGTTTACGGACCGTATTTTGCAATTTACGACCACTGGGCTGTTGCAATTCTGCAACTTCCCATATTTCTTAGACTTCTCATTTTAATCACCCCCGTCCATGCACATGCATTACTCACCTTGTATCTCATCTTAACTTAGCAAACTTCCTCGTCTCACATTGGATACTTTCGAAATCTCGCCTAAGGTCATCAAACGTCGTTTCTTGCTCATGGACATCATGCACTCATATTCATCACTAATTCATTCTCTTGCATACCAACAGAAAATTTTCCGAGGTGTAACAGGTAAGCATCATAGGCCGACAATGGTTAGAACAACATAACGATAATAGAATTCACAAATAAGCATGGTAGGCAAAACTAAGTCAACAATAAATGACACCTACTGCTCGTCACAACAAGTATAAGGTTCTTATTCCCATTAACTCATCCTTAGGGATTCATTTGCTTAGCTAAATTACCACTCACCTTATAGCTCGTATAAGATACGATAGACAATAATGCTCAACTATCACCAGTCAATTATCTTTACAATATTCACTCTTGTTTTTAAGGAAAGTTCTCTCGTTGTTCTAGTATTCATTACTCACCCAACCTAGCAAATCATACACATTTATATTAAGGTCAACTAGCACCATGCTTTCCCAAAACAAGGTCACAGCCTATAGTTGTAGCAACTAATCCCAACTATAGCCAATCTGAATCGGTACATCATAAACATATCACAACAAGTTATCACCTATGTTATCACATCTAAGCCCAACTGTGCCAAGTATCAGTATAATCAATCCGAACAAGTATATCTGTCACACCCCAACGAGAAGCATGATGAGCACCGACCTATAGGCTAGATACCACATAGCATAACAATTACCATGATTATCATATAACCATTATTCAATATAATATAACTCAAACATGACTCAAAGGACACTTGCACACAGAAAAGGCCCAAATACAAAAAAATGAAATGATCCAACATATGTATATATACATAAGCAAGCCGGCAAGGCTATCAGGAGAATATCATAACCAAAACAAGGCCGACGAGGCCGTACATAACATCTACATATACCCAAAATGTCTATGATCCTCTAAGAATGAGCATACCAAAAGATTAATAGTCGGGACAGGGCCCCGACTTGCCCATAGCTAGTGAACATATATCATGATAACATAAATATACCAAAACACAGCAAGTCCGGAGTAGTGGTACTTGCTGACGCCGCTGAAACTGGTAGTCTTACAGTGGTGGAGGTCCTCTGCTACGTCTGTCAGGACCTGCAACACGATATCCATCGACCCGGATGAGACGTCTATACGGATAAAAGTACTGAGTATGTAAGACAGGAAACAATAACATAAATAAGACGTAAATATTGAAGGATAGAAGTAACCTGAAACATCAGAGAACGTGCAATATGCAATGCATGAGTTTAAAAATCATATGCAAGTATATACATATAGTAGTATCATCAACGTGTGATCATCATATCATCAACATCCCGCGTCTGGGGTATTATCATAACATGTCCACTGCAATTGTGTGCACATCTACGTGTTTGTCCTGTCGATTATAGCACTGCACGGTGTAGTAAAATAGTGCAATACATATATATATACAATGCACGAGGAGCCAATGAACTAAAATCAGGCTTTTCGGAGTGACGTAAGGTCGGTAACCTCCGAATGAATTATAAAATTCGTATCGAAGTGAAAGAAATAACTTAATGATAATAAACATAATAATATTTCAAGAATCAATCACATAATTAATGTCACGACCCAGGCTGGGGCCGTGACGGGGACCCGAGGCTAACCACCGAGCACCACTCGTTCTACTACTCATCTGCTCTCATTCATGCATCTTATGCTCATAACCACGGTAATTATTATCATTTGAAACATATTTACTTTATATACATGAGCCTTTCGGCTATCAAAATAATACACATACATATATATACAATGAGGAACTTGTGAGACCATACTACCCACACTGCGCATCTACGAGCCTCTACTAGAGTACTAGACATATGGACGGGACAGGACCCCATCGTGCCCACAACATTCATATACATAGATACCAAGAGAATAATCAATGGCACCTCCGAAAAATAGAGTTCTCTTCAAATCAGCTGACAGCTACTACGAGTCTGGATCAAGCTCACCTCCCTGTCTACCTGTGGGCATGAACACAGCGTCCAAAGAAAACGGATGTCAGTATGAAAATTGTACTGAGTATGAGAGGCATAAACAATAATAATACGTCAATGAAATAAAGGAAGCATCAATAAGGAACATCTGTATCTGACTGTCAAATATAAAGGAAATGATGCATGCTGGCTTACTCATAATCATCATCATATCATATATACATAAATGTATAAGCTGTCCGTCCATATCGGATCGGTGTGATAATCATTAGCCTGCGTCCAGGCCTCCCGCGTCCGAGGTATCATCTCATGCCGCCCACTAGTGGTGTCTGCCAATGCCATCTGGCCATGGTGTATACGCTGCCCGCTTTAGCAGTGACTGCCCGACCATATAGGCGCGGTGTTATATCATCATCATAATATGCTCATCATAGTGCATGCATAAAGACTCAAGGACAACTATGCTTTATCGGGGTGACGTAAGGTCGTGATCCCCCGACTTTATTATGGAGCACTCATTAACATTCTGCCTCACCTTGAAGGGAATAGTATATAAGGTGAGTGTAAGCAATAAATGACATTATTAACGTATTAGGAACATCATTATTGGGCTCATTACATAACTCTTACCTTGTGTAGCTATTCATGAACATAGGCTCATAGTTTTTCGGAATTTAAGAGATTCATGAAGAGGAAGGAAAGTCATACTATAGGATTCATGCCATAGAATGAAAGGACTAGCCTCACATACCTTTGTCGTTTAACTATTCTATCGCTTGATCGTCCTCCTTCGATGCTCGCGTTTCTACCTTCAAGGGGATTCGCATTAACATTAGTTACACGGCTATAAGAACATTTTACTATTTCTAGGGAAAATTGGGTAGCATTTCCTATGTTTCTACTACTTTTCCCACATTCTATATCAACTCCCAAACGTTCATAATGATATTCACAATATCGCAACAACAATCATCAATCATCTACATTTATCACAATTCACCGTTTCCCTTCAATTTCTCCACAATTATGGTTATAGCTCACTATCGCGTTTTCTCATATACAATACTTATTCCGTGGTCTAAGTGTCATTAATAACATATTCACAATCACAATATACCAACATTCAGAATTCATCCCAACTATTGTTCAACAATGACACTATTCACTCATTCATGACCCATTTTCTATCTCCTTCTACAATCCAAGTGTTTCAAATTTTCAACACTTAAATAACACGTAAATACCATAAAACTCACCTTGGATAATGGATGAACAACCTTTGAGTGGAACTTCTCTTCTTGCACCAAAACCCTAACTCTCTTCTCTTGAGTTTTCTTGGCTTAGATGAACTTTTACTAGGTTTCACACACTTGATTTCATGGTTTTGGTGTAGTTGATCATGGATTTCCTTTGATTTCTTGTGGATGAATGATAGATAAGGTTCTAGAGGTTTCTTGGTGTGTGGAGGAGTGAGATGAAAATGAAATAAAATGAAAGAGGGGCCCTTATATTAATTCTTAAAATCAGTCCCAACCAAGATATATGGTATGATCGACGAGGCATCGATCTGATCGTCAAAGTCGTTAAAATTTCCAATGAGCAATCTGTCGTTTCCTTTCATTCTACGGTGAGAAGGACGGAGCGTCGAATTGATCGATGGAGCGTCGACCTATTCGTCGAATGGTATTCGCTCTAGCTCAATTCTACAGCACAATCGACGAAGCGTCAACTCGTCCGACGGTACAAAGAACGACCGTCGAACCCCCCTTTCGCAGAACTGCGCTGGAGTTTCATTTGACGAACTTTTCTCCATTGCCTCTAACTTCTTTGGAATCTTAATTAGAATTATTAAGTATCCCTTCTTACTTGTAGGGACATCATGTACTCCTTAACTTACGTTAGTCCCTTCACCGCTCAGCAACCCAAGGTTCTGAGGTGTAACATTCTTCCCCCCTTTTGGAACATTCGTCCTCGAACGTTGAGTACTCGAGAATTCTACAAAAATTTTGCCAGAGTTTCTCCTGTAATATGGCGCTACTATCCTGTCACAACAACCCATAATAATATTGCCTCACTGGGCCACAACACAATAGAACTATAATTTGGCCACACACGACCAAAAACATGAAAGGAAAGCATACATACCTCATATTGTTAGCGTTTCATCATGAATCTCTTCTGGGGGTTGGAATAAATGCGGGTACTTGAACTTCATACTCTCTTTTGCTTCCCAAGTCATTTCTTCTCGGTTGTTGTTTCGCCTCAAGACTTTGACTGAAGCTACTTCCTTGTTTCGAAGTCTTCGTACTTGCCTGTCTAAGATGACAATGAGTACTTCTTCATATGCTAGATTTTCTGTAACTTGTACATCATCTATTGGAACAATTTTCGTAGGATCTCCAACACACTTGCGGAGCATCGAAACATGAAAACATAGGTGGACTGATTCAAGCTCTGAAGGCAAGTCCAACTCGTAGGCTACATGACCCACTTTGCGGATAATCTTATAGGGTCCAATGTATCATGGACTTAACTTCCCTTTCTTGCCAAATCTCATCACTCCTTTCATTGGCGACACCTTAAAAAATACCCAATCATCAACCTGAATTTCCAAGTCTCGCCGGCGGTTGTCCGCGTAAGTTATTTGGTGACTTTGGGCTGTCAACAATCGATCTCGGATCACTTTGACTTTTTCTACCGCTTGCTGAATCAATTCAAGGCCTATTAGCTTCACTTCTCCTGTTTCGAACCATCCAATTGGGGACCTACACTTTCTTCCATATAAAGCTTCATACGGAGCCATTTGAATACTGGAATGGTAACTATTGTTATATGCAAACTCAATAAGGGGTAGGTGATCATCCCAACTACCACCAAAATCTAAAACACACGCCCTTAGCATATCCTCCAATACGTTCGGCTTTTCCTTCAGTCTGCGGATGAAATGCCGTGCTAAGCTTCACTTCAGTACGTAGACCTTCTTGGAAAGACTTCCAGAACTTGGCTGTAAATTGAGCTCCTTTATCCGTGATAATGGATAGTGGAATACTATGAAGTCGCACAATTTCTTTGATATACAACCTTGCATAATCTTTAGTTGAGTATGTGGTTCTGGTTGGAAGAAAATGAGCGGCTTTCGTGAGTCTGTCCACGACCACCCACATAGAATCATGCTTGCCTCGGGAACGAGGTAACCCCACAATAAAATCCATATTGATCACTTTCCACTTCCAAGTATGGATTTCCATTGCTTGCAATAATCCTCCTAGATTTTGATGTTCGATCTTTACTTGTTGGAAATTTGGACATTGGGCTACAAATTCTGCTATGTCTCTCTTCATGCCATCCCTCCAATATATCAATTTGAGATCGTGATACATCTTTGTTGCATCGGGGTGAATAGAATACCGAGAATAATGGGCTTCTTCTAGAATTCGTCGGCGCAATTCTGCAACATTCGGAACACATAGCCTGCCTTGGTATCTAAGAATCTCATCCATCGAAGTTTTAAATGGAGATCTCTCTTTTTCATGAAGTGCGTCTCTATACTGGCTCAACTGAGGATCTTCATACTGACGCTCTTTCACTTCCACATTCAGGGACGAAACCGTGGGATCATTAATACCAATCCCTGCACTATCTGAATCAATTACACGCACTACAAGATTAGCTAATTGAAGGAGCTCGTGAACCATCTCTTTCTTTTCCGGAGGAACTTCACATAAACTGCCCATTGATCGGCAGCTAAGCTGTTACACCTCGGAAAATTTTCCGTTGGTACGCAAGTGGATAAATTAGTGATGAATATGAGTGCATGATGTCTATGAGCAAGAAACGACGTTGATGACCTTAGGCGAGATTTCGAAAGTATCCGATGTGAGACGAGGAAGTTGGCTAAGTTAAGATGAGATACAAGGTGAGCAATGCATGTGCATGGATGGGGGTGATTAAAATGAGAAGTCTAAGAAATATGGGAAGTTGCAGAATTGCAATTGCCCAGTGGTCGTATATTGCAAAATACGGACCGTAAAGTGCAATACGGTCCGTAAACTGGAAGTCGTAAACTGCCATGCAAGGTTTCAACTTTCTGCCAGCCGAGGAAATGGTTAAATACGACCTGGTGGACGGACCGTAAAGTGATTTACGGCCCGTAAACCATGGTCGTAAACCACCATGAAGGCAGCCCAGCTTCTGGTTCTGGAAATGGCTAATTACGCCCATGGAGGACGAGCCGTATAGTGGAATACGGGCCGTAAACCTCCATGGACGACCACTGTTCACCCAGCACAGATTTTTCAATTCATTAAATATGAGGTCCAAGACTTGTTTTATTTCATTTCCACAATACACCACTTCTCTCTAAAACCTCTCTCTACATTTATTATATGCGTTTTCAAGGATTATAAGTCACCAACAACATAAACAAGTGAATCAAGGATAAGGGAATCATCAAGGATCATCCGAGTCAAGAAATCCAAATGGAGAAAAATTAGGGTTTTGCTCAAAGAGGAGTATTATCAACCAAAGCTTGTTCCTACAACTTCTAAGGTAAGATTCATGATTTTTACATGATGTTTAAGGTATTGGAGAATTAAAGTACATGGATTTTAGAAAATATGGTCAACTAGGTCATGAATGATGAATAGTGACATTTTGAGAAATAGTTTGAATTGAGTTATGAATGTTGTTGTGTTGTGATATGAATGTGTTATAAATGGTATTAAGATCATGAACTAGACACTTTAGACGAATGGACGAAGTTTGGTGTTATGACCATGAATGTGGGTGAATTAGAGGCAAATTGAGGAAATCTAGATAATGTGGATAATGTGAATGACTAATGGCCATTGTTATGATATTAATGAAGGTATAAACGCTAGCATTGGAAGGGAACGTGCAAGTGTAGAATAGTTCGACGAAAAGGTATGTGAGGCTAACCCTTCTTTCCTAAGGCATAGTTCTTAGCCAAATTCCTAATTCCTCTATATGAGTATGTTGTCTTCACATGGTTGACATTCCGAGCTCATAAGCTCACGACCCTTGATATGTACTATGATTATACTATGTTCCTCGTATGACGAGTAAGTCTATAATGTAGATGTAACGATAATGATGAGGATAGTAATGATGATGAGAGTAAAATGAGATTAGAGATGCTTACGAGCTATGATATATGTATATGTGTGCCTATGAAGGGCTATGATAAGACCCCGAGCTTATGATGCCGGGTAAGACTATATGTATATGACTATGTATAAAGTATGTATACGATTACGAAACGCGCGCACACCTCTGCAGATGGTACGGATAACCCTGACCCCTTGGTAGGGCCAGGTATGTACGATCTTGAGCCTTGGTTGGCCAAGTATGTATGACACACCGATCCTATGAGGTTGGGTATGCTATGTAAATGCTATGTATATGATATGACCTTGTATATAATATGAATATGAGTGTGATAAGACTTAGTAAGGGCATGTATACGAATATGAACATAAAGTGGTATGGCTATTATTATGGGATACGAACGATGATGTATGCAAGTAAGCGACATGATGATGATGATATTACTGTCTCCCCTCCTATGCTATTTTATATGATATCTATTATGCTTCTATATTGATGTTGATCATGCTTTACATACTCAGTACATTCTTCGTACTGACGTCCTTTTGTTTGTGGACGCTGCGTCATGCCCGCAGGTGCACAGGGAGACAGACTTGATCCATAGCTGCCTATTCGGAGATTACATAGAGAGCTCCATTTCCTTCGGAGCCATATCTTTTGGGTACTCATTCTTTTGTGTATATAATTATGGGCATAGCGGGGTCCTGTCCCGCTCATACGATATGTCATACTCTTAGAGGCTCGTAGTCATGTGTATGTGGGTAGAGATGTTCGGCCATGTCGGCCCATGTTTTGTATATCTTTGGTTGGCTTCGACGGCCTTGTACTTATGATGTGTCATAGATGCCTATGATATGTTAAATGATGATGGTCGTCTAATGGGATTAATATGATTAACGATAAAAAGAAAAATCACGAATTGACCTATGGTTCACCTAGATGTTATGTTATGTACGATAAGGGGGGTGCCCGGGTGGGGTAGCACCGGGTGCTCGTCGCGGCCCCCCTAGCCGGGTCGTGACAAAAGTGGTATCAGAGCAGTTCAGTCCTAGGATGTGTCTACGAGCCGTGTCTAGTAGAGTCTTGGTTATGGGTGTGTTGCGCGCCGCACTTATAAACAAGAGGCTGCGGACATTTTAGGAATAAATGACCTTCTTTCTTCATAAGAATCGTGCGATAGAGCTATGATGTAATAAATTCTTGTTCCTTAATCGTGTGTTATGTATTTCAGAGATGCCTAAAAAGAAAAAAGGCTACAGCAGCCCAAAAGGGCAAGACGGTGGCAAAAAAGCGGGCTAAAAGAGCACCGCCACCGGTAGTAGAGGAAGGTGAGTCTCAGAGTGCGGCTCAATCTCAGTCTTCCCAGACAGTGCCTATTACTGAGGAGCGTGAGAGAGCCTCAGCCCCAGCTCCAGCACCTCCAGCTCCTTCACCAAACGCTTCGGGTTGAGATGTCAAAGAGGCCATTAATTTGTTGACTCAGTTGGTTGCGGCCCAGACTCAGAGGCAGAGTTCAGGGCATGGTGATAGGGCCATTAGTGCAAGGGCCCGTGACTTCATTGCTTTGAAACCCCCAGAATTCTTTGGGTCGAAACTGGAGGAGGATCCTCAGGACTTCATTGACGGTATGTTGAGGACGCTTCGATTAATACATGCTTCAGACACCGAATCGGTGGAGCTAGCGTCATATAGATTGAGGGATGTCTCAATCCAGTGGTATACGATTTGGATGGCTTCTCGGGGAGCCAATGCACCTCCACCGGTTTGGCAAGAGTTTGTTGATGCTTTTCTCCGTCATTATATGCCTCAAGAAGTTCGGCGAGCTAGGGCCGATAAATTCTTGAATCTGAGGCAAGGTAGCATGAGTGCTACAGAGTATAGTCTCCGCTTCAATTCCTTGGCTAGGTATGCTTCGGCCATGGTAGCGGATATGGGCGACCGGGTGCACCGGTTTGTGAAAGGCCTAGGGCCACACTTGATGGATAAATGCTTAACTGCGTCCCTTCAGGATGGCATGGATATTGCACGCATTTAGGCACATGCTCAGGAATTAGAGGAACACCTACAGTAGCGGAGAAATAAACGTGAGCAAGATAGAGGACATAGCAAGAGAGCTAGACCTTTGGGTTCGAGGAGCGAGTCCAGGGGTGGACACAGACAGCAGCTTCCCAGCCATTCAGGCTATTCTATGACCAGTCCACCTCCACGGTTTTTAGGCCAGGGCCTTGATAGGTCTGCTCGTTCAGGGCCGAGTCCGAGTTATTTAGGACCTCAGTTCAGAGGTGATTAGGGCCAGTCAAGGCCACCCGTACCACCGTGTTCCCAGTGTGGGAAGATGCATTGGGGTCGATGCCGATTTGGTTTAGATGATTGCTATTTATGTGGTCGGCCAGGCCATATTATGCGTGATTGCCCCTCAGTACATGGTAGAGGTAGGACCCAGCCATCAGGGTCGGTAGCCGGATCTTCGGCATCTGTACGCCCTACGGGGCCAGGTTCACATGCGCCAGCTGGCCATGGTAGAGGCAGAGGGAGAGCTCCCACTTCTAGCGGTCTTCAGCACCGTATTTATGCTTTGGCTGGACGCCAAGATCTTGAGTCTTCCCCTGACGTAGTCACAGGTATATTATCGGTATTCTCTCATGATGTATATGCTTTGATTGACCCGGGCTCCACAATGTCTTATGTTACTCCATATATTGCGGGTCGGTTTATAGTCGAGTCGGAGTCGATCAAACCTTTTGAGGTGTCTACGCCCGTTGGCGAATCGGTGATAGCTAGCCGAGTGTATAGAGATTGTGTAGTCGTGATTTGTGACCGTCGTTGTCACACCCCGATTCCACTAGGGTGTGATGGGCACCCGACCCCATATCCGGAGCCGAGCGAACCCACAGATTCTTATTACACACATAATTTCTTCAGATGCTGAAAATCAGATAAAAGTAAAATACATATTAAGCTTTCGAAATCCATCTTTTATCGTTCTCAATTTTAGGCAAAGTCCGTAATTATATAAAATTTACTACATAACATAGAATGACATATCGGCTGATGGAGCCGCTTACAGACTGATAACCAATACCCACGACTCTGTCTGCAAAGTCTCTAACATAAATCCAGAATTCATAACATACATATACAAACTCTGACTCGGCAACACTCCGGGAGCAAATGGAGCCTGCCAACTCTGCTGGAACATCTTCTGTAATAACTTTAACTCATCTGGGTGTACCTGCGCGGCATGAAACGCAGCCCCCGAAGAAGAGGGGTCAGTACGAAAAATGTACTGAGTATGTAAAGCATGGAATATAGAAAACTAAACCATAATCGAAACAGACAATACAAACAGTAAGTACACTATCCAAAGTACCAACAATTATTTTTCGAACGCAGATCATATGTCAGAAAAAAAGGGTACCGATCGAGAGTACTAGAAGGTTTGTTTTCCACACGCAGAGCATATATGCCGAAGTCATATGTCAGAAGAAGTACGGGTCCGAAATGTCAGAATGTTGATTTTCCAGACACAGATCATGTATATCAATATCATAGGTCAGAAGAAGTACAGAGGGTATAGAATGCCAGAGAACTTACTTTCCAGACACAAATCGTATATTGTATGTGTGCGTATAACAGATCCTGGCCCTTCCGTGAGGGACGCGGTGGACAGAATCGTCAGATGTCAAAGCCAGATATCATATGCACATGTAACAGATCCCGGCCCTTCAATAAGGGACGCGGTGAACAGAAATATCAATGCATGTCAGAACATATGCCATATCCGGCCCCATTATGGGACACGGTGAACAAAACGTGGTCGCCACCCCGTCACTGGCACCACAACACAGCATACTCCAGAGTAGGGAATAGCTCCGTAACATATCATATCGTATCATAATGTGCACATATCAAACATATCAGATGGCCATATCATATCATATCATATCATCATATATCAGAATGTGTGTACATGGCACAACATACTCCACAACCCATGTACACGTATACCTGCCCCCTCACATCGAGGCACGGCGAACAATGCAGTGGAATACGCGTGATAACATATCCTGGCCCGGGCTCAGTGAAGGAAGCATTGAGGCATCCACGAGTGGAGTAGTGAGAAACTATATGCATCATAAAACATTCGAAAAGACTCGACAAAGTAATCCGAACGATAGGTCATAAAAAGAAATCAGACGATAGTCATAGTACGTACCTTTCGGATGTTATGACGGATTATGTCAAAGTAACAATGCTGAGATTATTTGTACATATCAAAATATCGTAGAATTCAATAGAATAGTTAAAACAATTATCGCTTAGTAGTCAGGGACTCGATAGCATAATTCAGATGTCAAATCATATACATAAGAAATTGAGCAATAGTCATAATATATGTCTTTCAGATGTAACAATGGTTTATGTCAAATAGGCTTTCAGAAATCGTCTTCATATTTCAAAATACGTTATGGGGCTTACGAAATAATTCAAAACAACCGTCGTATAGTTGCAAAAAGAGTAGCCAAAAGTTTCCTTCAGATTCTACTTCAAAATAAGTCAAACGGAACAAATAAGAAAAATCCGGGAATAGTGGGCCCACCTCAGGTTAAATGAGGTGGCGCACATAATTTACGTATGTTATACTTCATAGCATTACTCGTGAGAGTTCTAAGGTAATCGGGTCCTATTTGTGCAAGTTCTAGACATTTAGGCACCTTTTCTAACTATTCATAACATATTCAATTCAATTCTACTGAATGAAAAAGGGGAAAATTCGAACGTAGATTCCAAAGAGTAGAGTTGTCCCCGAGGTCCGAATTCAATCCTATTACATCTAGGACATGCCAAGAGAAGAATAGGTAAAGCTTTACATACCTTATTCGCTCCTTACGCCTCTCCAAATTCAAATCCCGTTTCGTCCAAAATCTACATTTGGTCACATTTACCAAATATTAATCATAAGGCTTAAAGAATTCAATCTTAACCAATACTTGTCTACAGAAATTTGGGCAGCATCTCCCCTATACATACAACATCCCCGAGATTTAACTCGGCTCAAATATCAACAACCATACCAACAATAATACCAATAATCATCAACAATCGATTAAAAACGCATTCTAACATAAATAGTCTTCTTTTCCAAATAATGCAACAACTTCCAATCCAACTTACACTTTCAAATCAATATCAATATTTCCATATTCATACACTAATTTAAGATCATTCAAACATAGGCCAAGAATATTCCAAGCCATATATTAACAACATTATTCATACAATTATAAGAAACCATACTAATGTCACATTAACTTCTTCAACAATCCCACAACAACTATAAATTAATTTCAAGTCATCAAACCTTCATTCTCTTCATGAAATCTACAACAACAACAATCAAACTACTAATAAAATTCAATTCATCACATCCTACCATCATCACTCTTATTCGGCCATAGCATACACATTCTTATTTCATGAATTTCATACATTTCCACATACTACAGGATGATTATATACATATTTTATCCAAAAATTTCTTCAAACCTCAATCCATAATTCAACAACCTCAACACAACAAAATATAACCTTTATTCTAGCAATTATTTCTTATTCCATGTTGATAAAGAAAACAAAATTAATGATTCATACCTTGTATTTACCAAAGTAACAAGATCTTAAATTTTCACTAGCTCCAAAGCTCTCCCAACTCCAAAATGAAATCATAATCGCGTGTACGCGTTGCCCGGACTTCGATTGGTATTTCGTAGCTTGAAATTCCTCAAAATCCTCATTTTTTTGAGGTAAACATGCCCTCTTTTAGTTGCAGATTTTTCTGGAATTTTGGGACCTTTTTTTGCTGGAAAATGAAGTATTTTCGTCCCTTTAAAGAAAAGGCCAAAGTCGGTACTGTAGTTACAGTACTATAGCAGTACTGTAGCGGTACTGTAGCAGTACTGCTGAAATGCTGTTTCTGCGTCGACAGTTCAGTTTGTAACGTCTATAATTCTCTACACCGATGTCCTATCAATGAACGGTTTGTTGCATCACAAACTAGACTCGATGAACTTCATTTTAGGCTTTTAAAACACCTTAAAACATCACATATACTATGAGATATGCGCCTCCAAAGTTGACTAAAATTTCGCCCAGCATTTTTTTCAAATTTTCGTCGAACTTATTTTCTTCAATTTGCTCGATCTCGAAATATTCCGAATCTCTCCATTGCTATGGTAAGGTACCTGTCATATTTATGCTCTGAAAACGCGGGGTATAACATCCTCCCCCCCTTTAAGAACATTCGCCCTCGAATGTTGAGGTAGAGTTCGCTCCGAGGTGGATATCAATGTTTTTACCCGATCACCAATCTGGGACTCTAAGTGTCGACGCCGATTATCTGCATACGACTTCTGTCGACTCTGGGATGCTAATAACCTTTCCTAAATGAGCTTTACCTCATTATCTGCTTGCTGAATCATATTTGGGCCAATTAACTTAGTTCCGCCAACATCGAACCAGCCAATCGGTGCCCTGCATTTCCTGCCATACAGAGCCTCATATGGTGCCACCTGAACGCTAAAATGGTAGCCATTATTATAAGAAAACTCAACAAGTGGCAAATGATCATTCCAGCTACCTCTGAAGTCAATAACACAGGCCCACAACATATCTTTTAGCGTCTGAATAGTACGCCCGGCCTGTCTGTCAATCTGAGGATGAAATGTTGTACTAAGACTTACCTGGGTCCCCAATCCCTCCTAAAATGATCTCTAGATTTTAGCTGTAAACTGGGCGCCTCTGTCGGCTATAATAGATGTGGGAACTCCGTGAAGTCTTACTATCTCCTTGATGTATAACTTTGCATAGTCCTTAGCTGAATAAGTAGTCCTGGCTGAGAGAAAATGGGATGATTTTGCCAGCCTATCTACAATAACCCATCCGGAATCATACTTCTGTGGAGTGCGAGGTAAGCATGTATTGAGGTCCATATTCTGGAATCTTTAGCCTTATACATTACTTCTTGACTTCTTCAAAAGAGTTTAACTGTCACTCTGTTTCTTAGCTCTTAACCTCTATCCTTGGAGTTAGTTACATGAAATTCCCTCATATAATAACTTTGCATATTCATTCTGTGCTTTAACTATCATCCGCTAGTGTAATTCTGACACATTTTGATTTGACATGCAAGTTCACTATCATCGGTAACCAACTTGTCCTGACCGTCTCACTTAAACTATTTTATAATTCTCTTAACGCAACTTGTAACTCTCCAGGCACCTTATCTCGTGTCATTCCCTTATCTCAAATTCAAACTCTTCCGTTGCCCCTTTTTGCTCAGGTTTTGCTCTTACTTCCCTGTCACACATTATGTTACAACCTTTATAAAAATATGCAGATGTGCTCAATCTAGCCGAGAAGTACCTTAGCGTCGTTTCACTAGTCTTTATGCTTTACCTTTTTCTTAATGTATCCAAAATATCACAACCGCATTGCTCTTACTGAATCCTTACTCTTCTTATCAAATACTCACTCACTTGGTCTTACGCTTAATATACAAATATTCGTAGGTTGCGTAACTATCCTTGTACAACTTGTATAAAGTATACTTAACCTTAGCCTTAGTCTTTGCTTCTTCTGGTCCATTTCGCTTACGTAGCTTATTCGTACTAATCCTAGCTCGTAGCCTATCTTTTCATACTCGTCTTCCTTCCCTGGTTACTTAAAAGTCGGCATATCATTAGTGAACAACTCTATTTATAAACATCTTGGCCTTCATTCCAGTATAGCCCCGCTAACCTATGTAATATCTCTTAAGTTATTCAGTACCATTCTCTTGTCGTACTCTTTTTCTTTATACACATCCATTTCTAACGTTATGTCATTCCGGATCTTCACAAAACTTCTTAACACTACCATAGTTACCATCTTGACTCCTATCTATTTATGTCTATATTGTCATTTTGGCCAATATTTCCATACCCTTTCATCCAGTACTTGCTACTTCGCCCGTCGTCTCTCTTGGAGGCTTTACATACTCATGTTTCTTACTTTTCACTTTGTCCGACATTCAATATCCTTACCTTCCATTTACTCACCTTCTTCCTTTTTCAGATATCATTATATTATAATCCTTCAATCTTAACCTATAGAGAGAATAACATCAGCCTACCTTATGACATTTGTGCCGTTTATTCTTGTTGTCACTTGAACTTCGGTACCCTTACTTGGTTAACGCCTTCTTTGCCGTAGCGCCGGTTGCTGGGACGCACATGTCCACCGATACAAGCACATGTGGGATATCCTACGCATTCATATATACATATATATAATTATCATCAACTAACTCACAAAATACTCCCAAACGCTATTCAAGCCTATCCTAATTCCAAAGTCGTGATGCGCTTTCCGTCTCTTCTCTAGTCTAGCCTGTCACGTGCTATGTAGTTTTTTTATAGTCTCCAACCATCCCATATACCCTAATTTCACTCAGGCTATTCTAGCTTTTCATTTGTCTCTTATGTCAGAATATATAGAATTCTTGCATACTTCCCAGGGGGGTCACCCACCCTCCCACCTTGGCACGCTTAACCTCGAAGCCTTGGTGGAATTCGATGCCTTAGTGCTTATATAATCGGGTCCACTTCCTCGTATATCCTTTACTACATAATCTAGAGCAAGTCAAGATTTTACAGATTCCGAGGCATGTTCGTAACACGTCCTTTCTTTTACAATTACCATTTTACCCTTTTTGATCTTCGATAGTCACCTTTACAAATTCCTATCATTCGAAATCTGTACGCAGCAAATACCAACAATACCTTATAGAGCATATGGCTACATATTACATTCTAGCCATCTAGAACTTTCTTCTTTCGGGTAGCTGAACAAATATATCCAGACTTACCTTTATAATCGATCTTCTCGATCTTTACGTGAACCCTTATTCCGTATCATGGGTTTCCTAACCCACCATACCAAGTTAGTATCCTTGTCCTTCCCAAGTCATATCTTTTCTGTTATTGTTTCGTCACAAGGCTTTATCGTTCTTTTTCTTACTTCATATTCCTTGTCGCAGTCACTATTTCCTTAGTCCCATTTTTTTTTTTTTTTTTTTTTTTTGTGAAATTGGTTCTCGAACCTCACACATTCCTATTTTGCTCCAAATGACCGCTTCTTATCTTTTTCATATGCCTATCTTCGAATTCTTATTCAAATAATCTCGTACCTTGCCAATAATTTCTCTCGGGCTTCCCTTACCAGGATTTCTTACTTTTTTTTTTTTGACATTTTGCATGTCATCCCTTACCTTCTCCCGTCGTATGTAAAGCTCATATAAGGAATTTTATTTTCCTATAACTCAGCTCTATCGCAAGATCTAAGATAGCAAGAAGGTCAACAATTCCTAGATGCCCCGTAGCCTCCTATTTATAAATGTGGCGCGCTTCACACCATAAATAGGACTCTACCGGACACGACTTTGCAGACGACCCCAAGGACAGACCTGCTCTGATACCACTTTGTCACACCCCAATTCCACTAGGGTGTGATGGGCACCCGACCCCATATCCGGAGTCGAGCGAACCCACAGATTCTTATTACACACATAATTTCTTCAGATGCTGAAAATCAGATAAAAGTAAAATACATATTAAGCTTTCGAAATCCATCTTTTATCGTTCTCAATTTTAGGCAAAGTCCGTAATTATATAAAATTTACTACATAACACAGAATGACATATCGGCTGATGGAGCCGCTTACAGACTGATAACCAATACCCACGACTCTGTCTGCAAAGTCTCTAACATAAATCCAGAATTCATAACATACATATACAAACTCTGACTCGGCAACACTCCGGGAGCAAATGGAGCCTGCCAACTCTGCTGGAACATCTTCTGTAATAACTTTAACTCATCTGGGTGTACCTGCGCGGCATGAAACGCAGCCCCCGAAGAAGAGGGGTCAGTACGAAAAATGTACTGAGTATGTAAAGCATGGAATATAGAAAACTAAACCATAATCGAAACAGACAATACAAACAGTAAGTACACTATCCAAAGTACCAACAATTATTTTTCGAACGCAGATCATATATCAGAAAAAAAGGGTACCGATCGAGAGTACTAGAAGGTTTGTTTTCCACACGCAGAGCATATATGCCGAAGTCAGATGCCGGCCCTTCCGTGAGGGACGCGGTGGACAGAATCGTCAGATGTCAAAGCCAGATATCATATGCACATGTAACAGATCCCGGCCCTTCAATAAGGGACGCGGTGAACAGAAATATCAATGCATGTCAGAACATATGCCATATCCGGCCCCATTATGGGACACGGTGAACAAAACGTGGTCGCCACCCCGTCACTGGCACCACAACACAGCATACTCCAGAGTAGGGAATAGCTCCGTAACATATCATATCGTATCATAATGTGCACATATCAAACATATCAGATGGCCATATCATATCATATCATATCATCATATATCAGAATGTGTGTACATGGCACAACATACTCCACAACCCATGTACACGTATACCTGCCCCCTCACATCGAGGCACGGCGAACAATGCAGTGGAATACGCGTGATAACATATCCTGGCCCGGGCTCAGTGAAGGAAGCATTGAGGCATCCACGAGTGGAGTAGTGAGAAACTATATGCATCATAAAACATTCGAAAAGACTCGACAAAGTAATCCGAACGATAGGTCATAAAAAGAAATCAGACGATAGTCATAGTACGTACCTTTCGGATGTTATGACGGATTATGTCAAAGTAACAATGCTGAGATTATTTGTACATATCAAAATATCGTAGAATTCAATAGAATAGTTAAAACAATTATCGCTTAGTAGTCAGGGACTCGATAGCATAATTCAGATGTCAAATCATATACATAAGAAATTGAGCAATAGTCATAATATATGTCTTTCAGATGTAACAATGGTTTATGTCAAATAGGCTTTCAGAAATCGTCTTCATATTTCAAAATACGTTATGGGGCTTACGAAATAATTCAAAACAACCGTCGTATAGTTGCAAAAAGAGTAGCCAAAAGTTTCCTTCAGATTCTACTTCAAAATAAGTCAAACGGAACAAATAAGAAAAATCCGGGAATAGTGGGCCCACCTCAGGTTAAATGAGGTGGCGCACATAATTTACGTATGTTATACTTCATAGCATTACTCGTGAGAGTTCTAAGGTAATCGGGTCCTATTTGTGCAAGTTCTAGACATTTAGGCACCTTTTCTAACTATTCATAACATATTCAATTCAATTCTACTGAATGAAAAAGGGGAAAATTCGAACGTAGATTCCAAAGAGTAGAGTTGTCCCCGAGGTCCGAATTCAATCCTATTACATCTAGGACATGCCAAGAGAAGAATAGGTAAAGCTTTACATACCTTATTCGCTCCTTACGCCTCTCCAAATTCAAATCCCGTTTCGTCCAAAATCTACATTTGGTCACATTTACCAAATATTAATCATAAGGCTTAAAGAATTCAATCTTAACCAATACTTGTCTACAGAAATTTGGGTAGGCATGATTGATTTGCATGAGCTAGAGATTGTAGATTTTGATGTCATAATAGGCATGGATTGGTTGGCTTCTTGTTACGCCAATGTTGATTGTAGAATGAAGATGGTTCGTTTCCAGTTTCCGGGAGAACCAGTTTTAGAATGGAAAGGAAATACGGCGTCATTAAAAGGTAGGTTTATTTCCTATCTGAAGGCAAGGAAGATGATCATGAAAGGGTGTATCTATCACTTAGTGCAAGTTCAAGATGTTGAAGCTGAGTCGCCGACTCTTCAGTCAGTTCCAGTAGTGAATGAATTTCCGGATGTGTTCCCGGAAGAGTAAAATGAGATTAGAGATGCTTACGAGCTATGATATATGTATATGTGTGCCTATGAAGGGCTATGATAAGACCCCGAGCTTATGATGCCGGGTAAGACTATATGTATATGACTATGTATAAAGTATGTGTACGATTACGAAATGCGCGCACACCTCTGCAGATGGTACGGATAACCCTGACGCCTTGGTAGGGCCAGGTATGTACGATCTTGAGCCTTGGTTGGCCAAGTATGTATGACACACCGATCCTATGAGGTTGGGTATGCTATGTAAATGCTATGCATATGATATGACCTTGTATATAATATGAATATGAGTGTGATAAGACTTAGTAAGGGCATGTATACGAATATGAACACAAAGTGGTATGGCTATTATTATGGGATACGAACGACGATGTATGCAAGTAAGCGACATGATGATGATGATGATATTACTGTCTCCCCTCCTATGCTATTTCATATGATATCTATTATGCTTCTATATTGATGTTGATCATGCTTTACATACTCAGTACATTCTTCGTACTGACGCCCTTTTGTTTGTGGACGCTGCGTCATGCCCGCAGGTGCACAGGGAGACAGACTTGATCCATAGCTGCCTATTTGGAGATTACATAGAGAGCTCCATTTCCTTCGGAGCCATATCTTTTGGGTACTCATTCTTTTGTGTATATAATTATGGGCATAGCGGGGTCCTGTCCCGCTCATACGATATGTCATACTCTTAGAGGCTCGTAGTCATGTGTATGTGGGTAGAGATGTTCGGCCATGTCGGCCCATGTTTTGTATATCTTTGGTTGGCCTCGACGGCCTTGTACTTATGATGTGGCATAGATGGCTATGATATGTTAAATGATGATGGTCGTCTAATGGGATCAATATGATTAACGATAAAAAGAAAAAGCACGAATTGACCTATGGTTCACCTTGATGTTATGTTATGTACGATAAGGGGGGTGCCCGGGTGGGGTAGCACCGGGTGCTCGTCGCGGCCCCCCTAGCCGGGTCGTGACATAAGTGCATCGGCTACTACATTTGCTTTTCCAGGATGGTACAAAATATTCACATCATAATCTTTCAACAATTCTAACCACCGCCTCTGCCGCAGATTTAACTCCTTCTGCTTGAAAATGTATTGAAGGCTCTTGTGGTCTGTACAGATATCAACATGTACGTCATACAAGTAATGTCCCATATCTTTAATGCATGAATAACTGCAGCGAATTCGAGGTCATGAGTTGGATAGTTCTTTTCATGTTTCCGCAGCTGCCTCGAAGCATAAGCAATGACTCTACCGTACTGCATTAACACGCATCCTAATCCAACACCGTAAGCATCGCAGTATACTACATAACCATCTGACCCTTCTGGAAGTGTTAAGACTGGAGCTGAGGTTAATCTATCCTTCAACTCTTGGAAGCTACGTTCACAAGCATCATTCCATTGAAATTTAGCTGGCTTTTGAGTTAGCTTCGTTAATGGAGCTGAAATAGATGAGAAGCCCCCTACGAATCTTTTATAATAACCTACTAATCCCAAAAAACTATGAACTTCTGTAGGCGTCGAAGGCCTTGGCCAATTCTTCACAGCTTCAATTTTCTGAACGTCGACTCGAATGCCGTCATCTGAAATAACATGGCCCAGAAATGTCACGGAATTCAGCCAAAACTCGCACTTTGAAAATTTTGCATATAATTTTCGGGCTCGAAGAATTCCAAGAACGATACGTAAATGATCTACATGCTCTGATTCTGTGCGAGAATACACAAAATCTCATCAATAAATACTATCACAAATAAGTCCAAGAGTGGCCTGAACACATTATTCATCAAATTCATACACACGGCTGGAACATTAGTCAACCCAAACTGTTACACCTCGGAAATTTTGCATTGGTACGCAAGCGAATGAACTAGTGATGAGTACGAGTGTATGATGTTCCATGAGTAAGAAATGACGTTTGATGGCCTTAGGCGAGATTTCAAAGGTATCCGATGTAAGACGAGAAAGTTGGCTAAGATAAGGCAAGGAATGAGGTGAGCAATGCATGTAAATGGGTGTGGGTGATTAGAATGAAAAGTCTAAGAAATATGAGAAGTTTCAGATTTGCAACTGGCCAGGTGGTCGTAAAGTGCTATACGGACCGTAAACTGGTATATGGTCCGTAAACTAGCAGGTCGTAAACTGGCATGCAAAACTTCAACTTTCTACCAGTGGAGGAAATGGTAAAATACGACCTGGAATACGGACCGTAGAGTGATTTACGGCCCGTAAATCATGGTCGTAAATCACCATGCAAACAGCCCAAGTTTCTTGTTTTAAAATGGTTAAATACGACCACGAAGGACGGTCCGGAAACTGCTATACGGACCGTAAACCCAGTTCACGACCACTGTGCACTTCAACACAGATTTTTCAAGTCATTAAATAAGGGGACCAAGACTTATTTATTTCATTTCTACATCACACCACTTCTCTCTAAAAACATCTCTCTACATTTATTATACAAGTTTTCAAGGATTATAAATGATCAACAACATAAAACAAGTGAATCAAGAGTAAGAAAATCATCAAAGGTCATCCAAAGTCAAGAAATCCAAATGGAGATAAACTAGGGTTTTGCTCAAAGTGAGGTATTATCAACTAAGGCTTGTTCCTACAACATCTAAGGTAAGATTCATGATATTTATATGTTGTTTAAGATATTGGAGAGTTAAAATTCATGGATTGTAGAAAATATGGTAAAATGGGTCATGAATGATGAATAGTAACATTTTGAGAAATAGTTTGAATTGAGCTATGAACCTTGATGTATTGTGATGTAAATGTGTTATAAATGATGTTGAGAACATTAGATGGGCGATGCACGCGAATGGATATAGTCGTAGGTCCTAGCCATGGATATGGACTAATGAAGGTGAAATGATGAATATGGATAATGTGAATGACTAATGGCCATTGTTATGATATTATGAATGTATTGTTGACGTTGGGAGTTGAATTCCGATGTGAAGGAATAGTTGTCCGATTTTCCCTAGCTTTAGCCATGTGTGCTAATTATCGATGCTAATGATAGTATGACAATGATAGTATGACCTTAGTGAAGGTAGAAACGTGAGTATCGGAGGAGTACGTGCAAGTGTAGAATAGTGCGACAGAAAGGTATGTAAGGCTAACCCTTCTTTCATAAGGCATGGTTCTTTGGCCAAATTCCTAATTCCTCTCTATGAGTATGTCGTCTCCAAATGATTGATATTCTGAGCTCATAAGCTCACGATCCTTGATATGTACTACGATTGTACTACGCACCTCATGTGACGAGTAAGCCTATGATATAGAAGTAACGATAATGATGATAATAGTAATGATGATGATAATAATAAGGATGTTAAAGGTGCCTATGGGCTAGTATACTTATATGTGCCTATGAAGGCTATAATGAAACCCCGAGCTTATAACACCGGGTAGAATATATATATATATATATATATATATATATATATATATATATATATGTATATGAATATGTATAGAGTATGTATACGATTACGAAACACGCGCACACATCTGCAGATGGTACGGATAACCCTGAAGCCTTGGTAGGGCCAGGTATGAGTAACCTTGAGCCTTGGTTGGCCAAGTATGTTTGAAACACCGATCCTATGAGGTCGGGTATGTTATGTAAAGGCTATGTATATGAAATGACTATGTATATAATATGAATATGAATGTGATAAGACTATGTATATGAGTACGAATAAGGGCACGTATACGAATACGAGCACAAATATGG
The DNA here is from genome assembly GCF_019175385.1 of Lycium barbarum. NCBI lineage: Eukaryota > Viridiplantae > Streptophyta > Magnoliopsida > Solanales > Solanaceae > Lycium > Lycium barbarum. Next base: position 93,087,900 of record NC_083338.1, read on the forward strand.
TACGAGTACTATTATGGACTACGGATGATGACATATGTGTACAAATACGTATGAGAAATGGAAATTCCCGATGAAAGGCAAGTAAGTGATATGACGATGATATTACTGTCTCCCCCTCCTATGCTATTTCATATGTTGTTCATTATGCTTCTATATTGATGTTGATCATGCTTTACATACTCAGTACATTCTTCGTACTGACGTCCTTTTGTTTGTGGACGCTGCGTCATTCCCGCAGGTGCACAGGGAGACAGGCTTGATCCGTAGCTGCATATTCAGAGATTACATAGAAGAGCTCTATTTCCTTCGGAGCCATATCTGTTGGGTACTTATTCTTTTGTGTATATAATTATGGGCATAGCGGGGTCCTGTCCCGCTCATGTGTTATGTCATACTCTTCTTAGAGGCTCGTAGTCATGTGTATATGGTTAGGTATGTCTGGCCTTGTCGGCCTCAATTTTTGTATATCATTTTGATAGCCTTGTCGGCTCAAGTACGTTGATGTGGCAGAAATGCCAACTATGATATAAAGGTAATATCGCCCAAAGGGGCTAGTTTGATGAATGAAAGGAAATGTATGTTTAATTGTGTGGCTCATCTATATGTAAGCATAAGTGAAAGCTAAGGGGGTGCCCCGGTGGGCTATCACCGGGTGCTCGTCGCGGCCCCCTAGTCAGGTCGTGACAAAAGTGATATCAGAGCAGTTCAGTCCTAGGGTGTGTCTACAAGCCGTGTCTAGTAGAGTATTGGTTATGGGTGTGTTGCACGCCACACTTATAAACAAGAAGATGCAGAAATTTTAGGAATAAATGACCTTCTTTCTTCATAAGAATCGTGCGATAGAGCTATGATGTAATAAATTCTTGTTCCTTAATCGGGTGTTGTGTATTTCAGAGATGCCTCAAAAGAAAAAGGCTACAGTAGCCCTAAAGGGAAAGACGGTGGCAGAAAAGCGGGCTGAAAGAGCACCGCCACCGGTATCAGAGGAAAGTGAGTCCCAGAGTGCGGCTCAATCTCAGTCCTCCCAGACAGTGCCTATTACTGAGGAGCGTGAGGGAGCCACAGCCCCAGCTCCAGCACCTCCAGCTCCTCCACCGGATGCTTCCGGCCAAGATGTAAAAGAGGCCATTAATTTGTTAACGCAATTGGTTGCGGCCCAGGCTTATAGGCTCATAGTTTTCCGGAATTTAAGAGATTCATGAAGAGGAAGGAAAGTCATACTATAGGATTCATGCCATAGAAATAAAGTACTAGCCTCACATACCTTTGTCGTTTAACTATTCTATCGCTTGATCGTCCTCCTTCGATGCTCGCGTTTCTACCTTCAAGAGGATTCGCATTAACATTAGTTACTCGGCTATAAGAACATTTTACTATTTCTAGGGGAAATTGGGTAGCATTTCCTTTGTTTCTACTACTTTTTCCACATTCTATATCAACTCCCAAACGTTCATAACGATATTCACAATATCGCAACAACAATCATCAATCATCTACATTTATCACAATTCACCATTTCCCTTCAATTTCTCCATAATTATGGTTATAGATCACTGTCGCGTTTTCTCATATACAATACTTATTCCGTGGTCTAAGTGTCATTAATAACATATTCACAATCACAATATACCAACATTCATAATTCATCCCAACTATTGTTCAACAATGACAATATTCACTCATTCATGACCCATTTTCTATCTCCTTCTACAATCCAAGTGTTTCAACTTTTCAACACCTTAAATAACACGTAAATACCATAAAACTCACCTTGGATGATGGATGAACAACCTTTGAGTGGAACTTCTCTTCTTGCACCAAAACCCTAACTCTCTTCTCTTGAGTTTTCTTGGCTTAGATGAACTTTTACTAGGTTTCACACACTTGATTTCATGGTTTTGGTGTAGTTGATCATGGATTTCCTTGGATATCTTGTGGGTGAATGATGGAGAAGGTTCTAGAGGTTTCTTGGTGTGTGGAGGAGTGAGATGAAAATGAAATAAAATGAAGGAGGGGTCCTTATATTAATTCTTAAAATCAGTCCCGACCGAGATATACGGTACGATCGACGGAGCGTCGATCGGATCGACGAGGCGTCGATCTGATCATCGAAGTTGTTAAATTTCCAGTGAGCAATCTGTCGTTTCCTTTCATTCTACTGTGAGAAGGACGGTCCGTCGAACTGATCGACGGAGCGTCGACCTGTTCGTCGAATAGTCTTCGGTCTAGCTCAATTCTACGGCACAATCGACGAAGCGTGGACTCGTCCGATAGTACAAAGAACGACCGTCGAACCCCCCTTTCGCAGAACTGCGCTGGAGTTTCATTTGACGAACTTTTCTCCCTTGCCTCTAACTTCTTTAGAATCTTAATTAGAATTATTAAGTATCCCTTCTTACTTGTAGGGACATCATGTGCTCCTTAACTTACGTTAGTCCCTTCACCGCTCAACAACCCAAAGTTCCGAGGTGTAACAATTAAGGCATTAAAATTTGAAGTACAAAGCATAAGAATGGAGTGAATTGTTGTGGAACGCTCGTATTCCTGTTCAAGAGGGATTCGTGCCAAATAAAGAAGTAAACGAACACCTTATATATCTTAAATAGCCGATCCGCTACTGGAAGGAATTCCTTATTCCGAAGCTCGTTCGTCCCTTGCCCCTACATGGATATAAATAACCTTAGTTAGGGCTTAATTGTTCATACAACAACCCATATGTGATGTATCTTTGAGACTATTTAATTTGGGGTTTAGAGAATTCAGGCAGCATTTCCTCTGTTTTTACTACGTTCCCATGATCTCAACAACAACCAAAACCAACATCAAAGGCATTTGATCTAATCCAATATCCATACAATTCCATTAACAACATCCTACAAGAGGGTTATGCCGTCTTTCGCCCAATAAGGCTTAACACGCGACAATCTAACAAATATAACTTCAAATTAACATACTTTATTGGTAATAGAGAAGGAATCTTTACATCAATTGACTTAGTTGACTCTTAGTACTAATTTGGATCCAAGATTTCCACCTTACCACAGCGATACCAAGATAGAATTGAAGCCTACGAGGTTATATGCCCTTCCCGAGCTTAATTGAAGCTACATTTCAACACGCATCGTAAAGATTGATGTAGAAACTTTGGGAGAATACATGGTATCTATGGTGAAGCTTCCAGACCTTGAAATATGATGAAAATAATAAGGGAGGGACTAATTATACTTGTGAAAGTCGATGGGCACCGACTCAACTCTACATACACATCGACGGACTATCAACATGTCGACGGTTCGTCAATGTACAACTGTCGAATTGTAAGAGAAATCATATAATTTTGTATGGGTCGTATCTTCCACTGTACGTCTCAGATTTGCGATCTGTCAGTAGCATTGGAAAGAAAACTATCTCTGAACTTCAATTTACATAGGTTATGCTTTCCCTAACTCCTTATATACTAGGAGATATACCTCCCCAAATTTGGACTAAAATTTCTGTCCAGAATTCTGCCAAATCTTCCCCTAGTTTCGACAAACTTAGTTTCTTCGAGTCGCTTGATCCCAGAGCCTTTGGATACATGTTAATGTTTAACACTTGTTAAAATTCTCTCTTGACCTCTTGAGAGTTCCATGGCCTCTCTGGGCTTATGTCGAGGAATACGTAACGTACGTCGAGGAATATGTAACGTACTTAGTTTCTCGAAGGGCGAGATTTAACACATTCCCTCCTTAGGAACATTCGTCCTCGAATGTTTGGGTACGCGAGGTGTATTAATGTATTTTAAATTCCATAAAAATTTCGACAGAGTCTTTCCTGTATTTTGGGCACTGCTAATACCTGCACACTGCAAGTCCCAATCTACATGCCATACAGGATACCGTATTCAACAACATAGAATCATACAACAACATAATAACATTTCCCATTACATTACCTCTCAAAAGTTTATATATGACTTTTACCTTGCAAGTCATTTGTTGGGAGAGCAGAATCTTGTAAAATCCCTTTTAGGATAGCATCATCTACATTATAGAGCAAAAGTTACATTTAAATCTTAGCATACTTGTTTCCGTTAACGTCATTGAGGGAGATGAAGGAATGTTTAGTTATTGAGTACTTTTAATTGTGAATAAGTGAGGATATTTGGATTTCATTTCTAGCTCAGATTCCCATGTCATATCTTCCCTCTCCTTACTTCTCCATAGAACTTTTACCGAAGCCACATCTTTGGTTCTAAGTCTGCGGACCTGCCTATCGAGGATGGCAATTGGTTCTTCCTTGTAGCATATGTTCTTTGTGACTTGTATATTATTAACAGGTACGATTCTGGAGGGATCTCCAATACATTTTCTCAACATGGATACATGGAAGACCGGATGGACTACTTGTAGTTTTGATGGCAGCTCCAATTCATAAGCTACCTGGCCTACTCGTCGGACGATCTTATAAGGTTTGATGTATCAGGGACTGAGTCTCCCTTTCTTACTAAACCTTGTTACGCCCTTTATAGGTGATATTTTCAAAAACACCCAATCACCTACCAGGAATTCCAATTCTCGTCGTCGTACATTTGCATAAGATTTCTGATGACTCTGAGTTGTACGTAACCATTCCTAAATAAGCTTTATCTTTTCGATAGCTTGATGAACAAGATCTGGCCCAAACAAACTTACTTCTCCGACTTCAAACCAACCGACAGGAGATCTGCACTTTATACCATACAGAGCCTCATACGGAGCCATTTTGATGTTGGCGTGATAGCTATTATTATAGGCAAACTCTATAAGAGGCAAATGATCATCCCAGCTTCCTTGGAAATCCTGTACACAGGCTCGTAACATATCTTCCAAAGTCTGAATAGTTCGCTCAGCTTGTCCGTCTGTCTGTGGATGGAAGGCCGTACTAAGACTCACCCTGAGAGCCAAGACCTTTCTAGAAAGACTTCTAGAAGTTTTCCTAAACTAAGTGCCTCTATCAGAAATAATAGACACAGGAATACCATGAAGACAGACAATCTCCTTAATGTACAGCTTGGCATAATCTTCAGCAGTGTAAGTGGTCTTGACTGGCAAGAAATGGGCCAATTTAGTCAACCTATCTATGATCACCCAAATAGAATCAAACTTGCGATAAGAACGGGGCAATCCCCTAACGAAACCCATATTAATCACTTCCCATTTCCAAGCCAGAATCTCTATTTCCTGTAATAAGCCACTGGGTTTCTAGTGTTCAATCTTCACCTGTGGGCGAGTGGGCATTGAGCTACAAAGCTCACAATATCATTATTTATATCGTTCCACCAATAGAAGCCCTTGAGGTCATGATACATCTTTGTGGAGCCAGGATGTATAGAATATCGGGAATAATGGATTTTGACATGATTCTATCTCGAAGTCTGACTATATTTGGAACACACAAACGAACTTGATGTTTAAGAACCCTATCAGGATCGAGTTCAATGGCTGAAATTCGGTTATGTTGAACTCCCTCTTTGATATTGACTAGAACTGGATCCTCATATTGCTGAGCTTTTACTTCTGAGGCAAGAGTTGATTGAGACATATTCTGTAGGGCAACACCAGTATCTTCTGAATCTAATAAGCGAACTCCTAGGTTTGCTAGGCGGTGAAGTTCATTAGTCATCTCCAGCTTCTCAGCTGGTACATGCAATAGACTACCTATCGACTTGCGACTTAATGCATCAGTGACAACATTGGCTTTTCCAGGATGATATAAGATATCGACATCATAATCTTTTAGCAATTTGAGCCATCTTCGTTGCCTCAAATTCAACTCTTTTTGCTTGAATATATGTTGAAGGCTTTTGTGATCTGTATAAAAATCAACATAAACTCCATATAAGTTATGGCGCCACATCTTCAAAGCGTAAATTAGTGCTGCCAACTTAAGATCATGGGTTGGATAGTTTTGCTCATGTTTCCGCAACTGCCTGGAGGTATAAGCGATCACCTTACCATTTTACATTAATACACATCCCAGACCTGTGCGTGAAGCATCATAATATACAGTGTAACTGCCAGTGCCTTTTGGAAGGGTAAGAACAGGAGCGGATGTCAACTTGTATTTCAGTTTTTGAAAACTCTGCTCACAAGCTTTTGACCATTGAAACTTGGTTGCTTTCTGAGTTAATTTTGTCAGTGGGGCTGCTATAGAAGAGAATCCTTGTACAAATCTACGATAATATCCCACAAGGCCTAAGAAATTCGAACCTCAGAGGCTGTTGTTGGCCTTGGCCAATTCTTAACGGCTTCCATCTTCCGATTATCAACTTTAATACCCTTATCAGACACAATATGGCCTAGAAAAGCTACTAAAGTTAGCAAAAATTCACATTCGGAGAACTTTAAATACATCCTTCGGACCCGTAATGTTTACAACACCTTCCAAAGGTGATCAACATATTCTGTTTCAGAATGAGAATATACCAGGATATCGTCAATGAATACAATAACAAAGACATCCAATAAGGGCTGAATTACGGTATTCATTAGTGCCATGAATGCCGCTGGAGCGTTTGTCAAATTGAAGTACATAACTAAGAATTCAAAATGCCCATATCTCATTCGGAAGGCTGTCTTTGGAATATCTTCCCCTTTTACACGTAACTGATGATATCCTGACCTTAAGTCAATCTTCGAGAAACATTTGGCACCCTGCAGCTGATCAAACAAATCATTAATTCTGGGCAATGGATATTTATTCTTGATAGTCACCTTATTTAGTTGCTGGTAGTCAATACACATTCTTAGTGAGCCATCCTTCTTGCACACAAATAATACCGGCGCTCCCCACAGAGAAGTGATGAGCCTAATGAAGCCCTTGTCTAGCAAGTCCTGCAATTACACCTTCAATTCTCTCCAATTCAGCAGGGGACATAAGATAGGGAGGAATAGAGATGAGCTAAGTGCCCAGATACACATCAATCGCAAATTTGATTTTCCTTTCGGGAGGAAGACCCGGTAATTCATCGGGGAATACATCCTAAAATTCATATAACTACTAGAACGGACTGTAGAGTTGGTGGTTCGGCTTTAGTACTCCTAACTCGAACTAAGTGACAAATATATCCCATGGAAATAATCTTTCACGCCTTAAGGTAGGAAATAAATCTACCCTTCGGTGCAGGGGTATTGCCTTTCCATTTAAGGACTAGCTCGCCAGTGAACTAAAATTTTACGGCTTTGGACCAACATTTGACATCAGCATAGCAAGGAGCTAGCCAGTCCATACCTATAATGGCATCAAAGTCCACCATTTGTAATTCTACTAAATAAGCAAGAGTTCGCGGCCACATATAGTAATCACACACTTAAGATAAATTCGTCTTGCAATAACGGGCTCCCCGACTGGGGTAGAAACTAAGAAAGGCTTAGATAATGATTCTAGCTTAATACCAAACTTATCAGCAACATATGGAGTAATATAAGATAGCATGGAGCCTGGATCAATCAATGCATAAACATCGTGAGAACAGATGGATAAGATACCTGTCACAACGTCTGGGATGACTCAAAATCTCGCCACCCTGCGAGTACATAAATGCAGTTCTGACTGCTGCCTGAACCAGATGTCTGACCTATGCCCTTACCTCTACCTGCTGGGGCTGAAGAAGAACCTTGCCCAGGAAAGCGAACAGAAGATGAAGAGCCTGCGACCGAACCTGTCGGCTAAGCCGAGCCACCTCTACCACGAGATGGACAGTCCCGCATAGCATAATAAAGCTGCCTACAAGTGTAACACACACTCATACCTTAGTGGCACTGGACAGAGTGTCCCTTACTACACCGATCACAACGGGGTAATAGAAGCCTTGCCTGACTAGACTCTTCCCTGTAAGAAGGAGATGGCGCCTTTGAACTCTGACCCGATCCAGAATAAATGGATAGGTCACAATGTTACCCCTGAAACCGATAAGATGCACTAACTGCTAAAGGGGCTGATCGTCTAGAAGAATGACGCTTATAAACTCCCTAATAATCACCTGCGGACCTTGCCCGCTTATGACGACACCTATCTGGATCTTTCTGCTGACGTTCACGATCCTTCAGATTCTGAGCATATGCCTGAAAACTAGCATATTCATACCATCCTGAAGTGAGACCATCATACAATCTTTAATCAGGTGGGGCCCAAGCCCTGTCACAAAATGATGTACTCTATCTTCCATTTCAGCAACAATTGTCGGAGCATAACTGGTCAAAGAGTTAAACTTAAAACTATATTCTTGAGCACTCATATTATTCTAGCAAAGCGATAAAAACTCATCAACCCTGGCCCTGTGAATCTCAGCAGGCAAATAATGAGCCAAGAAGGCCCTGGTGAACTTAGACCATACTGCTGGAGGTGCATTCTTCCCTCTTGACTGTAGCCAGGATTCACACCATACTGCTGTCGTATCTCACAATCTATAAGAGGCTAACTCTACTAATTCAGTATTAAAGGCATGCATTACCCTCAAATCACGACTCATTGGATATTTAAAGTCCTCGGGATTCTACTTCGGGTTTAACCCCGTGAAGAGCGGAGGATCCAAATTAAGAAAATAGCGAACTCGGGAACTGACTGCCCAATCTGGAAGGCTAGCTTCCCACTGAGTCTAAGCGGCTACCAATCTGGTCAATAATTGGACTGCATCTTGCAAGTCCTGATCTGGAATAACAGGGAGAGGAGCTGGAGGCAGAGGAGCCAGAGGGACCGGAGCCCTACCATGCTCTTCTGTAACCGGAGGAATTGAGGTAGCATGTGAGGGAGTGGCGCTCTGAGCCTTGCTATGTCCTGACTCAACCAAGGGTACTCGGCTAGTGCCTTCCCCAACAGTGCCCAGTATTGTGCTGACTTTATTCTTTCTCAAAGGCATCGCTAAAAATTAAACAGGGAAATATTATATAGTTGCATTCTTAACTTGGATCTATCGCATGATCTAGATCATGAAGAAAAGTGTCTTCCTAAATGCCCTGTAGTCTCCTGGCTATAGATATGGTGCACGACATACCGATAACCAGGACCCGACTGGACACGGCTCATAGACATCCCTAAGACTGACCTAATCTGATACAAAGTTTGTCATACCCCGACGAAGAGCATGACGGGCACCGACCTATAGGCCGGATACCACCTGGCATAACAGCTACCATGATTATCATATAATCATTATTTGATATAATATAACTCAAACATGACTCAAAGGACACCTGCACGCAGAAAAGGCCCAAATACAGAAATATGCAATGATCCAACATATGTATATATACATAAGTAAGCCAACAAGGCCGCTACAACATCATGAGTGTCATAAGTCGGCAAGGCTATCGGAGAATATCATAACCAAAACAAGGCCGACGAGGCCGTACATAACATCTACATATACCCAAAATGTCTATGAGCCTCTAAGAATGAGCATACCAAAAGCATAATAGTTAGGACAGGGCCCCGACGTGCCCATAGCAAGTGAACATAATCATGATAACATAAATATACAGAAACACAGCAAGTCTGTAGTAGTAGTACTTGCTGACGCCGCTGAAACTGGTAGTCCTACTGTGGTAGAGGTCCTCCGCTACGCCTGTCACGGCCTGCCGCACGAAATACAGTGTCCTGTAGAATGGGACGTCTATACGGATAAAAGTACTGAGTATGTAAGACAAGAAACAATAACATAAGTAAGACATAAATATAGAAGGATAGAAGTAACCTGGGCCATCTAAGGACGTGCAATATGCAGTGCATGAGTTTAAAAATCATATGCAAGTATATACATATAGTAGTATCATCATCGTGTCATCATCATATCATCATCATCCTGCGTTTGGGGTATCCTGCGTTCGGGGTATCATCATAACATGTCCACTGCAGTGGTGTGCATATCTATGTGTCTGCCTTGTCGACTATAGCGCAATGCGGTGTAGTAAAATAATGCAATACATATATATATATAATGCATGAGGGGCCAATGAACTAACATTGGGATTTTCGGAGAGACGTAAGGTCGGTAACCTCCGAATGAATTATGAAATTCGTATCGAAGTCAAAGAAATAACTTAATGATAATAAACACAAAAATATTTCCAGAATCAATCACATAATTAAGGCATTAGAATTTGAAGTACAAAGCATAAGAATGGAGTGAATTGTTATGGAACGCTCGTATTCTTGTTCAAGTTGGATTCGTACCAAAGAAAGAAGTAAACGAACACCTTACATACCTTAATTAGTCGATCCGCTACTTGAAGGAATTCCTTATTTTGAAGCCCGCTCGTCCCTTGCCCCTACATGGCGATATTTGAAATTGTATGAAATTGATCATACACCAACCCATATGTGATGTATCTTTGAGACTATTTAATTTGGGGTTAAGGAAATTTGGGCAACATTTCCTCTTTTTTTACTACGTTTCCATGATCTCAACAACAACCAAAACCAAAATTAAAGGCATTTGATCTAATTCAATATCCATACAATTCCATTAACAACATCCCACAAGAGGGTTTGTCTGTCTTTCACCCAATTAGGCTTAACATGCGACAATCTAACAAATATGACTTCGAATTAACTTAATTTATTGGTAATAGAGAAGGAATCTTTACCTGAATTGACCTAGTTGACTCTTAGTACCAATTTGGATCCAAGGTTTCCACCTTACCACAGCGATACCAAGATAGAATTGAAGCCTACGAGGTAATATGCACTTCCCGAGCTTAATTGAATCTAGATTTCAACACGTATCGTAAAAATTGATGTAGAAACTTCGAGAGAATACATGTATCTATGATGAAGCTTCCAGACCTTGAAAGATGATGAAAATAACAAAGGAGGGACTAATATACTTGTGAAAGTCGGTGGGCACCGACTCAACTCTACGTGCACATCGGTGGACTGTCAACATGTCGATGGTTCGCCAATGTACAACCGTCGAATTGCAAGAGACATCATGCAATTTTGTACGGGCCGTATCTTCCATTGTACATCTCGAATTTGCAATCTATCAGTTGCATTGGAAAGAAAACTCTCTGTGAACTTCAATTAACATAGGTTATGCTTTCCATAACTCCTTATATACTAGGAGATATACCTCCCCCAATTTGTACTAAAATTTCTGTCCAGAATTCTGCTATATCTTCCCTAAGTTTCGACAAACTTAGTTTCTTCGAGTCACTTGATCCCGAAGCCTTTGGATACATGTTTAACACTTGTCAAAAGTCTTTCTTGACCTCTTAAGAGTTCCATGGCCCCTCCAAGTTTACGTCGAGGAATACGTAACGTAATTAGTGTCTCGAAGGGCGAGATGTAACAATATCTCAATAGTATCACAACATATCACAAGGAATCAAAAGGCACAGTGCAATGCAATAATGTATGCATGATGAATGCAATGCATATGCACCTTTGTACAATATCTCCTGGACGGAATAACTCCACGCCTCAGCGATCGTAACCCATGGGGGACCCGTGAAGTCCATGTACCACTCTTACGATCCCGACAAAGACCTCGGGCATCGGACACTCTCACCATCCCAACAAAAACCTCAGGCATTGGACACTCATCTCCCTTTTATGCTCTCCGACAAAGACCTTGGAGGTTTCACTCTCTCACTTATCATCATCAGTACCAAGTCACAACTCATATCAATGTATCATGTAAAATGAGGATAAATGCCAGGCATAATATCACTGCCAACAGTAAATCATAATCAAGATGTCGTTCGTGTCTTATCATAAGTACACATCGCATTTCAGGCCCACTCTCATTATCCTTCCTTTTTCCGATGATAAGTGAAATACAAAAGAGAGATGAATGCAAAACACAAAGGCAACAATTATATATGAAGTATGGAATGCATGCCATGCACTTCCTCAGCCTCAATTAAACACACAAATCATAAATCCTCAACTATATATTGTAATATGCAGATCAACATTCCAACTCTCAATCGTACCACACATGGACATATATCACAATATCAATATCGAATCAACAATATCAAGTGAAATCATATCAAGTCCCAATCACACACACACGGCAACAAGCCTAAACCACAGTAAACGAGGCGACAAGCCCATAAAGTCATGAGCAATACCAGCCTAAGAATATCCATCCCAACGTCATATCCAAAGGCTTAACATGCTTTCTCCGTTTCATCTAACACTCGTATAGGAAAGTCTAACCGGAGTCTACAAAGAGAGGGAAGTCATAACCTACCTTAAGGCCGAACAGGTGCACGAACATGCACTTGATTCCATCTTCCATCTTTGTAGGGAATTTGTAGATCCGAAAGGTCTAGGAACCATGGACACATTCTAGTAAACAACAATTAGGAATTTGGGGTCATAGGGGTAAAATCATCATTTCTCAAATAATCATTCTAGATTCTTGACTTATTTATATTTCACCCCTTTTATGGGAATCAAGGTTTTTCTAAGTCAAACTTACCTCACTAATTCACATTCATCATTATTAGCACCTAACAAGTTAACCCATTTGAGAGATAGGAAGGAATTGGGCTTAGAACTAGTAATAAATCTAATTCTTGTAATAAGTAAGCCATCCTAGAGTTACTAATTATTCTAGGCCAAGATTACCACTTTTACCTCATAGTCTCATAAGAATTTTAAGAAAGAACCCTCATTCAATACTCTACCATAATCATAAATGGTGTAAGAAGAATGAGGGAATTAAAGGAAGATGAAATGAGGGATTTAAAGAGGTTACCTTCCCAATATGTAAGTCTCAAGAAGCTAAAATTCCTCTCTGTGGTGGCTGAACATTAGGGTTTGAGAAAATGGGGTCAAAATGCTAAAATGAGCTTTTAAATAGGATATAACTGCTCGTCACCCGCTTTGGCGGTCTATCAGCCGCTAAGGCGGCACCGCTTCAACGGAAACCGCATTGTTGGGGCGTGCTTTTAGAAATTATACAGCTCCGCTTTGGCAGAGTACACTACATCTATTGCGCAAGCGTTGGGGCAGCAAAATTGTCACTATAAGAGCCTAACTGAGCTCAGCGGCCCAAATCCAATATTTACACATAATTCGCACAACTGGTCCGATCAAGTTAGCGATTTTTAAGAGCGTAACAAATTGAAGGTGTTTTAAGGGGTCAAGGTTGTGAATGTACCAAAAATCACGATAACGACGAAATGGGTTGTTACATCAGATACCAATTAAACAACCGTTCATCCTTGAACGGCAAAGGCGAGCAAGGCGCATGGGAAGGTAAGCACATGAAATGGACTTAGCAGCATGAATTTTTAAAAACTTTGTCTTGCAGAAGTATGTGCCAGCCATACAATGAGGAGTATTCATTTAAATTAGCTAAAATAATAAAAGGCGTGAACGAAGAACCACCCAACTTAGCAATTCACTAAAAATTACATTATCACCTCCGTCCAAACTTTATCAGTAAGGATCATCATGCACGAATTTAACTCTGGCAGCATACAATTAGTGATAGCCTGGCTAATATTTTCCACGGGGAACTTTGAAAGGGAAATAACTCGACGAATCAGATTTTGTGAGAGAAATCGAACGTCCACACATCGTAGATCTATCAGGGACACATAGGTAAGGCATTAAAATCGGGTCGCAATTAAATAAATCAATTTTTTTGTGAATACTGAGGTACCGCTTTAACGGTCGGTAGGATCGCTACAATGGCACCGCTAGTGCGGTCGAACCACCTCTAAAGCGGCCATCACAGATTCAGAAAAGAAATAAGGTCCATTACCCTTCCACTTCTCATTCCACCACTCCAAACACCCGAAAAACTCTCCATGTCCTACTAACCACAACTTCCCATCTCCCTCTTAAACACAAATAAACCCCTCCCATTAATCCCACATTTCATCTTTTACCACAAAACTAAACCCACAACTTCAAAATTTTCTCTCAAAAAGGAAGAAAAGGAACTTAAAAGGCAACACACAATTAGCACAAATCTCAGTTGGATCTTAAAACAAAAGGTAAGAAATCGTTCCCATCAAATTGTAGATAGATAATAGAACTAGAATTTCAAATTTTAATGCTTAGAATGATCGGATTTGCAACTCAAAAGTTAGGAATTTGGGTTTTGGTGACGAACTTTGTGGGTGTTGATAAACTGAAATACACAACTTGTCTAGCATTAGATTAACCTTTACATTGTGTATTGTGTAGTTAGTGCACAAATTCGAGTCGGAAAACTTGTTTTTGCTTCCAAAAGGGTGTTGGGCTTTCACCGATTTTGGGGTTGTTTTTTCCAAGAATTTTTTCTCCATAGGTTGTAAACATCATGCATGCTTAATTGCAGGCTATGGAGATTCCGTCATGGAAGTGGGAGGTAGTTAATATGGATTTCATTACCGGTTTTTCCCGTACTCCGCGGAAGTACGATTCCATATGGGTTGTAGTTGATAGGCTTACAAAGTCAGCCCACTTTCTGCCTGTCAGAACTACTTATGCAGCCGAGGTTTATGAAAAGATTTATCTCAAGGAAATTGTACGACTTCATGGTATTTATTCCTACAGTCATTATTTCAGATAGGGGAGCATAGTTCACAGCTAAATTCTGGAAGTCTTTTCAGCAGGGATTGGGGACTCAGCTGAGTCTTAGTACTGCATTTCACCCGCAGATAGATGGACAGGCGGAGCGTACTATACAGACCATTGAGTACATGCTTAGAGCTTATGTACTTGACTTTCAAGGTAGTTGGGATGATCATTTTCCTCTTATCGAGTTTGCATACAACAACAGTTACCATTCCAGTGTTCAAATGGCTCCTTATGAGGTGTTATATAGGCGGAGATGTAGATCGCCCATAGGATGGTTTGATGTCGGGGAGAATCAGTTAGTAGGCCCAAACTTAATCCAGCAAGCAGCTGATAAGGTGAAAGTGATTAGAGAGAGATTGCTAACAGTTCAAAGTCGACAGAAATCCTATGCGGATAATCGGCGACGTAAGCTAGAGTTTGAGATAGGTGATTGGGTGTTCCTGAAAGTTTTGCCTATGAAAGGAGTGATGAGGTTTGGCAAGAAGGGTAAGTTGAGCTCTCGATATATTGGGCCATATAAGATCACTCGTACTGTGGGCACGGTGGCATATGAGCTAGAATTGCCTTCTGGGTTAGAGTCGGTGCATCCAATATTTCATGTATTAATGCTTCGTAAATGTATCGGAGATCCTTCAAGGGTTGTACCAGTGGATGACATCCAGGTGACCGAGCAGTTATCATACAAAGAGGTCCCGGTGGCTATATTGGATAGGCAGGTTCGTCAGTTACGAACCAAGAATGTAGCTTCAGTTAAAGTTTTATGGAAGAATAAGAATGTTGAGGAGGTGACTTGGGAAGCGGAAGGAGCAACGAAGATTAAGTATCCGCATTTGTTCCCAGTAGTATAGGAGGTGCAGTTTGAGGCATCATCTCCCCCAGGTATTATTTCATTTCAGTTATTGTGATTGGTCGTGTGACGGTATAGTATTGTATGTTGTAGTATGTGGCCCTGTGTGGCAGTATTTTGGGTTGTTGTGTGCAGGTTGGGTTGTATAAGTATAGGGGAAACTTTGACGAAATTTTTATAACCCATAACTGTTCGAACATTCGAGGACGAATGTTCCTAAGGGGGGAATAATGTAACGCCACTCGTTTTTGTTGTAGGAGAACCTATGGTTTCCTAGTCGGGTATGTCCTTGGAATAGAGACTTGAGCTCGAGTTTGGAGATAGAAAGTGTCTTGCCCCGTGTACAAGGGTACCAACAGGTATTCCTTGCAATTTGCAGGATTAGAAGTTAAGGGAATCGAATCGACGCGATCTAAACTGAATCTGAGAAAATCTGCAGACACTAGTCACCATCGACGTGTCATCGACATGGTCGATGGACCATCGATGTGCGGCATTGAAAGGGTTCCGCATCTATAAATCTGCAGGCGTAGGTCGACGAACCGTCGACACGACAACGGGTCGTCGACCCGCTCGTCAAACCGGACCGTTGTAGCCTTTTTAATTCCGAGTACAAATATGTGGTTCACGACTTATTTCTCATTTTCCTTCATTCCAAGTTAGAGAAAAACCCTAATATTTCTCTCTAAACATTTTATGTCATATTGGTGGAGATTTGGTAAGATCCGAGCCCCGTGAACCCGTGCTTGTGAAGAAGAAGGTTGTTTCTAGGGCTTCTTCAAGTTATGAAGTTTAGGGAGTTAGAGTTGAAGTTGATCTTTGGAATCTAAGACCCCCTCAAGGTATGTAAATGATTTCTACCCATGTATTCAAGATATTTATGAAGAGTTTTAGTGATTTTAAGTAGAGAGAGGGTATTTGTGGAAGTGGTAAGTGATGAAGGTTAAGATAGTAACTTAGGGTTATTTTAAGAGATAATTGGAAATGGATTTAAGTATATTTTCATATGTATGTGTTGTCATTGTTGTTGTGGTTAATGTTGGATCGAATGAGAAGTTGAAGAGTTGTGAGCTTACAAGAGAAATCATTGTCTATAATTCGTTAAGCTCTATATGCATTTGAGGATGGTCAGTAAGCGAGGTAAATAGTCTAATTAAGGCCTATGTTATCTTAATTGTAGACTTGCAAGTTCAAGAGGTAGAAGTTGGACGATTGGGTATACTTTAAGGTATGTTAAGGCTATCTTTTCCTTCTTTTGGCATGATCTTATGATATGAATCAACAAACGAGTAAGCGAGTTTCCATATTACTCCACTCTTAGAAGCCTAGGGAGTACTTCAGTCTTTGATGTTCATGTACCCCGTTTATGATTGCTCCTTCTGTTCATGGGTCCAGCTTTATGTAGACAGTCATTCATGCATTACATTTATTTAAATATATGTATTTTGACCCATGACCAGAAGGCGTTATATACGCCATACTATTATATGATATATGGATCGGGCCGTACGTTCCTCGGCAATACTATTATATGATATATGGATCGGGCCGTATGTTCCTCGGCAATACTATTATATGATATATGGAACGGGTCGTACGTTTCTCGACAATATTATTATATGATGTATGGATAGGGTTGTACGTTCCTCGATAATATTATTATATGATATATGTATCGGGTCGTACGTTCCTCGACAATACTATTATATGATATATGGATTGGGCCGTACGTTTCTCGGCATTCCTAATATATGATATATGGATTGGGCTGAACGTTCCTCAGCACTATGACCTATATTTATGTATATGAGCATGATTATCATTGAGAGCATGCATATTGTGCGCCTACAGAGGCATAGTCAGTTATACAGGTTTATGTTGACACATGCAGATACTAGTTCATACAAATACATGCAGAGAGTTTCTTCGGCTTATTAGTTTAGATTTTATTCATGATTCTTATATGTACATGATTGTTCTTATGCCTTTCATACTCAGTACATTATCCGTACTGACTCCCCGTTGCTCGGGGGGCTGCGTTTATGCCCGCAGGTTTAGGTAGACCGATAGGTGGCCCAGCTTAGTAGGACTTCTATCCAAGAGTAGTCGGTGCGCTCCATTGATCCGGAGTAGCATTTTATTTTGGTATGCTAGCCTTTTTGGATGTACATGCATATGGGTATGACGGGGCCCTGTCCCGCCCTTTCTACAGCTTTCAATCTATTAGAGGTTTGTAGACAGTTGTATGTGTTAGTCAGATGATGTAGCCTTGTCGGCTCCCATTCTTTTGTGTACAGTATATGTAGCGGCCTAGCTGGCTTGCATTGTTCTTCAATATGTAAGTGTATAGACAGATTGTACAGGGTCTTGATGTTTCCCTTTTATGAGATCAGTTTATGCCATTTATGGGCCCATGATGTTCTGTATGATTCAGATACGTGTTTAGGGGTGTTTGGTCGCTAGAGGTCAGACACTCGCCACGACTCATCGGTTTGGGTCGTGACAGAAGTGGTATCAGAGCAGTTCCGTCCTAGGGTTATCTACAGACCGTGTCTAGTAGAGTCCTGTTTATGGGCGTGTTGTGCACCACACTTATAAACAGGAGGCTACAGGACATTTAGGAAGATGTCATTCTTTCTCTCTTAGATTGTGCGATAGAACCATGTGTTAAGCATTCGCTTCTGATGAATTGTTATGATTTCAGCGATGCCCCGTCAGAAAAAACTACAGCTGCCCAGAAGGGCAAGAGAGCGACAGGTGAGGCCACTAGCCGCACTCGGCAGGCTACAAGGGCCCAGGATGAGACTCGGAGTGAGGGGTCGTCTGAAACATCGAGTACCTCACCTCCAGCACCTACCCCCATTTATAGGCCCATGATGTTTAGTATGGTTCAGATACGTGTTTAGGGATGTTCGGTCGCTAGAGGTTAGACACTCGTCACCACTCATCGATTTGGGTCGTGACATGTATAACTCAAATAATACGAAGTCTTCCCAAAACATGACTCAAACTCCAATTCCTTCAACAAACTCTCTTTCACCGATTCATTTAACTCCGAAACCTTAGGGTACCTGCTTAAAGTCATCAAATATCCTTCTTAGACTTATAATGGCTTCATTTCTACTTTAGGCTTATGTTAGTTCACCTATAATGCAAGCGACACAAAACTTCCAAGGTGTAACAATCCTCACCCCTTAAGAACATTCGTCCTCAAATGTTAAACTCTTAAGGATTCTACAGAAATTTTTCCAAAGTATCCCCTGTAAAGGAAAATCCTTCTACAAATCTTCTATAGTAACCAGCCAACCCAAGAAAACTACGAACCTTGGTAGGTTTTGTAGGCCTTGGCCAAGTCTTCACAGCTTCAGTCTTCTGAGTATCTACTGGAATACAAGCAGCTGAAATAATATTCCCTAGAAAAATTACAGAATTCAGCCAAAACTCACATTTTGAAAACTTGGCATATAGTTTTCGAGTCCGAAGAATTCCAAGAACAATACGTAGATGATATGCATGCTCTCCCTCCGATCGAGAATATACTAGAATATCATCGATGAACACGATCACGAATAGATCTAGGAAAGGCGTGAACACATTATTCATCAAGTTCATGAATACCATCGGAGCTTTAGTTAATCCAAATGACATTACCCGAAACTCGTAATGACCATATCTAGTTTTGAAGGTTGTCTTCGGAATATCCTCTTCCCTGACTCTCATTTGGTGGTACCCCGATCTTAGATCTATCTTTGAGAACCATTTAACACCCTGCAACTGGTCGAATAAATCATCGATTCTTGGATGTGGATATTTATTTTTGATAGTCACCTTATTCAACTATCTGTAGTCAATGCACAACCGCAAGGAGCCATCTATCTTTCTAACAAACAACACAGGTGCTCCCCACGGTGATGAACTAGGCCTAATAAATCTCTTCTCGAGAAAATCTTTTAATTGCTCTTTCAACTCTTTCAATTCTACCGGAGCCATCCTGTAACGAGGAATAGATATGGGTTTGGTATCCAGTAACACATCAATGGTAAAATCGATCTCCCGTTCTGGTAGAAGGCCTGGAAGCTCATCTAGAAATACATCCAAAAATTCATCCACTAGTCCAAAATCCAATTGTTCCATTTTCCTTCTTGTTCATCAATGGTTCCTATAGGTCGTGGTCAACGAGAACTTATAATCGGAGAACAGTTAGAAGTAGGAAAAGATGCCGACTATCGGAATAGATTGAAGTGTTGGCGGCTTTGCTTCTATATCATGAACCAGAACTAAATGATATATACAACCTTTAGTAAACATTTTCCTTGCCTTGTGATAGGAAATAAACCTACCTCTCGGAGACGCTCTCTCCTAGGAACTGGAAATTTTTATTCTGCAATTGACATTGGCATAACAGGAAGCCAACCAATCCATACCCATAATGACATCAAAATCACCATCATCAGTCCAATCAAATCAGCCATAGTATGACGGTCACAAACTATAACCACACAGTTTCTATATATTTGACTAGCTATTACTGGGTCACCAACAGGTGTAGACACCTCAAAAGGTTTGATCGGCTCAAGTTTCACCCCAATACGATCAGCAATATAAGGAGAAATATACGACAAAGTAGAAACCAGATCAATCAATCAATGTATACACATTATGAGAGGAAACTGATAATATACCTGTGACAACATCAGGGGAGGACTCAAGAGCCTATCGCCCAGCTAGTGCATAAATACTGTTCTAAGGGCCACTTGAAATAGATGCTCCCCCTCTACCTCTACCACGACCTGCTGGCGCTTGCCTCAAAGGGCATACGGATGACGAAGAACTAGTCGTTGATCCTGTGGGCTAGGCCCTACCTCTACCACCTTGAAATGGATAGTCTCGCACCACATGGCCTGGCTGACCATAGGCATAACAAGAATCTGAACCCAGGCTGCACTGTCCCGAATGTAGTCTAACACACTGAGTACATCGTAGCACAGGTGGTCTCATATGACTGGGATTGCCTTTATACTGGGAACTCGAAACTCTAGAGCTCTGGCCCGGTCTGAAATAAATTGAATGATCTAAACTCTTGCCCAAAAATTGAGGAGGTGCACTAGCCGCTGATTGGCCTGAATGCCTAGAATACTGCTGCCTCTGACCCCTTCTGAACTCACTAGCAGCACTGGAAGATTTGTCCCTCTTACTATACCCTCTATCAGAATCACGCTGCCCCGTTGCGGCTGCTGCTGTTCTTCCAAAGTCTCGGCATGAGCCTGAATACGAGAGATATCCATCCCTTCCTGGAGTGAGGCCATCAAGCACCTCTTAATCAAATGTGGCCCCAACCCACTCACAAACCGGTGCACGCGGTCTCCCATATCGGCTACCATGGCTGGGGTAAACCTATCCAAAGAATTAAAGCGGAGGCTATACTCTCGAGCGCTCATATTCCCCTATCTAAGATTCAAGAATCTGTCAGCTCGAGCCCGTCGAACTTCCAGTGGTAAATAATGGCGGAGGAAGGCATCTACGAACTCTTGCCATACCGAGAGAGGTGAATTTACCCCTCTAAAATATATCCAATAGTTGTACCACTGAACGGCCATACCCCGCAATCTATAGGAGGCCAGCTCTACCGATTTAACATCAGAAGCATGTATTATCCGCAAAGTCCTCATCACTTCATCTATAAAGCTCTGTGGGTCCTCAACCAGTTTTGACCCAAAGAATTCCGAAGGATTCAGACTAATAAAATCATGGGCTCTAGCTCTGAAAGCTCTGTCACCATGGCCCGCACCCTACCGCTGAGCCTGAGCGGTAACTAACTGAGTCACTAATTGGATAGCCTCCCACATCTCCTAGCCGGAGTCATCTGTTGGAGGAACTGGGGGTATTGGAGCTGGAGCTGAGACCCCTTCATACTCCTCTGAAATGGGTGGAGTAAGAGAAGTCCAAGATGGAACTTCATTATGGGACTCACCCTCATCTATATCTGTCGGTGGCTCCTATTCAGTCCGCCTTCCTGTCACTGTCTTGCCCTTTTGGGCTACTGTAGCTTTCCTTTTCGCAGGCATCACTGAAAACATAACGCACGGTTAAGAAAGAGAATTCTTATATCACGGCTCTATCGCACGATCTATGATGAGAAAGAAAGGTCAATCATTCCTAAATGCCCCGCAGCCTTCTGTTTATAAGTATGGCGCGTTTCACACCCATAAATAAGACTTTACTGGACACGGCTCGTAGACATACCCTAGGACGAACTGCTCTGATACCACTTTTGTCATGACCCAACCTAAGGCCATGACGGGTACCCGGAGCTAGCCTACCAAGCACCACCTAGCATGCTAATCTGATATTATCTCGGTGGACCACATAACTAACTTGCAATAATTATAGTTGTATTGACATTAATTCTAAAATAAAAACTCATTTGCGTGATAATTGTCAACTCCTCCCCATATACATATATACAAGCCCACAAGGCTACAAAAATGATATACAAGTTGTACACTGGTGAGGTTATGAAGCTTCTAACTATCCACACATTCCTACGAGCCTCTATATAGAGTACTGAAAATAATAAGGACAGGACAAGACCCCGCCATGCCCAAGTATATACACAAAAGAGTAGTATCAATAATCTGCAACTCCGAAGCAAATGGAGCTCTCCTGAGGATATGCTGACAAAGCTCCTAGGGATCTGATCCATCTCTCTGTCTACCTGCGGGCATAAACGTAGCATCCACAAGAAAGGACGTCAGTACGAACAATGTACTGAGTATGTAAGGCATGAATAATAACATAACAAGAGATATGAACCATAACAAGAAATAAAGAGATAACATGTACATCTGATTGCCTCGTAAGGCGGATACTATGCATGCTTATCCTTTTAAGAAAACATTTTTCATACATATGTAACATAATAGCGCTGCGGAACGTGAAACCCGATCTATAAATATATTATCATTAGCCCGCGTCCGTGTTAATCATCTCAAGCCGCCCACTACAGTGGTGCTGCCCGGCCATGCAGGCACGGTATAATCACACATCATTATCCATAAGACGCCCACCGTAGTGTATTGCCCGGTCATGTAGGCACGGTATGAGAAAATACATACATATATATAAAGCATCCATGATATCCCAATTAAAAGCTACAACTCGATCGGAGTGACATAAGGTCGGTAACCTCCGATTTCTATTATAGAGTCATCATCATCGCTATATCCCACCTTGGAAGAACAACTATCATAAGATGGAATCAACCACAATGCATACAGTCCATAATCATTACCAACTCAATAACATCATGGGAACATTAAGAACTCCAAGCTTTGACATTTCTAGAATTGAAACCATCACCATAATCATCATCACTATCATGTCTCACTTTGAGAGAACAATAACATAAAATGAGGACAATTATAATGAATGTAATCAAAAATCATAGAATAAGCTCAATCATATCATGAGAACACCTAGGCTTTCGGCTTTGGTATAACTAAACATGGAGTCATCATAAGAATCTTGAGAATGATGGGCTTCTAGCATTTTAGGAGTAACGGTGATATTGATAACATGTATGGGAACATAACATAGGAATCATGCCTTTTGAAAGAAAGGGTTAGCCTTACATACCTTCACGTCTCCTTAACTACTAACGTTTCCTCCCAAGCCCGCAAAATCTACATTCAGGAGGATTCATAACAAAGTTAGGTCTTGGAAACATGCTTAAGTTCAAACTAGAGCAACTAAAAGGCTAACGGAACTTGGGTAGCACTTCCCCTATCCCATCAACTACCCCATATTATAAAACATCTCCCAAACAAAAATAATAACATCCATAATATCATAATCAAGGAATTATATTCAATTCAATCTCAAATTTATCTAAAATCCCCTTTTCAAGTTCATCTCCTTCACTTCAACCTCTATGGCTTCTCTACTTTAGATTCCTCCTCAATAATAGTTACTAAACCTTTATATCAACTCAATCATGTGAATAAGATGAAGAACATACAACTCTTTCTTCAAGAACAATTTCACCACAACTTTAAAAGAAAGCAAGAACCATCACCCACCATGGATTTACCTTGAGGTTTTGATGTTGATTCTCTCTTTAGATGATATGGAAAGGTGTAGAGTGATTAGTAACCTTCAATAACTCTTAGGAAGTCTCTAGGGTGGGGAAATAAGTGTGGGAAGTTGTTAATAAGGTTGGGGTCGTTTGGGATTTAAAAAGGTGGCAAAATCACCCCCCCCCCCCCCGACCATACTTTGCGATGAGTATGCGGCCGCATACTCCCTCCTCATCTTAGGGATGATGTTGTGCAGTGAGGGCTACCAAAAATGTGAGTTTTAGGCCAGTTTTCTGCACAGCAAACTCAGTTTCCGGCCGCAAACTAGACCACAAACTCCGACTTTCACAAAAACGCATTCTTTTCGATTCGTTTGACCTCCAATCCTTATATAGCCTTCTTGTCACTTGTATAGAACTTCATTAACCATATAAGGTGCTCTATATATCTCCTTCAAAGTGATTCTAAGAAATTTATAACTCGAATGATACGAAATCTTCCCAAAACATGACTCAAACTCCAATTCCTTCAACGAACTCGCTTTCACCGATTCATTTAACTCCGAAACCTTAGGGTACATGCTTAAAGTTATCAAATATCCTTCTTAGCCTTATAAGGGCTTCATGTCCACTGTAGGCTTATGTTAGTTCTGTCACACCCCAGTCCTGATAGGGCATGAGAGGCACCCAACCCTTTACTTAGAGCCGAGCGAACCCGCTGGTTTTCATTATATTTGTAATCTCACTGGACCCTTAAATCACAAAGTGAAAGGCATAATTAAAGCTTTTCAAAAAAATTCTTTTCGTCTTTCTAAAATCAAGTAAAATTTGTAATCATATGAAATTTGTAACATAATGCATAATGATACATCGGCTTGCAGAGCCGCTTGCCGGACTGACATGCTATATTCGTGACTCTGTCTGTAAACTCTCTAACATAAATCAATATACTATAACATAGATACCCTGACTCGGCAACACTCCGGAAGGAAATGGAGCTCGCCAATCCAGCTGGGATATCCTCTAGCAATATCCTCTACTCATTTGTGTACACCTGCGTGGCATGAAACGCAGCCCCCGGAGAAAGGGGGTCAGTACGAATAGTGTACTGAGTATGTAAGGCATGAAATCAATATATACATAAAGTCCTGGAAAACATTTGAGACATGACAATGAATGGAAAACATAGATGCATCAGTGTAGCTACATCAAAGAAACACATATATCCATAGGAATACCACAACAAAGGCCACAGCGTCACCCCCTGTCAACTGTGCCTTATATACACACATCAGAACAAAGGCCACAGCGTCACCCCCTGTCAACTGTGCCATACACATACACATCACAATAAAGGCTACAGCGTCACCCCCTGTAAACTGTGCCATACACATACACATCACAATAAAGGCCACAGCGTCACCCCCTGTCAACTGTGCCATATATACACACAACAAAGGTCACAGCGACACCCCTGTCAACTGTGCCTAATATAGATACAACAAAGGTCACAGCGTCACCCCCTGTCAACTGTGCCTTATATACACACAAAAAAGGTCACAGCGTCACCCCCTGTCAACTGTGCCTTATATATACATGATGAATGAAAATGAGTGCAGTGCACGATCAAAATGAAATATTAGAACTCTGTAATGTCACAAAACAACCATATACATATATTATGCTCATGACATGCATAGGAGTTCAAATGAAAACTACCGCTCCATCCCACCTTAGAGGAACAATTTATAAGGTGAGATCAATAACAATGAGACAAATCGAGAAAATCATGTAATAGCTTAACATTTCCATATCATCGTTGAAATCATATTTGAGACCTTTAAGCGTAAAATCATCCTCAACGTAATCCCCATAAAAACATCTCATTTTTAACATCATAAGAAGCTTTAAGAGTCATAAACTTCTAGCTTTTGAAATCATAGAGATTATAGAAACACTTATGGAATCATACCATAGGGATCATGCCTTTGAAAGAAAAGGGACGAGCCTTAACATACCCGTTCGACCTCCTATTAGCTACGCTTATTCGTCCGAGCTCGCAAGCCTACATTTAAGAGGATTTATACTAACGTTATACTCTTTATTGCACACTTGTTCCAGGTTCCAAATCAAATTATTCTATACTCTTGCCGAAAATCAGGCAGCATCTCCCCTGTTTATATGTCTAGCCCAAAATTACAATTCAGACACTAATCAACAACAACAACAATACCAACATCAACAACACTATTATCTATACCAATATATTCCATAACCATCCCACACGATGTTTTTCAACATACAACACAATATACACTTCCTTTCATCCCAATCAAGGAGTATAATCTCATCAACACACCAGCAATGTTATATACCATTTCTATACATATAAATCAGCCCACCACACGGCCACAACATGTTCAAAACAGCCCATAAATACAACAACTACAACACAACACTTTATGACCTTTCCTCCATAACTATTTCCACTTTTCCGGCTTGCTACACCTTCAAATAAACTCAACATAATAGATAGGACGAAAAACATACCTTATACTTAAAGAAACTCAGCCACATCAACTTTTTTCAACACCAACCTTAAGTAGAAGCAAGAACAATCACCTTTCGTGGGATAGTTTGGTGTAATCTTGTTAAATTCTTGATTTATCGGACTATAATGTTTGGGGGAGGTGTGGAGAACTTTCTAGGAGCCCGTTTGGATTGGCTTATAAGTTGCCTATAAGCTGTTTTCAGCTTTTTTGAATGTTTGGCTGACCAGCTTAAAGTCATTTTGTGCTTAAAATAAGCCCAAAAAATTAATTGGACCCATTTGGCTTAGCTTATCTAACGCAGCTTATAAGCTGAAAACAACTTATAAGCCAAAAAAAATAAGTTGGACTACCCCAACTTATTTTTTTTTAGCTTATAAGTTGTTTCCAGCTTATAAGCTGCTTTTTTTAAGCCCATCCAAACAGGCTCTAGGACTCTTTAGAATGTTATTTGCTGAAAAAACTGGGGTTGAATACCCCTCCTAGGTCGATTTCACCGACTTCCTCAAGTGGGGCCCGCGGAGCCTTTTGGAAGCTTAGGGTCTTGATCTTAAAATGGCCATAACCTTTGATACCGATGTTGTGTGATGGCCCACGACCTACGGTTGGAAAGATCTTTCAATTATATACAACTTTCATTCTTGGTGTTTTTCCAAATTCCAAACTTATAGTAGCGTTTTGGCCCCTCCAAGTCAGGTCATCCGAAAACGCATCTTTAAATCATCCTTTTGGAGGGCTTATGCCCATATTTGGCTTAAGGGTCCTTCTTAAGATTTGCTCAACTTTCCATATACTACTCATATCACTTTTCATATGTCCTTTACAAAATCCCGACATGTGGGCCCCACCTTACCTTATGGTTACGAAGGTTATCATCGAGTAACGTGTTAACTGATTTACTCCATACAATCTCCAAATGTCATATATATATATTCTTGTACTCCGATAATTAAATCTTCATCCCTAATCCTTGTATGACTTTGCTCTCCCTTGAGCTCATACTAAGCCGTCTACAGTCTTGGTAACGCGAAATTTTCCAGGGTGTAACACCCTTCCCCCCTTAGGAACATTCGTCCTGGAATGTTAAGTTCTTAGGGATTCCTATGAAATTTTCTCTAGAGTTTTCCCTGTAATTGTACCACTATCATTCTGTCACAACAACCCAAAACATATAATCGCCCCACTGGGCTATAACATCAATATCCATACTGGCCACACACGACCAAGAAATCACTTTAGAAAAGCATTACATACCTAAGGGTACTGAGGGCTCTGTTTGCATATCCTTTGGAGGCTGAAATAGATACGGGTACCTAAACTTCATTTGTTAACTCTTTTATTGTCTTCAGTCATCTTCTTTCACTTCTTTTTCCTCATGTACATGATCGAAAATTAACTAGCATCTCGGTCTTTTTCTTTCTCCATTATGGTAGTCTTGATTTGCCGTGCCGTAACTATTCATCGTCCTGTAAGTACTCTCTTCTCCTTTCTTTTCTTTGTTAGTGGGCAGCTACCTTTCTCTCTCTACAGTGCCCTCTTTGTGTTTACTCCTTCGGTGCCATCTCGGGCTATCCTTTTTGTACCCGTTTGTCACGACCCAGCCCCGTGGGCCGCGACTGGCACCCTACTTGGGCACCCAGACCAATTCACATATCCAGTTATCAAACCCAAACCTAGCTCAAATTTCATAATAGCCATTTTAAACATAATTTAAATCAAAACTCGTCTTAAGCGGTCACGCGTATCAAAATATCATATCCAAACAGAAGGGAGCGGCGGAATGCACATCGCCGGTCATATGTACAAATATAAACATAAGGGCCATTTTGGCCACCATAACAGACGGACCGCATTAAGACACAGATCAGAGCCAAAACAGACACATATAGGACCCTCGACCCACATATATGACTACAGGCCTCTATATATCAAAGCAAAGACATATGACGGGACAGGGCCCCGCCGTATCCAAATAGTCAGATATACAGAAATATACACATAGCAAAAGATGTATGTACCAAAAGTGGACTCCGGACCAAAGGGAACCCTCCAAGATAGCAGAAAGTGGAACCTACGGTGGTGGATCACCAGTGTCTGTACCTGCGGGCATGAAACGCAGCCCCCGAAGAAAGAGGGTCAGTACGAAAGATGTACTGAGTATGTAAAGCGTAGAGTACAGAAATATATAGGCCACAACTGAAAGCAAACAATATACAAAGGGAAGTACTGAATGATATATCAAAATTTGTATCAAACATATATATATATATAATGCAAATAAAATCATGCAAAGCTCAGGAATGTGGTCACCACTCCGACGCTGGTGCCACACACAGCATAACACCAGAAGGTTCAAATCTCCGTACATCCCCGAACACAGATATCATCATACGTGTCACCAGCCATATCACAGCATAACACCAAACGGAACCCGGCCCTATGGCGAGGTCTCGGGAACCGTAACACAGCATACGGCCGAATTTATCATAGCGCGCACGAATCATAACTGGCCCGGGAACCGGTGAACGAAGTCATAGTAAGGGCATGAGCGGAGTCGTGAGAAAACAATGCAACTTGTATATCAAAACATTCTTAAAACTTGATAAAATTATAAGTCAACTCATTAGTCAAAGTAGTCGAACAATTAGTTAATACAGGGTTCGTTTCACAAAATATTTCCAAAGTAGTATTTGTGGTTCAAAATATAATTTAGAATATCGTGGCGGTCAAACATTATTTATGATAGCCAAATTCATAACCAAAAGTCTTTTACCGACTTTATACAAAAATGGGCATAGTAGGGCAAACAAAGAAATCTCGGGCTTAGCGGGCCCACCTCGGGTCAAGTCGAGGTGGCGGACATGAATTACGGACATTCGGGGTCTATGGAATCACACATGGAGGTTTCGAAGCGATCAGTTAAAAATTACAAAAGTTTCGGACATTTGATCACTTTTCGACAAAATATGAGTTTATAGTTCAATTCAATTGAATGAATAGTGCTTGATTTCCAATTCGGATTTCCCTGAATAGAATTGCCCTTGGGGCTCCAATATCGACCTAGTATACCTAAGACATGCCAAAAGAAGGAATGGGTAGCCTTACATACCTTATAAGCGTCTCACGCCCGTCAAAACTCAAATCCCGTTTCGCTCAGAATCTACAAAGGGTCAAAGTTACCAATTGTAAGTTATAGATTCTAAGAAGTCAACTTAAGGTCATAGTTGTCTACCGAAATTTCTGCAGCACTTCCCCTATACATATAGCATCCCCGAGGCTTAGCTCGGCTCAATATCTCAACAACAACAGCCCAGCAATACCAAATGAATCAAGAATCACAACAAAATAAGTTCTAACATCAATATCCTTCATTGTTTACATAAGGTGACAACTTCCATTCAAACTCCACAATATCAAACTAATATCAACATTATCATATTCATTCACTCATTCGAGGTTATTCAAAGGTATTCCAATAATATTCCATGCAATATACATGAATTCAAATAATCCGCCACTTTCCATATTCTATCCGAAACGTCAACAACTACGACGAACATACTAACTCGCATTATTTCCTTCCAAATTTATTAAAAACAACCATAATCCGCATTTTAAGTCTTGCTTCCACAATTATCTAAGAATATACAAAAATCATATAATTTCCCATAAAAACCCGCAACCATTTCCAATGCCAATTCAACCCGTTAAACATTCATTTATGTCATAAATGCCACAACGACGCAACTAGCAAACTAAACAACAATCAAATTCGTCTCCTTCACCATAACATGGCTCACGGCCACTTCACCACACACACACACACCCACGATTTCACACACACACCAAAACTACGAAATTCTCATCTATTCTCAATCCTTATAATATTCATACAAATTCCATAACACAAAAGTGGCAAAATTCTTACCTTTTCTTGAAATTACGACTTGCCGCAAACGTGATTCCCTCGCCAAACAAATTGTATCACCTCGGAGAGCGCCTTGAACTTACTACAAATAAGAGAAGAACAAGATTTTTAGAATCAAAACATGGCTAGGAAAATTTTTTTGTTGTTGGAAAATGGGGTTCGGCCGAATGGGGGTTTTTGCTCCCAAGGTTTGTTTGATTTTTGTTTCTTGAAGATTCTAAGGCACACAATGATATATATCTTAATCAATGGTCACATGTAATTCACATGACCATTTAAAATGGGTTTTGGCCAAGGCCTATGGCCGGCCACCCCTCAACTTGGGCTTCAAATTTTTGTTCAAATTTTTCTTGGCCCAATTCGTTAAAATTCTCGTTTTGTAATTCGCGAAACAAATTTCCGAAATTCCAATTTCGCCCTTGGCCTCCCCCGATGTCTTGACACCAATACTTTCATAAACAACACAAGCATATTAACAAAAATCAAAATATTGCCTTATAACATACAAGTCTTAATTATTTTTCAAGATTTCCAATTTGCGAAAACACGAGACATAACACCGTTGATCTTAGATATACGTCGTATTGATTCCTTGTAGCTCGTTGGTCAGCTTCATTAGTCCCTACATCCTTGTCACCATCTCTCTTACCCTTACATTCCGAGTGTTTATCCAACATGACCTTACCGCTAGTGAACCTAATGGTTATGTTCTTTTCCAGTCTAGTATGTCCTTCCCCCCTTATTAAGGAGGTCCTTATACGCCCATAGCCTTCGAGTAACCATCGTCTACGATAATTATCTGCCGCCCTTCACAATCTTCTTAAGGTCGGGGTTCCGTCATTGTATGGTCTGGCTTGTCTATCTTCTTGCTAGTTACAGTCTTGTATCCAATCGGAATACTTAGAAGGGTTAGATCTAATTCCGATGTCTTCTTTTCCGTCTTTTCACACCTCTGTCTTTTCATGACTAGCAGTTTTTCCGGACCTGCCAGCTAATGGGGACATCGAGATTCCTTTATGAAGTCACCGATTATACCTTACTCTTTGTTTCGCTATTCCCGACTTTGCTTATGACATCTCTAAAACTTCTTACCCTTAGTTCTTCTTCCATTTATGTCTATATCATCATTTTGTCAATATTTTCGTACCCCTCCATCCACTACTAGTCCTTTCGCCCATTTAGCTAGCTTACTCATAATTCTTCTTAACTACGTGTTTGTGTTGCAGCTATGCATTCGAGTTTTCCGAGTGTCCTACTACTTCTTGCTCTTAGCACGGAATTCCTACAATGTACACTCTCTCCATCCTCGTTTATCGAACCTCTATCTATCTTTATGATGCTACAGTCGAGCGGTCTTCCATGCACGTTCCTTACATTTCATTCCATTTCTTCTATGATCAAATCACTCGGTGTTCACATGAATTCTTATTCTATGTCATTTATTTTCTAATCAATTGTGTCGACTCATCATCCTCGTTATTTCTTCGATGAGTAATCGGTTTCCTACCGCCAACTCGTTAAAGCATCCTTCTTACTCCCATGGTTAAATATTTCCAGTTACTTTACTCCTAAATGCTCTCCTCTTCCTTCGACCAACCCATTAGTATACCTTTCCTACTTTCATCCTTAACCTTTCTTGGGTCTCTTCCTCCTTGAGTACCTTTATTCTCTTGTTATTTGTGGTATCGGCTCTGAAGTTCGTGAAATATTCCTTTAAACGCACAAATCCGTTCTATTCTTAAGTCATCCTTTTGGAAAGCTTGTCCATGTCTGAGGCAACCGTGTTAATTTGACCACACACTTATCCCTTTATATACCTTTCGAGGGCTGAAAATCTCTTAGCATCATTGCAAGGCTTAATCATTCTTTCTCTTACCTCACATTCCTTGTCGTGGTCACTATCCTTTTAGCCCCACTTATCAAATTCGGTTCTCGAACCCCACCATTCCTCTTTTGTTCCATACTACCACACTTTATCCCTTTCACATGCCTACCTTTGAATATTTACCCAAATAGTCTCGTGTTTTGCCCATCGTCTCTCTCGGAGGCTTCGCTCACTCATGTTTCTTACTTTTTACTTTCTCAACACTTTGATCTCCTTACCTTCCGTATTTTCACTTTCTTTCTTTTCCAAATGTCATTGCATTAGAACTCTCCAAACCTATCTGGTAGTGAAAGTAAATCAGCTTACCTGGTAGCGTTCTTTTGTCACTTGCACTTTATTACCCTGTTCGATTAATGCCTTCAAGATACCGCAACGCCGGTTAACGGGATACACATACCGGCTGATACAGCCATAGATGGGATATTATATGCATACATATGTACATTTTCTAACACCTCGCTTGTAAGGTATTTCCAAGCGCTACTTAAACTCATCTTAATTCTAGAGCTGTAATGCACTTTCTTTCTCTTCACCGGTCTAATCTGCCTCGTTTTACGCGACCTCTTAAGGTTTCCAACTACTCCGCACACTCTAATTTCCCTTAGTCTACTTTAGCTTCTTATTCATGTTTTATGTCTAAATTTATAGGACTTTTGTACACTTCCCAGGGGTAACCCATCCTAGTATTTCTCTCACCCCAGCACGCTTAACCTTGAAACTCTGAAGAAATCCGGTGCGTTAATGCTGGTATAATCGTATCCACCTCACCGCATGACCTTCAACACATAATCTAAATCAAGTTGAAGTCTTGACAGATTTCAAAACGTTCTCATAACGCATCTCCCTCCGAATTAGAAAGGGTCTCTTACTCTTCCGACTACACAATTACTATTTTGGCCTTTTTCATTCTCAATATTCACCTTTCATCTGTGTGTATGACTACTTTCCGTCCTAGATTTCAAGATTCCCGATGGTAGCGAACAGACCTTCATCACCGTTACTTATAAATACTCGGTTATCAGCCTCTTTGGGTTTCCGCTCGCCACTCTTATATAATAATCTACAGCAGAACTCGTTTGTCGACTTTCCCTGAATCCTCCAATAGACCTTGCTCCTACTAAACCTCGAATGTAACCCATTTTAATCCTTCGGACTGCTAATCGTCTTCCTCATAATCATTCTTCATGCCATACCAAATCCATAACTCCTCTAAAGCAACGCAACCCACCTATTGTCTATTTACGATATTTCCTTTCCACACTTCTTCCTGTTAAGTGTACCTAACTAAATGACCTGATTTTGAAAAATTCTGGCAGAGTCTCCTTTACAATTCTTACTATCCAAAACCTGCATGCAGCAAATACCAGCAATGCCTCACGAGGCATATATGTGTATACGACATATCCCAGCCACCCAGGGCTCCCAATTTCAGGTAAAAGAACAAAAATATCAAAACTTACCTCATATATCACACCTCGAGATGTACCTGATCCTTTAGCGATCTGCCCCGTTATATCTTTTTGTTTAACTTCCCTTTTCATTCTTCAGCTTTACACCTCAATCATACATGCAATATTCTTACCTTACCCGACATACATCCTTCGTGCCATTTCTTACCTTTGTACCGATTAGTTATCATATATATATATATATATTCTGATAACGTAGCCTCAGCGAAGTGACTTACCTCTGTGACTTCCCATATCATCGCTCACATTCTTCCGTCAATACTGTGCTTCTGCTGAGATCGAAAGTTAGTATAAGGAATCTCATTTTCTATGACTTGGCTCTATCGCACGATCTTAGATGTGAAAGAAGAGTAACCACCCTAGATTCCCCGTAGCCTCCTGTTTACAAATGTGGCGCGCTTCACACCATAAACAGGACTCTACTGGACACGACTTTGCAGACAAACCCTAAGACGAACTGCTCTGATACCGATTTGTCACACCCCAGTCCTGATAGGGCATGAGGGGCACCCGACCCTTTACTTAGAGCCGAGCGAACCCGCTGGTTCTCAGTATATTCATAATCTCATTGGACCCTTAAATCACAAAGTGAAAGACATAATGAAAGCATTTCAAAAACATTCTTTTCGTCTTTCTCAAATCAAGTAAAAGTTGTAATCATATGAAATTTGTAACATAATGCATAATGATACATTGGCTTGCAAAGCCGCTTGCGAGACTGGCATGCTATATACGTGACTCTGTCTGCAAAGTCTCTAACATAAATCAATATACTATAACATAGATACCCTGACTCGGCAACACTCCGGAAGGAAATGGAGCTCGCCAATCCAGCTGGGACATCCTCTAGAAATATCCTCTACTCATCTGTGTACATCTGCGTGGCATGAAACGCAGCCCCCGAAGAAAGGGGGTCAGTACGAATAGTTTACTGAGTATGTAAGGCATGAAATCAATATATACATAAAGTCCAGGAAAACATTTAAGACATGACAATGAATGGACAACATAGATGCATCAGTGTAGCTACATCAAAGAAACACATATATCCATAGGAAGACCACAACAAAGGCCACAGCGTCATCCCCTGTCAACTGTGCCTTATATACACATATCACAACAAAGGCCACAGCGTCACCCCCTGTCAATTGTGCCATACACATACACATCACAATAAATGCCACAGCGTCACCCCCTGTCAACTGTGCCATACACTTACACATCACAATAAAGGCCACAGCGTCACCCCCTGTCAACTGTGCCATATATACACACAACAAAGGTCACAGCGTCACCCCCTGTCAACTGTGCCTTATATAGATACAACAAAGGTCACAGCGTCACCCCCTGTCAACTGTGCCTTATATACACACAACAAAGGTCACAGCGTCACCCCCTGTCAATTGTGCCTTATATATACATGATGAATAAAAATGAGTGCAGTGCACGATCAAAATGAAATATTAGAACTCTGTAATGTCACAACATAACCATATACATATATTATGCTCATGACATGCATAGGAGTTCAAATGAAAACTACCGCTCCATCCCACCTTGGAGGAACAATTTATAAGGTGAGATCAACAACAATGAGATAAATCGAGAAAATCATGTAATAGCTTAACATTTTCATATCATCGTTGAAATCATATTTGAGACCTTTAAGCGTAAAATAATCCTCAACGTAATCCCCATAAAAACATCTCATTTTTAACATCATAAGAAGCTTTAAGAGTCATAAACTTCTAGCTTTTGAAATCATATAGATTATAGAAACACTTATGGAATCATACCATAGGGATCATGCCTTTGAAAAAAAAGGGACGAGCCTTAACATACCTGTTCGAACTCCTATTAGCTACGCTTATTCGTCCGAGCTCGCAATTCTACATTTAAGAGGAGTTATACTAACGCTAGACTCTTTATTGCACACTTGTTCCAGGTTCCAAATCAAATTATTCTATACTCTTGCCGAAAATCGGGCAGCATCTCCCCTGTTTATATGCCTAGCCCAAAATTACAATTCAACAACCAATCAACACCAACAACAATACCAACATCAACAACACTATTATCTATACCAACATATTCCATAACCATCCCACACGATGTTTTTCAACATACAACACAGTATACACTTCCTTTCATCCCAATCAAAGAGTACAATCTCATCAACACACCAGCAATGTTATATATTATTTCTATACATATAAATCAGCCACCACACTGCCACAACATGTTCAAAACATCCCATAAATACAACAACTACAACACAACACTTTATGACCTTTCCTCCATAACTATTTTCACTTTTCCGGCTTGCTACACCTTCAAATAAACTCAACATAAGAGATAGGATGAAAAACATACCTTATACTTGAAGAAACTCAGCCATATCAACTTTTTCGAACACCAAACTTAAGTAGAAGCAAGAACAATCACCTTTCGTGGGCTAGTTTGGTGTAATCTTGTTAAATTCTTGATTTATCGGACTATAATGTTTGGGGGAGGTGTGGAGAACTTTCTAGGACTCTTTAGAATGTTATTTGCTGAAAACACACGGGGTTGATGGGGGTATTTATACCCCTCCTAGGTCGGTTTCACTGTTATGTCCCGTGTTTTCGCATAATTGGAAATCGCGAAATAATGTAGACTTGTGTGTTATGAGGAAATATTTTGATTTTAGTGGATATGACTATGTTGGTTATGAAATTATTGGTGCTAAGACATTGGGGAAGGCCGAGGGTAAATTTGGAATTTCGGAAATTAATTTCGGGAATTACAAAACGGGACTTTTAATGAAATGGGCCAAGAAAATTGAACAACAATTTAGGCCAAAGATTAATGGGGTGGCCGGCCAAAGGCCAAGGCCCAAGACCCATTTTTAATGGTCATGTGTTATGCATGTGACCATGTAGAAGATATATATCAAGATTGCCTTTGGAATTATCAAGAAAAAATTCACAATTCAACTTTGAGCTAAAGATAGCTCTCGGCCGAACCCATTGGAAAAGAAAAAAAAATTCTAGCCTCCAATCTTGATCTAAAAATCTTGTCCTTCTTGTGGTGTAGTAAGTTCAAGGTGCTCTCCGACGTGATACAATTAGTTTGGTGAAAGAGCGGCGTTTGCGGCAAGTCGGAATTTCAAGAAAAAGGTAAGATTTCTATGTTTTTATGTTAGGGAATGGATATATATGTTATAGTGATTAAAGTGGCATGAAGATTATGGAATTTTGTGGTGTTTGTGAATGGCGTGGGTGTGTATAGGGGGTGTGTTTGGCCGTGAGCCATGATAGTGTGGAAGGGAGGTGAATTTGATTTTGTTTAGTTTGTTTAGTGCGTCGTTGTGACATTTATGACGTGAATGATCGTTTAATGAATTGAATTGGTGTTGGAAAATGATTTCGGAACATTATGGGAAAGTGTATACGTTTGGTATATTTGTGTATATCATTGTATATCTATGATGCTAAAGACTTTAAATATGACTTATGGTTGATGTTAATGAATTTGGAGTGAAACAATGAGAGTTAGAATGTTCGTCGTGACTTTTGATGTTTTAAATGAAATATGGAAAGTAATGAACTTCGGGAAATTTTGTATATGGCTTGGAACATATTTGGGATGTGATTGAATAATCTTGAATGAGTGAATGAATACAATAATGTGGATGTAAGTTTGGAATTGTGAAGTTTGAATGAAAATTGTCAACTTGTGTAGTAAGGTAGAACTTTGAAGTTAGAATGGTTTGATTGTGGTTTATGTGTTTGGTGATGTTTGGGTTGTTGTTGTTGATGTATTTTGAGCCGAGCTAAGTCTCGGGGGTGTTAGATTTATAGGGGAAATGCTGCCGAAATTTCGGTAGACAAAAATCAAGTTAATGGAAATCTTAAGCCTAAGAATCTCTAATTGGAAACTTTGACCATATGCAGATTCTGGACGAAACGGGATTTGATTTTAAGGAGAGCATAAGACGCCTATAAGGTATGTAAAGCTTCCCACTTCTTCGTTTGGCATGTCTTAGTATGTTAGGTGAATATTGGAACCTCCGGAGCATTTCTGCTCCTCGAAACCCGATCTACAAAATGACTACTATTTATTTAATTCAATTGAAGCCTAAAGGCTCTATTTTGGCTAGAATGCAACCAAATGTTCGAAACCTATCGAAATGTGATCGGGTCACTTTGAAATCATTATGTATAATCTTTTGGCCTTTAAATGTTCGTAAATTATGTTCGCCACCTCAATTTGACTCGAGGTGGGCCCGCTAACCCCGAGACGCCCTATTTGTCCAATCGGGCTCTCTTTTTGGATGAACTTCGATATGAGATCTTCGACTTTGAGACTTCCCTCTATGAATCATGTTTTGA
This sequence comes from Lycium barbarum, assembly GCF_019175385.1. NCBI lineage: Eukaryota > Viridiplantae > Streptophyta > Magnoliopsida > Solanales > Solanaceae > Lycium > Lycium barbarum. The sequence continues at coordinate 93,125,569 of NC_083338.1, forward strand.
CTATTTTGATATGTTAAGTTTTGTTTTGAGCCATACGTACCACTTTGGGAACATTTTGTGAAATAAACCTTCGTATCAGCTAAGTATTCGATTATTTTGGGTTATGAAATGACTTATGAAATCATTATGTTTTGAAAGGCTATTTTGAAATATGATTTGCATTTGTTTGCTCATGACTCCGCTCGTGCCTCCTTATGACTTCGTTCGCCGGTTCCCGGGCCGGTTATGATTCGTGCGCCCTATGATAATTCGGCCGTATGCTGTGTTACGGTTCCCGAGGCCTCGCCATAGGGCCGGGTTCCGTTTGGAGTTATGCTGTGATATGGCTAGTGATGCGATACGCTCACTTATGTTTGTGATCGGGGATGTACGGAGATTCGAAACCTTCTGGTGTTATGCTCTGTGTGGCGCCAGCGTCGGAGTGGCGACCACGTTCTTGAGCGTTTGCATGATTTCGTTTGCATTATGTATATGTATATGATTTGATACGGGTTTTGACATACTGATTGGTACTTCCCTTTGATATCCTGTTTGCTTTCAGTTTTGGCTCATATTTCTGTACTCCGTGCTTTACATACTCAGTACATATTTCGTACTGACCCCCTTTCTTCGGGGGCTGCATTTCATGCCCGCAGGTACAGACATTGGTGATCCTCCACTGTAGGTTTCACTCTCTGCTATTTCGGAGTACTCCTTCTTGACTCGGAGTCCACTTTTGGTACAGGCTTCTTTTGCTATGTATATTCTGTACATTTGACTATTTGGGTACGGCGGGGCCCTGGCTCGCCATATGTCCTTGTTTTGAATTCGTAGAGGCCTGTAGTCATATATGTGGGGCGAGGGTCCTATGTATGTTTGTTTGATTTTGTTTTCTGGTCTTACAGCGGTCAGTTTGTTATGATGGCCCTAAATGGCCCTTATGCTTATATTTGCACTTATGACCGGCGATGTCTATTCCGCCGCTCTGTTTGGATTCGATATGACATTTTGATTTGTGCGACCGCTTAAGACATATTTTGATATAACCTATGTCGATATGATTTTTATGAAATTCTGAAATACGTTCGGATTTGGTAAATGAATATGTGATTTGGTCTGGGTACCCAGGTAGGGTGCCAGTCGCGGCCCACGGGGCTGGGTCGTGACATTCACCGACTTCCTCAAGTGGGGCCCGCGAAGCCTTTTGGCAGCTTAGGGTCTTGATCTTAAAATGGCCATAACCTTTGATACCGATGTTGTGTGATGGCCCACGACCTACGGTTGGAAAGCTCTTTCAATTATATACAACTTTCATTCTTGGTGTTTTTCCAAATTCCAAACTTATAGTAGCGTTTTGGCCCCTCCAAGTCAGGTCATCCGAAAACGCATCTTTAAATCATCCTTTTGGAGGGCTTATGCCCATATTTGGCTTAAGGGTCCTTCTTAATATTTCCTCAACTTTCCATATACTACTCATATCACTTTTCATATGTCCTTTAAAACATCCTGACATGTGGGCCCCACCTTACCTTATGGTTACGAGGGTTATCATCGAGTAACGTGTTAACTGATTTACTCCATACAATCTCCAAATGTCATTTATATATTCTTATACTCCGATAATATAATCTTTATCCCTAATCCTTGTATAACTTTTCTCTCCCTTGAGCTCATACTAAGCCGTCTACAGTCTTGGTAACGCAAAATTTTTCAGGGTGTAACAAGTTCACCTAAGCGACACAAAACTTCCAAGGTGTAACAGCTATAGCGTCTTGGGTGACCGCTATGACGGTCCAAAGGAAAATACACAGGGTACTGTGGTAGTCAATTTCCAGCTATTGTGGTACCGCTACAGTGTTCTGATAAGTCACTGGCGCCTACGATATCAGGCACCATTTTCTGCAGCTGAACAATTGGTCATCCGGAAAAGTTTTTTTTTGTGCCCGATTTATTTTAACTGAAACACTAGAATTGATACAAATTTGGGGTGACACAAAATCTAATGCGTTTCTATCTCTTTTACAGGTAAGATGTCTAAAGATCAAAAAAAAGTTCCAGAAGAAGAAAAGGTTCCCGCATACAAGAAGCTTCCCACCCCCCAAAGCCAACGCCTACACTTGAGCCAAATGATTATTCCTCTACTGTTGGAGCAGGGTTTTGATATGAATAATGTAGACAAATGCACCCCGAACTTCCTTAAGAGATTGGTAAGAATCAAGTGGACTTTCTTGGTCAGAGATCCCGAGGACTGTAATGAAATGTGGGTGTGGGCGTTCTACGCTATGCTGCCTATGGTAGACTGGGATTCTCCTGAGCTTGATATCATTATTAGGGGTGTTCCGCTGAAGGTGGGGGCAAGACCGATCAATCGAGTGTATAGAGTAGATAATCATCCAGAGGAGCCTTTAGCGGCCAAGGCATCTTAGAAGAATTCAGTGTGGTTGGCTTTTAAGTTAGTGCATGAGGATGACATACGGTATGCTCATTAGGTTCATGGCAAGGTTTCGATCCATAGCGACCTATTTACTGCGGAGGCGAACAGATGGCTAAACATCGTCTCCAGCCGGTTCCATCCTTCTAGGAATGTCCATAATATAATCATGTCTACTTGTAATCCTAGACTGTCTTGGTATGCCATACTATGGTCCTGAACCCATCATCTATGTGAGGTTTAAAACATGTTCTAGTTCAATCTGTGTGAAGTCTAAGTTGCTATATAGATTGTTGTTTTTGTGAAGTACTTCCTTAAATCACTCCATGGACCTAGAAACCTGTAGTTTAGTCCTATGTCTTGGTTGTGCCCATCTGTGGGTGACTACCTCTCCCATGCCATATCTAAAAAGTCATAGACAGTTTGTAACTTGGTTATTGCTCAAGTGTTTCTATTTAGTCTATGTACACATGTGTTATGATTGTATTTGTCTTATTCATGATCATGTGCTATGGTCTTTTCCTTCACTCATTTTTGTGATCATGTCTTATAATCCCTTCTTGCTCATTTGTGTTCACACATTAACTACTACTTGCCCACTCCATGTTCATGAACTGTAACCGTCTTTACCTGTCCCATGGCTATACGTTATAGTTTATTCCTGTACATATATTGCAACTATTCATGTTTACTGTGTGTTTTGGTTCTAGCTGCTATTTGCCTTATGTCTCTACCTTCATCTGTCTTGGTTAACCTGTATATTAGTTGGTGTTGTTGGTTGTGTGTAGATGAGGGGTTTTGTTTCATCCTCTCTTCTTCTTTGGTTATACTAATTTGGAAACTAAAGTGGTCATTTGGGGACCTAGTTTGAACCTTCACCTGATGTCCAGTCATGCCGGAGGTTCGACAAACCTCTTGGAACATGTGAGACATCAGGAATAAAGGGGTGATGACTTCCCTTTTTCACTACTTAAATCCTTATCAGTAAAAGCCAATAGTAGATAAGAGTTGTGACAGTTACAGAACTTGTAAATAGCCTTAGTGTATATTAGTGCATATATGTGTATTTTTGTGTGAGTATACTTGTGATAAGTTCAGTAAATATAGTCTAACTGGGTCCCCTTTTTCTTTCTTACTCCTTGCATGGCAATTTGGGTCGAAGACACAACCACCCTATTGGGCCAAAGGCCCAATGGGATAATTCTTTCAAAAAAAAAAACTCTATTGAGTCCAAGAAGGAAAGGGAAGCAAATATATATATATATATATATATATATATATATATATATATATATATATATATTGAAGGCCCAGTCATGGGTAAAAATGACACGAAGGCCCAACCATGGGTGAAAATGGTTAAGGGGCTTGGTACACCCCAAGTTTATTCTTTCTTTCTTGTTTTTCATTATTCACTTTATTGCTTGTATTGTATTTGTAAGACTCACATTATTATTGGAAACTAATGTGGTTAGAATTAGACATCTTAGGCAAACGGTACATATGCCGTTTAGATTGACTTTAGGCTTCCAACCCGAGTAACATTTTCAAAAGTTTAAAAAGAGGTAAATCAAACGTGTTTTTCATAACAGCCCTTAAACTTGCTAAAAGAGGATTTACGGTAGCAGTAACATTTTTACCAAACTGTTCGTCTTGCTTTCAAAATACAAAGTGCACACCTTTTTCTAAAGTGGATTTTGGACAAAAGATTTCTATGTAATTATTCGCCCAGGTTCTAAATTAAATGTCATGCTTCATTTTGGAAAAATTGGTATATTTTGGACCGAGTCCACATGATAAGAACATTAGATTTTTGGGCCGAAGCCCATCAAACTTATCGTTTCAAAAGGTCTTTTTTAAATTGGGCTAAGCCCAGATTAAATGGTTTTTGCTTCAAAAACAAGGATGATATATTTTGGGCTAGAGCCCATCACACCTTTTTTCCGGGGGAAAAAAGCGGGTAATTGGACTGAAACATTTTCTCAAATAGATACTTAGATTACTGTTTAAAATTCCCCTTTTACCTTCAAAAATTGTATTTGGGCGTCCAGCACATTTTGTTAGAGTAAGTCCCGATCCATGATCTTTCCAAAAGTCCCAATTTAAAACTCGAATTAGATCCTTTTAATAAGTTCTAAAAAATTCCCTTCTCAATAAGTTTGAAATATATTCATAATCGTAAAGCGATAAGTGAGACGTTCTAAACGTGTATGTGGTCAACCCGAAAGCCAAGTATGGATTAAGCATGAATTGAAATATGTACACTTCTCTGCCAATTTTTATAGTAAAACCAAAACAACTCTGTTTGCTCTTTTTATGTAACGACCCGTTTCGTCATTACTGTGAATTTCGAAGGAAGACCACAACTCTGGCTCCTTAAATAATGTCCTTGTCTAGTTTCTTCCGAAGATAATTTAAGTCAACTAAAATCGTTGTGCGCATCGCTTAAGGGATAGATGCATGGGCCACCAGGCCCAGCTGAACCGCCATAGCTGTAGTGTTGTCGCTATAGCGGTGACGCTGTAGCGGTATATTAACCGTCATAGCGGTAAGAGCATATGGCCAGAAAGCTGCCATAGCGGCCTCTTAGCCACCCTAGCGGCACCGCTGTAGCGGTGAACCTACCGCTGGGACGGTATTGTACAGTGAAATTCCCTATTTAAGGAATCATGTCGGGAATTGTCCCATTTTTTGATAACCCTAAATTCCAGCCGCCCAGTTCGGTGGGAAAGCCTAAAAATCAAATTCTTAGTCTTGATAGGTCCTTCTAATACCTTCAAATTCACCTTCCACTTAGTAAATTACTCCTAACCATATTCACATAGAGAATCATCAAGTGGGTGTTTCAAGAAATATTGAGTTGAAGAGATGATGGGTGAGCAACATTTTCACATAATTCCCTTAAAACAATCTCCCATGTTCTTCGTCTAAAATAAGTTAATAACCTAGATCCCTACATTCCTTCACTTTAAGAAAGGGTTCTTTCATGGATCTTGGAAGTGGGTCTTTCCCAATATATACTTAAAAGCAAATGGGTAAAGCATCTAGTGTGGTTGTAGATAGAATCTAGGAGTGAGCTAAGATCCCAACCCTCCCTTACTCTGAAAACTCTTACAAAGGTTATCTAGGGTAGATCTATTCGTGGGTCTCATCGTTTTCTCCAAGCTATTTCATGAGGGTTGCGATGTGGAGATCAATTGAAGGGATCAATATATATTCGTGGCACCCGCTCGGCCATGAGGTAGGTTATGGCTTCCCTTTCGGTAGACTCCGGTTAGTTTCATATATTCATGTATTAGAAGGAACGGAGAATGCATGTATAGGAATTAGAGATTTGGGATGGAACCTTAGGATGGTATTGTTGTATGATTTGTGTGTTCGGGCTTGTGGCCTGTAGACTCCTTAGATTGTTTGGTTTGGTTCTTGAATATTGGTGGATTTTATGTGACTTGGGAGTAGTGGACAGTACGTAATTTATTTATGCCTTACGATAAGAAATTCCGTAATATGTGGTAAATTGTATTATACCATTAATAGCGAACCTAGTTGATAAATGGAAAGATAAAAAGTACCAAAGATTGTGACTAAGTTCTAGATTAAGTGTGGGGAGTGATTGTGAGCAAGTTGTGAAATTACTTGTTCTAAGCTATTAGGCTGAGTTAGGGGAAGTGGTAACGATGTGTATCGACTTGCTTAAGCTATGGTGTGTTTGGGGGCTAGTCGCCTCGTTATGTATGATTTGATTGTTCTATTGTGCCGGCTTGATGCCACGAGTCGTTGGTAGATATTGGATTCTGTATTATCATCTTGATTATGATATATTGGCATACCCACTGTTGGTATTTGTGATTCGGATATATTGTTGGCGTACCCATTATTAGCACTTGTGATCTTGAGCCTGATTATTGATGTGATTCATGCATTGCACGCACTCTCATTTTCATGATACACTGTTGAGATATTGATGATATTTGATGAAACACTTGATGAGCAGGGCTCAGTTTTACTTGAGTGACGTGAGATGGCCGATGTCCGATGTTCATCCCGGAATCGTAGATTGAGTGAAATTGATACTTGATAAAACTCTTTTACTTGAGTGATGTGAGATGGCTGATGTCCGATGATTAATTTCGGAATCGTTGTTGCATGGCCAATATTCGATGTTAGTTCCGGAATCATTGTTAGTACATGGACTCCGCGGGTCCCCTAGGGTGGTGCCGGTAAGAACCCCCTGTGGGCAAAGATCCGGGGCCCCGTTTATCTGTTGGGCAAATATCCGGGACGGGTGGCACTTAGGCTTCACAAGTCACACTGGGTTGTGCTACCGAGACGTCGATATTTTCGTCTGTAGTACATGTGTACACAGTATTTGCATGGCATTGCATTGCATCCATTCATTATTGCATTGCATTGCACCATGATTTATGATTGAGATGCTTGGTGTTGTGCTTGTGATGTTAGTTCGGGCTTGATATATTCAGACTTGGCATGTTTGGGGATTACATGCTCTACTTAGGCGATGACATGTATCTGGATTCGATTACTTGATTTATACTTATTGATTTGTACCTGTTGAATTATCCTGGAGAACCCTCCGCAAAATCAGTCATTTGATTGGTTTTCTAGGTGATGTAGATTGAAAGGTGTTATAACAATGAGTTGACTCCTAGACTAAAAGGAACGATCTAATGATTTATGTATTGGGAAATTGCACTGGTGATATATGACTTGATTTAGTGATTATCATGGTTGTTTGTGAATTCTTTTACCCATATGTGTTACTAACCATTGTCAGCCTATGATACTTACTTAGTCCACATGGATTGTACTGATATTGCACTTGCTACACCCTTTCTGGGTGTAGATTATTTCAGGTGGTTGATTTTGATACGAAGCGGAAATGTGCTATGCCTATCTGGAAGGACTCCTCCCATTTCATCTAGGGACGAAGGTTGAGTCTTAGAATGTAGTGGAAATCTGACATCATTAGTCGCTCTTGTACTAGTCTAGACCAGATCACGGGAAGTCAAATCGAGTCTGTAATCATTAATGGTTGTAATTTTATCGAATCTTGAGCTTATTAAATATATTATGATGTTCCGCTGTTATTTCTAAGTACCTCTTGGTTTAAATGATTCATCCCTGTTAATTAATTGTTAATTGAATAGAGGGTTCGCCTACCGAGGTGGGAAAGGTAGGTGCCCACACGACCCCGAATTGGGTCGTGACATTTTACAAAACAAAATATCCTATCCTCATATTTAAGAGGAATTATACTTATCCGGATATTATAAATCCGAACCTAAGATAACCCATATATAAGGGAGTATATTCAAATTTTTCTCAAATCTAAGATATGCAATAAAATGACAGATTTTAGAAATGCGGAAATGTTGCACTTAAATAAGCAGTTCATGAAAATATTCACATATTGGAATTCGAAGGTCAAACTTATAGCACGGATCTTTAATACGAGGGTGCCTAACACCTTGCCTAGGGGATCATCAGAACCCTTACCTAGAACTCTGGATTACGAAGGCTTTTTCACTGCATATGAATAAATAAATGCAGAAAGGTTGCACTTAAATAAGCAGTTCGTGCAAATATTCACACATTGGAATTCGAAGGTCAACCGTAAAGTACGGATCCTTAATACTAGGGTGCCTAACACCTTACCTAGGGGATCATCTGAACCCTTACCTAGAACTCTGGATTACGAAGGCTTTTTCACTGCATATGAATAAATTCTTCAAAACTTGTTTTCCTAATTTCCTAAAAATTAAGTGGCGACTTTTTTTCAAAACAAGTCTCAAAGAGCACCAACGAGTTCGTCGTAGCCTTTATGCAACCACGTAAAAGCGAATTGTTACACTCATCATAACTGCCCGACCACATAGGACGCGGTAAATATCTGCCCAGCTGATCAGTGGGATGCACAGCTACGTGCCTGCCCGGTCGTCTATGACACGGCGCAGCAATGAAAGAAATACATCTAGGTATACATCTACGTGTCTTCCTGGCCGTCTATAGCGCGGCGCAGTAATGAAAATAAATACATATATATACGTGCAATGCAAGACCAACCTAAGAAGAGACGTCATAGGAAACAGTCGGAGTGACCTATCATCGTTATCCTCCAACTTTCGTTATTGTTGCTACGTTCATCATCTTTCAATTGGTAGCCAAAAGAGATAACACATATCGAGAACATGAAAGAAATTTGACATAGATTACACATAAGGTAAGGTTTAGCTCAATTGGGTAAACCACTATCAACTCAAGTTTATTGGGAACGTTCCGATTGATAACCAAAGAGAATATGAAATAGGGAAAGTACTCAACACAAGTCATATATGGAATAAAGATTAGTTAATCACAAGGGAGCATATTCATCTCATGTTTATCGGAAATTGTATTAACGGAAGGTCCGTCATCTTTGAGTAATGGACAAGAAAGGTAAGGATGCCAGAATATACTTTAATACAAGATATTCATGAGAATAACTAAGCTTAACCATTTTGGAATACGGTCGACTCAAGTTTAACGAAAATGTTTCAATCAATAACCAAAAAAACATGGAAGTATGGACAGTACTTTAGTATAAGTCATATATGAAGTTGAGGGCAGCCCAAACATAAGAATATGATCGACTTATGTTTTCACGGAATGAATGTATCAATGAAACGTTTATCGAGTTCTAGTAATGCCACAAAAGAGAAGAGAAAGCCCTACATACCTCATCGATTGAGCTATATAGTTCTCCCGAGTTCTTGAACACCTTACGAATGCCTTCCTACATAATACGGGCAGTTTGAGATCAATTTCGAGTTCATAGCTTATGGAAACTTTCATTTAAACATTTAATCGAGCAACTTGCGGGTGTAAGTTTATAGACCTTTTTGTGGCTTAATTTCCCGTAGAACGCTACCCATTTTCTTTCCTTCTTCTCCTAATTCTCATTACAATCCTATCCATAGCTCCACAACTTGAAACAACACAATTAAACCATATGAAATAGCCCACACAACTAGCTAGGTTCACAAGAGTTCATAAAAATTCATAAGGACTTGTTCTAGGGAATTCTCCTTCCAATTCTATGTAAAACAACTTATGGTAGCTTAGGAGGATCATTAAGATGAGGAAACATACCTTAATTTGTAAGAATTCCTCCAGAATCAAATTTACTATACAACAAATAATCCTTCTGAATGTCAAAACGATGAAGAAACTGAGGTTCTATGATTACTTCGAGATTCCTTGCGTTGAAATCACTAGATCAGCTCTTAGATATGATCTTGAACCATGGAGAAGGGTTGAGAGAGTGTATGTTACACCTTGGAGATTTCAGATTGTTGCATTGTGAGTAGACTAACACGAGCTTAACATGAACATGAAGTCCTTATGAGGTTAAGGAGAGAATTTGATAACTTTAAAGTGTGCACCATAAGATGTTGAAGTCATATGAATAAGTGAAGCTAAGTTCGTTGAAGGAAGTGAAGTGTAAGTCATGTTTGAGAAGGTTTCGTAACAACTGAATATTTATTTAGTAATTTCTTGAAGAGGAGTTATAGGGCCTCTTAGATGGTTAATAAAGTGTTTTATAAGTGTCAATAAGGTTCCATAAGGATTGGAGGTTGATCGAATCGACGAGAGAAAATTTCAAAAACATTTGGGTTGTACGACCACTTATACAGACCGTATAAGTTATACGGCCCGCATAAATGGTCTGTATAACCATTCCAGAGATGGATGAAACCATGGTGGGATTATATAGTCCATTTATACGGACCGTATATATGGCTGTATAATCGGGTCGGGTCATTTTTTCTCTTTTTATATATGGACGACCCTTGTTTCTATTTTTCATTTCCCACTTCTCCCAAACTCTTAAAAGCTCTAGAACCTTCTCCCAAGCATATTCCACTCAAACTGAAGAGACATCAAAGATCAAATAGAAAGAATCAAGATATCCATGTGTTGGGAGACTCACTAGGGTTGGTGGACTTCAAGAATTTCTTTGGTATTGAAGCTAGGGTTTTCATACAAGTTGGTAACTTGATCCAAAGCTCATTCCTATGAGATAAAAGGTTAGTCTTCATGTCTATTTCATGTTTTTAAGCATGCTTGGTTGTCGAACAACTTGGGTTAAGGAAGAAAGTACAAAATGAAGCTCAAATGTAGAATTAATGATATTTTGAGTAGTAAATTAGCTTGAGATATGAATCTTAGAATGCTATGAGTACAATCTTGTTGTGAAGGGTGATAATAATGACAAGGAAGTGTTGAATGTAATTGTGCAAAGGGTTGGTGTAAAGTTGTTGATATAAGTTGAATATGAGAATGAATTTTGAGACTTAATGAAATATGACTACTTGATTACGATATTGTGGATGTTAATATAGTTATTTTGGAGTTGTTTTGCGATATGGTGGAAGTCGATGAAATAAGGGAAATGCTTCCCAATTTTCGTTAACTCATGAATTATTCTAGTTTGAACGTAAGAGAGTCTTTAAGACTTAACCTTGGTATGAATCCTTTTAAATGTAGACTTCTCAAGCTTTGGAGGTGAACGTTAAGTAGTTAAAGAGACGTAAAGGTATGTAAGGCTAACCCTTCTTTCTTAAGGCATGATCCCATTGTTGTATACCTTCACGTGAATTCCATAACGTCTTCCATGATGACTTCATTCTTAGAATCACAAAATCTCATGGTTCTTGACATTCTCATAATACCATTGGTTCCATCCTATGATAGTTGATCCTCTAAGGAAAGATATAACGAAAGTGATGATGACGTTAACGATACTTATGTACTCCTATGTGTGTATGTGTGTGTGTGTGTGTATGTGTGTGTGTGTGTGTGTGTGTGTGAATAACACCAAGCTTATATGGTCGGGTATGATAACTATCGCGCGCACCCCACTGCAGTTGGATACGGATAACACTGAGCCTTGGTAGGGCCAGGTATGTATAACACCGAGCCTTGTCATGGTCGGGTATGTGAAACATCGAACCTCTATGGTCGGGTATGATACTGCTATATATATAAGTGAATGTAATGTAAGGTTCTGTTATAGCCCGTATTTTATACGTTTGGAAATTCCAAAGTCGTCGTGGAAGGTTAGGGGCGAGATCATTTTCAAAAAAGTTATTTTAATAGACGAGTTGGTTATAAATATTATTTACGAATATTATTGCATGGAAATATTGAGAAAGGTTAAGGGCAAAATGATAAATTCACAAAATGATCAATGGAAATAATGTGGGAACTTAGGGGCAAAATGGTAATTTCACAAGGAATTCATAAAAAGGCCATATTGGCCGAAAATAGAAGGGGAAAATATGCATGTGGACAAGCTTGCATGGCAAGAAGGATTAAGTCATCTTTTTAAATTTTCAAGAAAAGTCTAGAAAAAGAAAGGAGAAAAAGAAAAGAAAAATCTAGAGAGGGGAAAGCATGTTCCCCTCACATGACCTATAGAACTATATATACATGTGTATGGTCATAATTTTCATAAGAGAGGGGAGATAAAGAAAGTAACAAAAAAAAAAGATGGAGAAGGGTTCGGCCATGGTGGCCGAACCTATCACATGGAGAGGGACCAAGGAGAAATTGTGTTCTTCCGGTATTCCAACTAATTGGAACGTGCTCATCACCGTGGAGTAGTTGTTGGAACAAGAAAATCGTTCGTTGTTGTCATATGCCATTCTAGCCGAGAGGTGGAGAAAATGAATAGAAAGGTATGGTTCAATCCTCTCTTGCATGTTTTATAGATGTGTTGGATGTGTTATGGTATATGAAAATGGATGAAAACCATGAAAGGGTGTGTGTTGTAGTTGAGCCGTGTGTATGGGCTGTTTTGAGTAGAAAGAATGAATAAATTTTACTTAGTGTTATAATTGTTGTTGTTATGGATGATTCATGCACGTTGTAGTATGTGGAATTGGAAGAAATCCATGAAATATGGACTTGTTGGGGTTGGCCGTGTACATGTAGTGTTGGCCGTATGGTCCCCTTTTTGTGTAATTGGGAATGAATAAATCGTTGTTAGTATTTTGGTTGTCGTCGTTGTGAGTTCTATGATGGAAAATGAAGTTTTAATAATCCAAGTTAAGATTGTAATTGTGGGGGCTGATTTGGAGGCTAATATGACTGTAATGTAGTCTTGATGTGGTTTCTTGAATTTATGAAATGAAGTTGTAAATGTATGTATTGTAACATAATGTGTGAATTTGGAAGGAAAGAATGTGTTTAGTGTTGTTTTCGGGTTTGGGGACAATTTCGGGTGAGTTGGAACCTTGCTTGGGTTGTTTGGAGAATTGTGTGAATTGTTTAAAGCATTCGTGAATATTGATTGAATGGTCTTGGATTAGTAATCGAATGTATAAACGTTGATATTAGTTGGAATATTGTGAACGTTGTCGGATTATGTAAAAAGAGCGCTTAATGTTAGAATGTATTCTTGAATTGATTATTGATGCTATAGCTTGATTGTTGGTTGGGTTGTTGTTGAATTGGGCCGAGCCATATTCTCGGGGTTGGTACATTTACAGGGGAAATGCTGCCGAAATTTCGGCAGACAAAGTGTTACTTTAAAGAATCAACTTCTAAAGGCTCTAATCAAGTTTTGGTAAACATGACCAATTTGTAGATTTTGGCGGATTTGGAACGTGAATCTGGAGTCGCATAAGAAGCAGAAAAGGTATGTAAGGCTTCCCTCCTCCTTTTTTGGCATGTCTTAGACGTAATAGGATTGGATACGAACCTCGGGGATGATCCTATTCCTAGATATTCGAGATTGAATTTGACCCTTTTTCATTTAGTAAAATTGAATTAGATGTTCCATGAATAGTTGTAAGGATTGCCTAAATATCTAGAAATTGCACAAATGAGACCCGGCCACCTTAAGACTCTCACAAGTGACGTCATAACAAGGTAACCTACGTAAATTGTGTACGCCGCCTCATATGACTCGAGGTGGGCCCATTGTCCCCGGATTTTCCTTATTGTTCCATTGATCTATGTTGAAGCAGAATCCAAAGAAAAATTTTGATCCTTATTCCGTTCACCGAATGCCAAGTATTGTAACTATGCTAACGAGGATACTCCTATGATGATAATGATAATGATGATGTTAAGAAAGAGAATATGCCTATGATAAGTACGACAAGAATGATTCCATGACTAAGAGTCTTGAGCTAAGAATCCAATGTGAATACGAAAGTGTTATACTAGTTCTCGAACCTTAATTCTATTCCGTAGCTATGACACTAGTTTCTAAAAGACTTCAAAGCATATGAATCGACGGTTATAATGCCCATGATTTCATTCTATGCTTTCTTTTAAGGTTATTTTCCGTTGGTAGTCTCGCCTTAAACCACTCGTTCCTTCAAGGTGAGACAAAGTGACCATGATTATTCCATAATGTAATCGGAGATCACCGACCTTACGTCACTCCGATGGACACATGATTTTCTTTGGGCTCTCATGCATGCTTTACACTTAAGTATTTTTTATATATAACACCACGCCGCCCAATGGACGGCCGGGCAGATATACACACCACTATAGTGGGCAGCTTATACCCCGGACGCGGGAGGCCTGGACGCGGGCTCACACACCGTTCCTACATGAACGGGCAGTCTATACACCGTTCCTATTGGGACGGGCAGCATTACACCGCACCTATATGGTCGGGCAGTTTACTTACAGATATTTACTTTTTTTAAAAAAAAAGGTTAGCATGCATGGTATCCGCCCTAAGGGGCACTCAGAAGTACAGATCATTCCTTTACCCCAGGATATGCTCAGATAGAGTTACACCGTACCTATATGGTCGGGCAGCATTACACCGTACCGATATAGTCGGGCAGCATTACACCGTACCGATATAGTCGGGCAGCATCACACCGAACCAACACGGTCGGGCAGTTTACTTGAGATTTCTATATGTTATTTCTAGAGGTAAAATTAGTACATGATATCTGCCTTAAGAGGCAAACAGAGGTACAAGTTATGATCCTACTATACACTATTCTCTATGTCTTCTACCATGATCTTATGATTATTATTCTTGCCTTACATACTCAGTACAATGCTCGTACTGACCCCTCTTCTTCGGGGGCTGCGTTCATGCCGCGCAGGTACACCAGATGAGCCACAACTATCATAGCAGATGTTCCAGCGGAGTTGGCAGGCTCCACTTGTTCTGGAGTGCTGCCGAGTCAGAGTATCTGAGCTATGATGTATGTTTGATGTTAGAGACTTTGCAGACAGAGTCGTATGTATTGGGTTGTCAGTCTGTATGCGGCTCCAGCAGCCGATATGTTATTATGTTTCATGTCACGAGTCTTATATGATGTCAGATTTTACTTATGAAAAAAAAATATGAGGGAGAGCTTACTATGTATTTCTTTCTTAATTGATTCAAGAGTTTATATATGTAACAAGAGTCAGCGGGTTCGCTTGGGTCCAGATGTGGGGTCGGGTGCCCATCACACCCTAGTAAAGTCGGGGTGTGACAGGTTCCTATTAGAAAAAGGGTAAGTGAATATGATGAACATCGCTAGAGGTATAGATGGCTCATCATCCCATGACACTTCTATCTTTATGTTATTTTTTCATGATTCTATAATGCTATTGATTATGCCTTACATACTCAGTACATTATTCGTACTGATGTTCTTTTGTTTGTGGACGCTACGTCATGCCCGCAGGTGGTCAGGGAGATAGACTTGATCCTTAGGCTGCTTATTCAGGGACTGCTTAGAGGAGCTCCACTTGATTCGAAGCTGCAACTGTTGGTACTATTCTTTTGTTTATATATATGGGCATGGCGGGGCCCTGTCCGTCTATATGATGTTACGTGTTCTTCTTAGAGGCTTGTAGACAGTTATGTATAGTTAGTTGTCTTTCAGCCTTGTCAGCTCATATTTTGTATATCATTCTGACTGCCTCGTCGGCTTGTATATATGTATATGGGCATGTTTGATGATGTTGATATAAAAGTGTCTTAGCCCAATGGAAATGGTATTATTGATGCGTAGAGATTGTTAACAGGCCATGCGGCTCACCTAGAAATGATTGTGAAAGTATGATGAGAGGTGCCCGGTGGGTTAGCTCTGGGCGCTCGTCATGGCCCTCCAGTTGGGTCGTGACAGTGTAAAAGGTGTTTAGAGTTTGGTATTTGAAGAAAAATGAGGTTCCCATTCGATTTGGGGTGTTTTTATATAAGTTGAGTTATGTTGCCACCGACAAGGGCCTTCTGTCCCATGACAGTTTGCACCATTGGACGGAAATGCGAATATCTCTCTACTCAGACGTCGTATCAACAAACGGTTAATGCAGTGGAAACTAGACTCGTACACCTTCAATTTGGTAGGCGGATCATCCCGTAAATCCAAGTAGATTGAGAGAAAAGTTGTGCGACATCTGACCCTAAATTCCAGCAATTTACAACCATAACTTGCAACGACCTTTGGTGACTTCCGTATTATAACACGTTTGACTTCAAAACTCCACACGCGACTATCATATTATTTAAATACCTCATGAAATTACCTTCTTATCATATAAGCCATATTATGATATGATGACGCATGAAAAACACGAGGTGTAACAAGTTGAATCAAGCAGGAGAGTAGAGATCATGAGGAAAAAAGGTTGTCACACCCCGACCTTACTAGGGTGTGATGGGCACCCGACCCTTACTTAGGGCCGAGCGAACCCTCAGACTACTGCTGCACATAAAGTCACATCAAACGTTTTAAGTTAAATAAAATAAAATACATAGTAAAAAAAATTTTTTTGAAATATTCTTTCTCAAGGTTTCAAAGCCGAACCAATCTATAATCACACAGAATTCAGAACATAACATAGACCGACATATCGGCTGACGAAGCCACATACAGACTGACAACCAATACCTACGACACTGTCTGCAAAGTCTCTAACATAAGTCCAGAAGTCATAACATACAAACTCTGACTCGGCAGCACTCCAGGAGCAAATGGAGCTTGCCAACTCCGCTGGATCATCTTCTGTAATAACTTCAGCTCATCTGGGAGTACCTGCGCGGCATGAAACGCAGCCCCCGAAGAACAGGGGGTCAGTACGAAAAATGTACTGAGTATGTAAAGCGAAAATGTAACAAATATAACCATAATCCGAACCACAAGTACAGAAATATAGTGGACAGAAACGAACCCGAATCCGAAATAGAAATACAGAGTCTAGCTGGCAGAATCATCGTACGGATCAGGGGCACAGAATGTGACTGACATAATCATAATCAGAGCCAGAGGTACCGAAATGTAACAGACGAAATCATGGTCCGGATCAGACATACAGAAGTGACGCAGACAAAATCATTTTCCGAATCTGATTTCCAGAAGTGTAACAGACAGAATCGTAACCCAATACGACAGGCAGAAGTGTAACGGACAGAATCATAATCCAATCGGACAGACAGAAGTGTAACGGACAGAATCATAATCCAATCGGACAGACAGAAGTGTAACGGACAGAATCATAATCCAAGCGGACAGACAGAAGTGTAACGGACAGAATCATAAACCAATCGGATAGACAGAAGTGTAACGGACAGAATCATAAACCAATCGGACAGACAAAAGTGTAACGGACAGAATCATAATCCAATCGGACAGACAGAATCATGCATGCAGATTCATATGCTTATACAGATGCAGATAGCATATACATACATACATATATCAGATCCCGGCCCTCTCATGAGGGATGCGGTAACAGAACCCGACCCTCTTAGTACGGGACGCGGTGGACAGACAGATCAGATCATATGCCATCCTGGCCGCCATCCCCATACATCACATAATCAGATTACATACAGATGTAAACAGATCCCGGCCCGCACACCGAGGGACGCGGTGAACAATGCAGTGGAATGTGCACGATAACAGAACCTGGCCCGGGCGCAGTGAAGGAAGCATTGAGGCGTCCACGAACAGATTAATGAGAAACCACATACATACAGATCATCATACAGACTCAATGGAACTGAAGTAGGCCAAACGGCGGGTCAAATCAAAGTATTCGGACAATATTCATAACATACGCATATATGTCGCTTCGGACAGCACGACAGATTTTACCAGAATAAGATCTCCAGAAACGTTCCAGATGTCAAAACCATTTTATAAGACTTATAAAAATAGTCATAACACTTGTCATATAATGAACAGAATAATAGCCCAGATGTTGCCTGTGAAGATCGGACAGAAACAAGGCAATTAAAGTCATACAAAAAGTATCGGAGCTTTGTGGGCCCACCTCGGACCAACTCGAGGTGGCGTACATAAATTACAGGTAATAGACCTTATGAGGTCGTCCTTGATCGTTTTTAGGCATTCCGACTCCATTTAGGAAGTTGCATACATATAGTTTACTTTATAAGCAAATCATAAGAAAACTAGTTCAATTGCATTGAATGAATAGTGCCCAAAATCAAACTCGATTTTCTACGAACAGAATAATCCCCGAGGCTCAAATTCAAGCCTAGTACACCTAGGACATGCCAAGAGAAGGAAAAGGACAGCTTTACATACCTTGGTTGCGCCTTACGCTCGCTCAAATTCGATTCCCGTTTCGTCCAAAATCTGCAAATGGTCACTTTTACCAATTGTCATATTCAAGCCTTAAGAATCCGATCTTAAGCACATACTTGCCTACCGAATTTTCGGCAGCATTTCCTTTATAAATTAAACATTCCCGAAAGTCTAATTTAGCCAAAACAATCAACTACCCAACAACAACATCAACAACAACAACAATCACAATATAACACAATATAATGAAACTAGCCTTCTTTCCGACATAACGCAATATCTTTCATTCCGACCTCACACTTCCAAACCAATCTCAATATTTTCATATTCACCATTAATCCTGATCATTACAACGCAATTTCGAAGCATTTCATATCCTTTCTACAAAATATTCACAAGGTATACCAAATATACAAACTTTCTACTAAAGTCATAATTCATCCAAGGTCTCCAATCTTTAACAAACATTTCCATAACATGTTTCTATCTTCCAACTTCATCAACAATCATTATCATTTACACCTTAACGACTTCCATTTCCATATTTACATAAATTATAATAAAGTTGCATACCTTCCTACAACAACTTAACAACAAATTTTCCATAACAACAAGAACCATTATTCTTCCATTCACTTCACAACAACACAATTATCATACTAAAGGAATTTAATTCATCTTCCACTATCAACACAATACCACACGGCCACACACCTATATTTTCAATTTCAACCAAATTCATTCCACTTTCATTTCCAATATAAATTTCACCATAACCATAACTAGGATACAACATAAAATTCAACTCATATTACTTATACATCAAGGCATCCACGGCTACACATACATACATATAAATACCATGCAATCTTCCATATTATTATGAATTTTAACTCTTTCTACCTCCTACAACATAAACCAAACCTTCATAACACATAAAAAGGGATTAAATCTTACCTTTTCTCTTCAACTCCTTCACTTGCCCAAAGTGCGAAAACGATGAAACGGATGAACCATCTTCCGAAATAATTATACCACGTTGTAGAGGGTACTTGAATTGGTAGGAATAATACAAGAAAACAATTTTTGGAACAAGATTTAAGTTACCCAAATTTCCATGGTCTTGGCCGAAATGGCCTTGCTTTTGTTCTTGCATCCTTGGCTTGTATTTCCTTTCTTGAAATGTCTTGAAGCTTCTATGACTTAATCACCCTTTTATGTAATTAACACATGGAAAATTTCCATGGGCTTGGGCCTACTATGGCCGGCCAAGCTCCCTCCATTTGGGTCTTTTTCTATATTTTTTTAGCCCAATTAATGTAGTCCGTATTTTGAAATTCCCGAAACTAATTTCCAAAATTCCAATTTTGTCCTTGGCCTTCTTTCGTATTTCCACACCAATATTTTTCATGAACAACACACACATGTGTGAATTCAATTCAACATATGGCTTTATTCCTTACAAATCAAGATCATTTCGAATTTTCCCGAACATGCGAAAGTGCGGGATATAACAAAGGTAAAGATGACTCATAAGTGTTTTGTTCGAATAAAGAGAGCTGTAGACAAAACATATGAACCAGGTCGGCAAATATGTTTCGATACAAAGAAAGAACATGCTTAAAGTCACAGAGCTAGACAAGGCTGAAGAAATGATTTATTCCAGCAATGAATAGATCTAAGTGAAGAAATACAGATACAGAGAAAGGACCATGATGCTATGAAACAAATCTCTCAACATGTTCCATCATCCATCACAAAAGCAGGCCCAAGTCAGAGTTAAATGAATGAACGGGAAGGGGATGATGAAATAGGTTTGTGAACATGTTCCATCTCAGACAGTGCAAAGATTCAGAGGCGAACGAACCAAGTGGATGAAACAGGTTCGTGAACATGTTCTAGCGCAAGTTCTATAACAATTAGGATTTGCAATTTTATGGTAAAGACTTGGCGGTCATGATTATAGGATTCTGTGCCATAATTAGACAAGGTTCTTCAGACCCTAACAAGGACAATGAAGTCGATCCAAAAGGCAAGAATGTCGATTCAACACAAACCCTATTATATCTCGTGGGCCTACTCGAAGAAGGTTTTGTGTTTACCGACTTGTTGCGCACTCAATCCTATGTATATCTAAGTCTTACCAAGAAGAAGGTTTGTGCACCCACAAAGAGAGATTTCAGAATATTGATCGATCAACGAAGATATCAAGAATATTCAGAATTTAGGCGTGCTTCCCCAGTACAAGAAGGCGATTGAAGAAGCTGTAGAATAGATTTTATGTTTTACAGTTCTTGAGTCTAGAAAACTTGAATTAGGTTGTTTATCGAGTTGTATCTTTATCCGGTTTATTAGAAGCATTACAGTTAGATACAAAATGTTGTAAATTCAACTTCAAGTTGGAGGTCGACTTGAAGGTTGGTTGCTAGTCAGAGGTTGATTAATAAGATAGGGATTAGAGGTTAGTTCCTAGGTTGCAGAGTTTGTAACTTGAATTTGCAGAGGCTCACCGTTGTAGTAGAGTTTTGGGGAAAATCCTACAGAGGTATAGGTCATGGTTTTTATTGACCTTGTGAGCCGAGGTTTCCATGTAAAAGTGATATGTTCTTTACTCACCTGCAAGATGCTAACATAGAACAAGTAGAGTATTGTGTTCCATCCTATAGGAAAATATTGGATACTACATAGGATAGGAAGTAGGTCGTGCAACCCAACACCATGCAGTATGACTATTTCCTTCAAATATAGCTTTGCATAACTCGCTACAATATCTGTCGTCTTTATTGGAAGGAAATGTGTAGACTTTGTGAGTCTGTCCACAATCACCCAAACAAAGTCAAATCTGGCCTTTGTGTGGGGTAAACCCTAGACAAAGTCCATGTTAATAATTCCCACTTCCATAGGGGAATTTCAATATTCTGAGTCAACCCACCAGGCCTTTGGTGTTTGGCCTTCACCTGCTGGCAGTTCAAATACTCAGTCCCAAAAATTGATATATCTAAGTTCATACTCTTCCACCAATAGTGTTGTTTCAAGTCTTTATACATCTTTGTGGATCTCGGATGTACCGAATATTTTGAACTATGCGCTTCCACCATCAATTCTTAGCGAAGACCATCAACATCAGGAACACATAACCGCCCTTGCAATCTTAGAACATTATCATCAGCATCAATGGTGAATAGAAGGGTAATCACCCTTCTGCACTCTATCTCGCAGCTTTACCAACAATTCATCTTCATATTGCTTAGACTTAATTCTCTCCACGATATCAGATCGCACTTGAGTAATTCTCACTAACTCTCCATTTTCGGCTTCATCTAGCCGAACCCCAAGACTAGCAAGACTTCAAATTTCCCTGCCCATAAGAATTTGATGAAACCGTAGATACGCTAGGTTATTTATAGATACTACTTAAGGCATCAACAATGACATTTGCCTTACCAAGGTGATACAATATGTTCTAGTCATAATTTTATTACAACAACTCTAACCATCTTCACTGTCTGAGATTCAATTCTAGCTACTTGAAAGTGTATTGCTAGATCTTGTGAGATTTGAAGACATCACAATAAATGCCATGTAAGTAATGACGCCAAATCTTCAAAGAGAAAACCATAGCAGCTAACTCCAAATCATGAGTCGGATAATTCTTCTCATGCTTCTTCAAGTGTCGTGAAGCATAGGCAATCACTTTTCCATTCTGCATCAACACGCAACCCAAACCAATTCTTTAGGCATCACAATAGACTACAAAACCCCCTGACCCTTCAGGTAGATTTAGGAGCTGAAGTTAATCTCACTTTAAGTTATTGAAAGCTCTTTTCACACGCTTCAGACCACTGAAACTTACCAGTCTTATGAGTGAATATCATACGGTGTAGGTGTGGATAAGAAACCTTCCATAAATTTCGGTAGTACCCCGACAATCCCAAGAAGAAACAAATTTTTGTCGCTCCAGTAGGCCTCCGCCAATTCTTGACTGCCTCAATCTTTTCAGGATCAGCTTTGATACCATCACTAGACACCACATGACCCAAGAATGCCACATACTTAATCCAAAACTCACACTTAGAAAATTTGGCATAAAGTTTATTCTCCTTAAGCGTTTGTGAGGTTATTCCGAAGTGGTCTACATGCTCCTCATGAATCTTCGAATACAGCAAGATATAATCAACAAACAAAATAAAGAAGTGATCGAGGAAAGTGTCACGACCCGATTAGGGGCCATGACGGGTACCCGGGGCTAACCACCGAGCTCCACTCATTCTATTACTTATCATACTCATGAAACGTACATTTATTAACTTTATACTCAATCATAGAAAAATCATTCTTCATTTGGAAACGTAATTACTTTCATATACATAAGCCCTTCGGCTATCAAAATAATAATATAGATACAATACTAACATCATGAGACCATACCACCCACACATGCGTATCTACGAGCCTCTACTAAAGTACTAGACATATGGACGGGACAAGACCCCATCGTGCCCAAAATACGTATATGTACATAAAAGAATAAACCAAATAGCACCTCCGGATTAATGGAGTGCTCCTGTAAATCTGCTGATGGCTCCTATGGATCTGCACCGTCTCCCTGTCTACCTATGGGCATGAACACAGCGTCCAAAGAAAATAGACGTCAGTACGAATATTGTACAGAGTATGTAAGGCATAAACAATAATGATATATCAATTAAATATGGAGACATCGAGCGAAGAGCGATCTGTAACTAACTGTCACTTGAAACTGAAACAGTGCATGCTAACTTACTTCATAATCATCATCATATCATGTATGCATATATGTATAAGTTGCCCGTCCATATAGGTACGGTGTGATAATCATTAGCCTGCGTCCAGGCCTCCCGCGTCCGGGGTACCATCTCATGCCGCCCACTAGTGATGTCTGCCCATGCCATGTAGACATGGTGTATATGCTGCCCGCTTTAGCGGTGTTGTTATAGCCCGCATTTTGAACGTTCGGATAGTTTGAGGTAATCGCGGGGAGTTAAGGAAGTGACTATTTCTCAAGGTTATTTTAAATATGAATGGACTATGAATATTGTTTATGGGTATTATTAGCACGGAATTATTGAGAAATATTAAGGGTGAAGAAAGAAATTCATGAAATGACTCAAGGTAATCACGCAAAGGGCTAGGGGCAAAATGGTAATTTCACAAGGCTTTCATGAAAAGGCCATGTTGGCCAATTGATTTAGACCATAAAAAGGGGACATGAGATTATATTATATTGCAAGACATGCACATGTGGGCAAACGTTGACCAAGTCAAGAGATTATGCAAATTTGAAGCCTTAAAGGATAATCTTGAACAATTTAAAGAAATTAGTGGAAAATAGGGGGCACATGACCGGCCATGTGCCCCTTTGTGTGTATAAATGTGTTCAAGTCATGAAAAAGAAGACTAATTTACTACTCTACAATTCAAGAAGGTTCAAGAAGGAAAACTTGAAGGACAAAGGCAAGCAAGATTCGGCCATAGTAAGATCCACAAGGAAAAATTGATAAAATTCTTCCAAAAATCATTTCCTACTAAGTGGAGGGTGCTTAACAAGGTAGAGTTGTTGTTGGAGCAAGAAAGATTCAAAATCCTATAAGTTGCCAAGAGATAAGCAAGTGAGAAGTTGAAGAATAAAGGTAAATTCTAACCTTGTTTTATGTGTTATACATGGTTTATATGTGTTGTAGTATGCAAAAATGGATGAAATTCATGAAGGAGATAAATATAGTATATGGCCGTGTACATATATGTATGTGTAGGAGCCATGCTTCAATTGTTTTAACTAGTGTTTGGTTGTTATTGTTGTGAATGATATGTGGAAAATGGAAATTGAATGAGTTTGGAGAATATTGATGTTGTGTTGTGGCCGTGAGGTATATGGTGTGTGTATGGCCGTGTATATTGTATGTATAGTAGTGTATATGTGTTGAAGCATGAAGAAATGGTAAGCAAGTGCTAGTTAGTATTTTGGTTGTTGTGTTGATTGATAATGGTGGCCGAATGTAGTGTTGTTGTGTTGGACAATCGAATTGATTTTTATGTAGTGTTTGATTGTTGTTATCATGGATTCAATAATAAAAATGAAGTTGTAATCATCGTAGATTTCATATCGCAAATAAAGGTTTGATAACTTTGGTGAAGTATTGATAATTGGGAGATTATGTATATTGAAGGAAATATGTGAATTTTTAGTGCGATTGTTGAGTTATGTTAATAGTTTGGCCGGGTTTGAATTCCCGGATTGTGTTTGATGAGGATTTGACTAAATTGAAGGTCGAGGATGGTATATTTACAGAGGAAATGCTGCCGAAATTTCGGTAGCAAAAATGTTTCCTTAAGGTTTTGACTCTAAGTATACTAATGGAAGTTTTGGTAAAAATGACCAATTCGCAGATTTTGACGAAATTGTGACGTGAATTTGGAATAGCTAAAGGAGCGGAAAGAGGTATGTAAGGCTTCACCCTTCTTTCTATGGCATGTCTTAGTTGTAATAGGTTGGGTACGAGCCTCGGGGACAACTCGGTTCCCCGGAATCCGCACCTAAAGTTTTCCACTTTTTGTTCAATAGAATTGAAATAGAAAGTGTGCCAATTGTTGGAAAAACCTCCTACGCCCTTAGAACTTGTATAAATGGGACCCGGTTACCCTAAGACCCTCACAAGTAACGCTATGACACGTAACATACGTAAATCGTATACGCTACCTCATCCGGCCCGAGGTGGGCCCGTTACTCTCGGATTTTCCTATAGTCTCGGTTGACTTATTTGAAGCGAATCCAAAGGGGGCCTTTGATCTCGATGTCATCGCTAATGATAAGTACTATGACCACTCTAACGAGAATGCTTCTACGGTGATAATGATAATGACAATGTTAGACGAGAGAGTGTACTCACGATCAGTACGACCGGAACGACTCTATGACTAAGCTAAGTATCTTATGTAAACAATGAAAGTGATAAACTAATTTTTGAATCGTATTTATATTTCCTAGCTATAACTTTATTTTCTAAGACTCCAACGCCTATGACTGTCACCTATAATTCCCACGATTTCATTCTACGGTTACCGTAATATTATTCTTCGTTGATAGTCTCGCCTTAAAATACTTGTTCCTTCAAGGTGAGACGGAGTTATCACTAGCATTCCATGATGTAATCGGAGGTCACCGACCTTACGTCGCTCCGATGAATACATGATTTTTTTTTCTTCCTTGGGCTCCCTTGTGTGCTTATATGATATATATATATAAAACATGTATATGTATATAAGATATGTATAAGTATATGAAATACGTATATGTATATAAGATAAGTAAATGTATATAAGACAGATATATGTATACAAGCTATGTATATGAACCTGGGCTGGGGGGAAAGGGATACATGGGGGAACGGGAAGAGAAATATGTTTCGCTGCCACCTGATCAGCTGGATTATCATCCCGGACGCGGGGTGCCCGGACGCGGGATATATGGGTGAGCCGGTACATATCGGCGCTATGTGGGTGAGCCGACATTGTTCGACGCTATGATATGACCTACTATGTCAAGACCAGACATGCAATGATACGATATGCTATGACATGCTATGCTACGATATGATATGCTATGATATGCCACGACAGGACATGATATGACAAGCTATGCTATGATATGATACGCTATGACATGCTATGCTATGGTAAGACATGCTATGACACGCTATGCTATGACACGACACGCCATAACATGCTATGATATGATATACTATAGCCTGGCATACTATGACACGATATACTATAACGCGACATGCTACGACAAGACAAGATAAGATATGATACGATACGATACGATACGATATGATAATACATGACATGATAATAGTTCTATTTTCTATGTCCTATGACTCCATGACGTTATTCATTATACACTATGTTATTGCTTGTGTTATCTTCCATGTCTTACATACTCGGTACACTATTCGTACTGACGTCCCTTCTTGTGGACGCTGCGTTTCATGCCGCGCAGGTCAGCAGACAGGTGGACTTGATCTTTAGGAGTTTACTAGCAGTACTCTACAGTGCTCCAGTTGTTCCGGAGCTTCACTTCAGTGGTACTATTTTGTATATGTACATTCGGGCACGATAGTACTCGGCCCTTTCTATGTATAAGTATACTATGTCTAGAGGCTCGTAGACAGATATGTACAGTCAGTCAGGTACAGCTAGATATATGATGTTTGGCATGATAATGCCGTTGTATAAAGTGTTAACGAAGTTTACTAGTCTATGTTCATAATGACGCTGCTAATGTTAATGTTCATTAATGTTCAAAAAAAAATATGGCTCTGTTTATACATGATAGATAAGGGGTGCTCGGTACAAGTATCGGGTACTCGTCACGGCCCCTAGTTGGGTCGTGACAGGTGTCTTCCCAGCCATGTAGGCGCAGTGTGATAGTGTAGACACGTAATTTTTTACCCTCCCGGGATGTTTTCATTGGCTTATTGATTAATTTTTCTTTTTAGTCTAATCTTGGATTTTAACTATTATTTCATTTTTAGTAGGTTTATTTGTGAAAATGAAAAAAAAAGGACAAAAATATATTCGCTATTTTCAAGGCATAAGTTTTGTGTTTAAAAGAAAGAAAAATTACAAAAAATAGGTTTGTTTTAATCTAGTTTTTCTAAGTTAATTCTATCTTTTGTTTTTTCCTTAGTCTATTTATTTAATTTTTTTCTTAGTTTTGGTTTAAAAATAGTTGAGTAATATATTTATTTTGGTATTTTATATATCCTTTTAATGGAAAAGAAAAATAAAAAATGGAACCAATGATGGCCCGCCACTTGACAAAATTTCACCCTATCCACACAAAAAAGCACAATCTATTTTGGAAAGGGAATATTCCTCTTCAACCTTCAAGATATTTTTATTCATGTGGACATTTTGGGAAAAACAAAAAAGGAATAACACACTCAAAACCCTAGCCTAGACACCTTATAAATATCTAATTATAGAAACCTAGAATCAACTACAAGAAGCAGCTGCCATGAGACATTCATGAGCGGAGTGATTTTCTATATCCATTCACGTTTTTCTTTTGGACACAATACATCATTTATCTTTTCATTTTATTTTCTAAAGGGTGTAATACATAGACAGAACACATGCATATACAAGCCATTAGAACCATGGGATAGCAATCTTCATCACTCCATATCGCCTATTTAAAACAAAGTTCAATCGGGTCACGTGTTCGGGTGAGGTCTCGTTTGAGGTCGTCGGCAAAGGTCCTTGCTTTTTCTCTATTCTAGGGTAGTTGCAGTCCATTTCACCTACTGTATACATTGTCGAATGTCCCTTGATGTATTGAAGGAATTTTGCTCACGGAAGGTCCATCTCTCACTTCATAATTGATTAAATATATGATTGTTGTTCTTTGAATGGTGAATTTCGATGCGTGAATGAAGTGTTATTATTGACGAGCATGCTACTGATTTTAGTTTAATCTTCTTGTTTGATGTGTCAAGACATTATTATCTGGAATTAATATGCTAAATGGTGACGTAATTCAAGTTTGTTGGATGGGATAAATTGCAAGTGAAAGTGGGATCTAAAGAAATAAAATGGTGGGGTTAGATTTTGAAGAACAAGATCTGGATCTTGACGAAGAAAAAATGGTTTTGGGACTACTTGGTAATTTTTTATTTTTTTTCCTTTTCTCGTTTTTGTTTTTTCTTCTTTGGTTACTGCCATGTTAAAATGGCTAGAATCATATGGCCTTGTTTAATGATTTTTAATGATTATCTGTAGCATTTTTTTTAGCTTTGGTTTATTTGGACTTTTCATAATTATTAAATGAAAATGGCAGGCAACATTTAGGCTTTTTCCTAATGAGCCGCTCGATTGTCCATTGATTTTTAAATAGTCCCAGGTCCTAGACCAATGTTAAGGCGGACTTAGTAAATTAATTGTGAGATGAGCGAGATGGGGCGCGAATTATTTCAAATCCCGTTATCGAGAGTAAAAGAAAAGAGCGGAAAAATCAATTATAAGGGAGCGAGATGGGTTGCGAATTTATTCGAAACCCGTTATCAAAAGAGTGAATTAATAATAACCAAATAATATTTCAGAGACAAATAATTGCATTTAACGCTAGATGAGCTTTAGGCACGTTTCAAGACATTTGTTTCGATTAAGAATGCGGTTACGCATCTTATTTCGAGACGTTCTTTTAATAACTCAAGGATGTGGTTACGTACCTTAGTCGAACTCGTTTTAATAATTAATATCGTTTCGAATAAGAATGCAGTTATGCATCTTACTTTGAGATGCTTAAAAGATTCGGAATGCGGTTACGCATCCGAGTTAAAACCAATAAAAATGTTCAACAATAAAAGTACGAGCAAATCAAGGCTCAGATACATAATATATTCAAAGATTAATTTAAGCTAAGTATAAGTCGATAAAGCGACCGTGCTAGAATCACGGGACTCGGGGAATGCCTAACACCTTCTCCCCAGTCAACAGAATTCCTTACCCGGCCTTCTGTTTTCGCGGACCATAATAAAAGAGTCATTTCCTTTTGATTAGGGATTCATTAGGTGACTTGGAACACCAAAACTCAATTCCAAGTGGCGACTCTGAGTAAATAAATAATCCCTTTTCAAAACTGTCACTTCAAATGGAAAAACCCTTTAATAATAAAAACTTGCGCATTTATAGCGCGGGGGCTGCAAAAAAGGGGTGTGACAGATAGCATCATGTACATCTCATAGACTTATCATATTCTTATCATACTATTATTATAATGCATGACTGGAAACTTAAGACAATTATACTCTATCGAGGTGACATAAGGTCGTGAACCCCCGATTCCGTTATGGAGCATTCATAAGCATTCTGCCTCACCTTGAAGGAATTAGCATACAAGGTGAGTGTATACAATGAACAACATCAATGGATCATAATAAGAATCATTAGCTTTGTAGAAACATAGTATCATGGGCCTTAGACTCTTCAATATCATGTTCATAATATCTCTTATTCTTAACTCATATGGTTATTCATGAGTATAGACTCTTAGTTTTTCCGGAATATAGGAAATTCATGGAGGAGGAGGAAATATTATACCATAGATTCATGCCTCAGAAAGAAAGGACTAGCCTTACATACCTCTTTCGTTTAGCTACTCCATCGTTCGATCGTTCTTCTCCCAATATTCACGTTTCTACCTTCAAGCGAGTTCATACTCATATTAGATAATTGATAACATAAGCGTATTTGAACTAAGCTAGAGAAATTTGAGCAGCATCTCCTTTATTTATACTACTTTCTCCATATCACATTTTAATTCCCAACGTCAATAACAACATTCCTAATATCATCATCAATATCTTTTATCAAATTCATCATTATCTAATCCCCACAATTTCCTCTCAAGGTCATCCATAATCATGATCACAATACAACTTTTCATTCGTTCTCATCTAACGTTTCTATCATGCTTTTAACATCATTCATAACGTAATTACAATCACAACATATCAACATTCATGATTCATTCCAAACTACTACTCAAAATTTACACTATTCTAACTTTCATGACTCATTTCCTATACCCTTCCACAATCCAAGTGTTTCAACTTTTCAACACCTTAAATAACATGTAAATACCATAAAACTTACCTTTGATAGTATGGGAATGAGATTAAGTGGAAATACTTCACTTGAGCAAAACCCTAGTTCCACTTCCCATGGAATTTCTTTACTTGGATGAACTTTGATGTGTTTCTCACACTTAGTTTTGTTGATTTGATGAAGTTGATCATCAATTTCTCATGAGTTCTTGTATATGGAGTGTGTGGAAGGTTCTAGAGAATTCTTGAGTTGTGGAAAATGAAAATGAAATGAAAATAATGAACTTGGGGTCCTTTATTTAAAACTTAAAAATCTATCCCGACATAATTATACAGACACTTATGCGGTCCGTATAAATTTATACGGTCCGTATAAGTGACCGTGAAATTGGTTCAGCAATCATCCCTTTTTGTGTCAATTATACGGCACATTATACGGTCCATATAATTTTATATGGTCCGTATAAGTGACCATGAAATAACCCCATCAACAACTCATTCTGTGACCATTATACGGCACATTATACGGTCCGTATAATTTTATACAGTCCGTATAAGTGACCGTATAATCCCATCAGTGAGGGACCTTCACTGTGATGATTCTGCGGACCATTATACGGACCGTATAATCAGCTGTAGAACACATCTTTTCTCCGATCTTGTTCTTGTCACTTCGTTTGACCTCAAATCCTTATGGAACCTTCTTGATACTTGTTTAACACCTCGTTAACAATCTAAGGGACATTATAACTTTTCTCTAAAACATTATATACATCGTGCCCTTCGTTAGTCTATTCACTGTACGTTAACGGGGAAATTTCCGAGGTGTAATAGAAAATCTTGAATACATGATTCAAAAATTCCATAAACGCAGCGGGTGCATTAGTCAGACCTAAAGACATCACTAAAAATTCAAAATGCCCATAACGAGTACGAAAAGTTGTTTCCAAAATATCATGCTCCTTTATTTTCAACTGATGATACCCAGACCTCTAATGAATCTTTGAAAAGAATTTAGCACCCTGAAGTTGGTCGAACAAGTCGCTTATCCTTGGCAAAGGATATTTATTCTTAATGATCGCTTTATAGAGCTGGCGATAATCAATGCACATTCGGAGTGTCCCATCCTTCTTTCGGATAAATAGGGTCGGAGCACACCAAGGCAAAATACGCGGTCAAATGAATCCATAATCCAACAAATCCTTCAATTAGCCTTCAATTCAGATAGCTCTGTTGGAGCCATACGATACAGCGAAATAGAGATCAGCTGAATATAGGGAATACTGTCGATCCTAAAATCAATAACCTTTTCAGGTGGAATACCTGGGAGATCCTTAGGAAACGCTTCAAGAAATTCATTAACTATGGGCGAGGATTCAAATTCAGGTTTTACGGCGTGAGTGTCATTAAAAACAACTAGATGATAAATATACCCATAAACCTACGTCTAGCATTAGCACTGTCACCCTTCCATTCTGGAACAAGTCCATTAGGGAATTCGAATTAGACTAATCTGTATCGGCAATCCATAATTTCATAACACGCGGGAAGTCAATCCATTACCATAATCACATCAAAATCTACCATTTCAGGTTTGAACAAGTCAGTGGTAGTCTCACAATGTTTTACTACAACTACGCAGTTTCTGTAAACTCTAGAAGCAACAACGGGGATACCAGTAGGGGTATTTATAGAAAAGGGTTCTAAAAATTGTTCGAGCTCTACCCTAAAATCAAGCACAAAATATGATGTCACATAAGAGATGTCTAACCCAGGGTCGATCAATGAATACGCATCATAAGAGCAAACAGTAAGAATACATATGACCATAATAACTGAGACTTCAACTACCTCTCTACGAGCCAAACCACAGAGTCGGGCTTGACCCCTATTAGCAGTGTTAGCCACCACTTTAACTCCTCCATTACCACGAGCATTAGGAACATTATTAGCATTACCTGCAGGCAGATTCTTTGCAGCAATAGGGGCAGACGAATTATTTCTCTAACTAGAAGAATTGGTCATCTCTCTCTGCCACTTCCGACAATCTCTCTTGATATGAACCCTTATACCACAAAGATGGCAAATACGATCCTCCCATCTAGATGACTGTCGATTCCCCCTTTGAGAATACCTATTTTGATTGATGTATCTCTAACCCTATCTACTAGATGGAACAATAGCATTAGAATGAGCAACAAACTGCGCAGGTGTAGAATACCCTTTCTGTTGCCCTCCATTATATGAGCCACTAAAACCACCCGCTAATTGGACCTTCTTACTCTGTTCCGTCTCCAACCTATCTTGATTCCCTCAATTTTTTTGCAAGTAGGGGACATAGTTGTAGCAGCACACACAGATTTAATGTGGCCATAAACCATGCACTAACCTATCAACTGATGCTTTCCTGTAGGAATCATATACATTAGATACCTTGCCAACCGAGTGAATTTCAGGCTATACTCATGAACAGACAGAGTCTCCTGTTTAATTTTCTCAAACTTAGTAGCCAAGGCAAACTGCTCCTCATCAGACAAAAACCTCTACACGAGCGCCTCCTCGAACTAAGCCCAAGTAGGAGCCAGAACATCATTACCTCGCTCACTCTCCCATAACTCGAACCATGCATGAGCAGCATCCTTCAACTGATATGCTGCATATTCCACAACTTCTAAACCATAAGCACGCATAGCGCTAAGAGCTTTGAAAGTTTCATCCGTGATGAAATATGGGTCATCCTCTACAAGTGAACCATAGAACTTTGGTGGATTCAGGCCCAAAAAGTGCTTAAGTCTTCCTTGTCCACCTACTATTACAGAATCAGAACTCGTACCCTGTTGTTGGGCTGCCACAAGAGTGGTAAGCATCTGGATTGCATTCTGCATGGACCCAATATTCATAGCAACTGCCGTAGGGTAACCAGAACTGGTGGATCTTGTGGAGGCACTAGGTTCCCATTATCATTCTCCGCCTCAGCATTAGCCTCAATGGCAACACGGTTATTGACCCGATTAGGCTGTCTACCTAAGGAAGCATCAAAAGCACCATTATTTCCTTGATTAGAAGCTCATGCACGAGTTAAAACCATTTCTGCGATGCACGAATTAACAAACATGTCAGACCGAGTCTAAATAAAGTTAAGTTCTAAAGAAAAATCTATAATCAAGAAGAATGAGAAACACAATGAGAAATACCTATAAATGTTCAGGTAGTCTTTCGATTATGCAGGTGATCAGGCTACACGTGGAAGAATCCATAGACACAACTCCACAGACATTGACTAATCCTAGGGCACTTCTAAACCAGGAATCTGATACCAAGCTTGTCACGCCTCAAACCTTATCCTGGCGCAACAACTATTTGATGCTACGAAACCACATCAAAAGCACCTTATAAGTTAACTAATCGCCTATGTTCAATTAATAGTTCATTATGAATCAATTAAATAAAACAATAAAGGTTTATAATAAAAGCATATTAATGATAAGCGGAAGTCTAATATATAAGTAACCTGAGTTTAATGGTATGCCTCAGTACTGGGTACTCTGTGAATGTCTGTACTTGCTCTTCTTCGTTACCTAACATACCATCAAAAATAATAATGGTATACCTCATTACTGGGTACTCTGTGAATGTCTAAGGGGCAATAGTTAATATAACAAAATACAAATTCATATGTTTAAGTGAAAACAAAGTTAAGAACATTTCAAAATCAGTAATACAGTTCAATGTAAGTTAATAAATAAATATGTCAAATTCAATTCCTTATGTCATTTATCATATTAAGTCCTTCCTTTATAAAATCAAGATCATCAACCTGCCACTCATGGGTGAAAAATCAACATATGCACTGGGCTATCAATCCACGGAGGTCAATCATCCTTTAGACTAACACAACAAACTAGAGAGCCACTTTAGGATCCCATTAATTATAAATGCACTGGGGCTGATAACCTATGGAAGTCAATCATCCTCTAGACTGACACAGCTGCTTGAAAGCGATTTGTTAGGATTCATAATGGCTAATCATCCTCTGGACTATCACAACTTGTCCAGACAGACCTAAACACAAACAAATAGAAGTCATGGCATATTAGTCGAATTTTCAATCATGGCTTATTAGCCGAAATCATTATCAATTAATTTCTCATTAATGGGGGTATCATAAATCATTTAAAACCATGTTCGAATCATTATCAAATTCAAGTGCAAAAAAACCCATTCATAAGGAAAAACACGTTCAATCATCCCTTATAGGGGAAAACAATTTGATTATGTACATATAGCATAATGTGTAATACACATAAAGGTTCGATGCGTGCTTGACCCTCAACACGCATGAGTCCTTGTTCAAAAGCCATCTTTAAAGTCAAAAAG
This sequence comes from Lycium barbarum, assembly GCF_019175385.1. Taxonomy (NCBI): domain Eukaryota; kingdom Viridiplantae; phylum Streptophyta; class Magnoliopsida; order Solanales; family Solanaceae; genus Lycium; species Lycium barbarum. The sequence continues at coordinate 93,159,588 of NC_083338.1, forward strand.
TGTGTTCAATAGTGACATACCTCAATTCCAGCTAAGAATTCTGTAAGTGTGTCCCACAATGTTCAATTATAGTTCTACAATCAGCTATGATGAGCAAGATTAGAGCTTTGCTCGAATTCCACAAATTTCCCTTCTTTTAGAGAACTAGGGCTTTTAAGGCAAAATCACACTCTTGATGATTGAAGAATTTCCCATGGTTCTAATAAGTTGTAATATATCACACTCGCCTCAATATACTCAATAAATACCATTAAACGTAAGAAAATGTTACCTTTAATGAGATTCCCCGCAAGTTCTCTTCAATTGCTCTTCCTTTGATTTTTCAAGAATATATGAATTTGAATGATAATCTAGCGTTAATCCTTGTTACTTTGATGTATTTTAATCATAGGATGATTAGGAACTCACCTTGTAAGGTTTGGAGAAGTTCTAGGATCTTTTCTCCTCAAGAAGTCGGCCAAAAATGTAGTAGAATGAAAGATGTCCGAATATTTCACATTCTATACTTTTATAACAGCATCCCCATATGCGGAACAACCTACCAAACATAGGTGTGACCTGCGATACGTAGATGAATCGGAGAGGCACAACTTCAGGCGTTCAACCCGCGACATGATTTGTGAAATGCAGATTGATTACATGGTCATAACTTTTTTCTCAGCTCTCTGTTTAAGCTGATATTTACATGGTTGGAAAGGTGTTTCAAAGGTTTACAACTTTCACGGCTTGAATGTTTCCAGATTCCTTACAGGTTCTGAGTTATACACGCTAGAAGTCAAGTTTAGTGTAAATTTAATCAATACTTTCGAGTCTCCTGCACCTTACCATTCGTCTTGATCTTAAGACAACCTTAAATGCCCCCCCCCCCCCCCCAACTTACTTTGACATGACTTTGTATAGATAAAATTTAACATTATCTCTCTTAATGAATTCAAACCTAACCCAAATTACAGTGTTACAGTTTATGTTAGGTTGCACGACCGACTTCCTATCCTATATGTATCCAATTTTTGCTTAGAGAATGGAATATATTACTGTACCTATTCTATGCTAGCATTTTCGGAATAAAACTACAGGCTAGTAAAGAACACATAGTATTTATTTGGAAACCACCCGACTCAAAGGTGATAAAAACCACGACATGCAAGCCTGTAGGACTTCCCCAACAACTTCACTGCAAAAAGAGCCAACTGCAAAGTTATAATTACAACCTCTGTAATCTAACTTCTACCTCAACTTTACTACCCAGCCTCTAACTAGCAAGCTATCTCCAAGTAGCAAACTTTCTACTTGGATTTACAACTGTTTATATCCATTTTTATGCTTCTTAATAAGCTGATAAAGACACAACTCGATAACCAAACCTAATACACAAATCTAGACTTCTGAACTGAGAAACATTATTCAGTAAAACAGCTCCATCACTCCTTCTCTGTGTAATAGGGACACAACCCTAGATTCTTGAATATGCTAGATATATCTTTTGACAGCACAATATTCTGAACCCTCTCAATGTGGGTGTAACTTCTTCTTAGAAAGACCTAGGAACTTATAAGATTATGCGTTGCCTATTGATTAACACAAAACCCTTACCTAGTCGATCAATGACATGCACGTAGGATTTGTGTAGTATTTGGATTCTTGCCTTGTTGAGTTCGTTCCTTGTACGTGTGGGAGGCTCATTGATCCCTACCAATATGGCAAGGAATCTTTCATACTTGACCGCCAAGTTCTTTCCATAATTCTTCCAATCCTAGTTATTGTAGGACTTGCCCTGGAACATGGTCACGAACCTGTTTCATCCACTTGGTTCGTTTACCTCTGAATCTCTGCGCTGTCTGAGATAGTGCATGTTCATGTACCTGTTCCACCAATCTCTTTCATTCTTCATCTGTCATTGAACTGCTTCTGAGATACACACCTGTTTCATATATATATGTACAGCTCTATGTCTGCAACTGGCCAATTCTCCTCTGATCACCCTATGTTGTTCTTCATACAATGTCTTTACTTCTAGGTCATTCATCTATTGCACCTGATGACTTGTGTTCATTCCTTCTCTGCATCTGATGACTCTTTGATATAGAACATATTTTGCATACTCATTCTATTTGTTCAATGAACTGCTCCTTCTCCTGAGTCATCTACTCTCCCTTTTTCTGCCTGCTTTGTTCAGTTGTTCTATTCATATATCATTCATGCTATACACTGAACTGCACCTCTTTGACTTTGTATGTCTGTATCTAATGGAACATGTTTGTGGACCTTGATTCACGTGCATTGCTTGCAACTGTCTCTTGCAATCGATCAAGTCTTTGTACTAGTTCCATGATCATTGCATTCTTGCTCATTCTGACATTGTGTTGGAATAACTGTTTCAATCAACCATAGGCCTAGCTCTGTTTGAAAATGTTTTGCATACTTCATGGTCAATCAATGTTCATCTTTTTTCAATCATTATTTATCTTTTGTCAATCTGTTATGGCCCGTATTTTGTACGTTCGGATAGTTCGAGATAATTGCGAGGAGTTAAGGGCAAGACCATTTTCCAAAATTATTTTAGTGTACAAGTTGTTTATGAACATTAGTTATGAACATTATTGGCATGGAAATATTGTGAAAGGCTAAGGGTAAAAAGGAAAATTCACAAGATGGTTCATGGTAATATTATGGAAGGCTAGGGGCAAAATGGGAATTTCACAAAAGTTAGAGAAAGTTCATAAAAGGGCCATCTTGGCCGTATATGTATGTGTGTGTGTGTGTGGTCCCCACTTCAAGTCTTGACCACTTAACTCAAGCCAAGAAGGAGGACATGTGGCCACTTTGCATTTGGAGGGGCTATATATATATATATATATATATATATATATAAAGTGATGGCAAAACAAGAAAAATTCATCATTTATCATTCAAGAAACTTCAAGAAAACTTGAGAAAAAAATGGTGGCATTCGGCCATGGCTTGGCCGAAGATGAGCCATGGAAAAGTTGATCCAAAAAAAATTATTTCTTCAAGCAATTCAACCAAGTGGAACGTCCTTATCAACATGGAGCAGTGGCTAGAGCAAGCAAGGCACTCATTTGGGCAATTCACAACCCTAACCAAGTAAAGAAGACAAGTGGAGAAAGGTATGTGCTTAATCTTCTTTTCATGTGTTATAGATGATTTGTGAAGTGTTGTAGTATGTAGAAATGGGGAAAGTTCATGAAAATATGGATGTAGTATTGTGGCCGAATGGAAGTGGTGTGGTGTAGATGTGACGAATTGATTTTATTTAGTAATTTGATTGTTGTAGTATATGGAATTGGATGAAATTCATGAAGTATGTAGGTGTGTGGTGGTGGTCATATAGGGTCTTCCCTAGTTGGGTATGTTGAGATGATTTTACTTTGTATTTTAGTTGTTGTTGTTATGGATTATGTGATGTAGAATGAAGGTTGGTTGGCTTGAAATGAAATTGTAATCGTTTGTGGATTATTGAAGAAGTTAATGTGACATTAGTATGGTTTCTTATGATTATAAGAATGAATGATATTGCTAAAGTATAGATTGTTGATGTAGTTTATGAATTTGGAAGAAAGGAAATGTGTTGTTAGTGTTCTTGTGGAATTTGAAAGGTTTCGGGTGGAAGTGTGCACTAATTGGATTGTTTGAATATTGTGTGAATTGTTTAAAGTGTTCTTGAATCATGTTAGAATGATTTCGGATAAATACTTGAAGGTGGGATCATTGGTGTTGGCTTGACTATACGTGATGGAATTGAATATAAATGAAATGTCGTTGAATTGTATAACAAAGGTTGTTAATGTTAGAATATGTCTTGAATTGATTGTTGATATCGTTAGTGTGATTGTTGGTAATGTTGTCGATAATTTGGCCGAGTTGAATTCTCGTATTGTTGTTGATAAAATTGGCCGAGTTGGAATCTCGGGGATGGTGTATTTACAGGGGAAATGCTGCCGAACTTTCGGTAGAATATAAGTGAATTCATTTGAAAGCAAGTGAATGACAATGAATCTAATGATTATGTGAATTCTTTTGTATGTAGACTAGCAAGCTTGGATAAATAAGCGTAGCTAATAAGGCGTGGCACAGGTATGTAAGGCTTACCCTTTCTTTCTTTTGGCATGATCCTTACGAAATGAACATATGACGTATATGAATGATTCCAAAGCAACTCCTATTCTTAGAGCCACTAGGATGACTAATATTTTTTATCTCTATAAGTCACTTCATATGGTTTCGATACGTATCCATGATTCCGAAGCTCTATTTGATAAGCTTCCGAGTTTGTCTACGATTCTTATTGACCTATTGATATAAGTATACTTAGTACGGTTGAGACTATTGCATAATTGGATAATGAGCCAAGTATAAGAGTTCATGTTCTTAAAAATGATTCTGTAAGTATTAATGATTCTAACTTTTGCATATAGTCTTGGATCGGGCCGAACGTTCCTCGGCAGTAAAATATTATATTCATGGATCGGGCTGCACGTTCCGCAGCAACACACTGTATGATGTTCTATGAGTATGCATGCATGAATTTGTTATATGTATATATGATATACGATGTCGGCACATTGATGTGATCCATAGCGATATTCGAAAGATAATTTATATGACAAAAGTTTTGGTTTTCAAATGCTAAGCACGTTCGACTATGCCATCGAGTCCTTGATATACTTTGATACGTACATATGATTCCAAAATTCTATTTGATTTGATCCATAACGATATCCGAAAGATACTTGACATGATTTTGGTCTTGATTTTCCAAAAATGACTTCTGAAACGCTTATGGAACGTTTTGTACTTCAAACGCCCGTATTCCTCATACTAAGTCGGATCGGCCCGAAACTTGTTTCTAAGCCTTCAGGTGCCGGTAAGTATACTTGTCTATCGAGTCTTGATTTGTGTGCATATGGTTTCGCACTACTCTGTTCGTGCAAGCCTCAGTATGTCCTTCACTGAGCCCCGGCCAGGATACGTTCTCGTGCGCATTCCACTGCATTGTTCACCGCGTCCCTCTCACTTGCGGGCCGGGGCATGTTATATATGATATGATGACATTATGATGTGATGACGGGGTGGTGGCCAGGATGTCACATGATTTATTCACCGCGTCCCGCAAAAGAGGGCCGGGGCACGTTACATGCATACATGATACATGACATTGTCATACATGATTTCATTTACCGCGTCCCTCAATGGAGGGCCGGGGCACGATATATATGATATATGGTAATGACATGCATGAATTACTCACCGCGTCCCTCGCTAGAGGGCCGGGGCACGTTATATGATATATGACATATGATGATGGCATACATGATTTCCATTTACGATTTATGATGACATACATGATTTTCAATTCAAAAAGGCAAGTGCTTTGATGTTTTAAAAGTTCATACTTGATTCTGGTAAATCTCTATTTCAGATATGATTCTCCTTTACTGTGATCCTTGCCTTACATGCTCAGTACATTTTCCGTACTGACCCCCTTTCTTCGGGGGCTGCGTTTCATGCCACGCAGGTACACCCAGATGAGTAAAGGACATTGCTAGAAGATGCTTCAGCTGGATTGGCAACTCCATTTGCTCTTGGAGTGTTGCCGAGTCAGAGTATGTGTGCTATGAAGTTTTGTTCGAAGTTAGAGACTTTGCAGACAGAGTCGTGGGTATAGAATGTCAGTTTTGTAAGCGGCTCCATCAGTCGACGTGTCATTTTGTGCTATGATAAGAATTCCATGTGATTACAGATTTTGTTGATTTGAGAACAAGGAAAAAGAAAGTTTCCGGAAACTTTATTATGTATTTCATTTTAATTTGATTTAAGAAGTTCTAAGCGGTTATGTGTGTAATAAGAGTCAGTGGGTTCGCTCGGCTTCGGATATGGGGTCGGGTTCCCATCACACCCTAGGGAGATTAGGGTGTGACACAATCATCAAAACTAATATGTGCATTAGTCTAGTTAATGCCAACAGTTTGCAACTTTCCTTGCAAGATTTTTAACTCATGAATATCATTAGGCTCAAGCATCTTCAAAATAACATCTAACTTAACATGATCAATTTCAATCCCTCACTGTCAAATGATAAAACTGAGAAATTTCCAGAAGAAACTCCAAAGTCTCACTTCAAAGGATTCATTTTGAGCTAGTGTCTTTGAAGACATCCGAATAACATTTCTCAAATCTTGCAAGTGGTCATCTCTCTTCCTTGATTTTACCACCAAGTCTTCAACATAGCACTAGACTTTTTTATGAAGCATGTCATCAAAAATATTCTTCATGGCTCATTGATAAGTAGCACCAGCATTCTTTAAACCAAATGGCATCACCTTGTACCAACATATACCTTTAGGAGTGCGGAAGGCAGTAAGTTATTCATCCTTTAGTACCATGCAAACCTGATTGTACCCATATGAAACATCCATGAAAGATGTTGCCTCATATCTAGTCGTGGCATCAATCACAAGCTCAGGTATTAGAAGTGTCACAACCTGACTAGGGGCCATGACGGGTACCCGGAGTTAACTACCGAGCACCACTCATTTTACTACTAATCATACTTATCCTGCATTTATTTTATTAATCTCTTACTCACAATCATAGGAGAAACCATCTTTACTTTCAATCATATCTACATTTATATACATGAGCCCTTTGGCTAACAAAATGATATACAAGAAGACGTTGTGATCATCATGCCATTAACTACCCACACACACGCATCTACGAGCGTCTACTAGAGTGTTAGATATAAGGATGGGACAGGGCCCCGTCGTGCCCAAATATGTACACAAAATAAAATATCCAAAATAGCACCTCCGGAAAGAATGGAGTGCTCATGTAAGTCTGCTAATCAGCTCCTATGAATCTGGGGCACCTCCCTGTCTACCTGTGGGCATGACACAGCGTCCAAAAAGAAAAGGACGCCAGTACGAACATTGTACTGAGTATGTAAAGCATGAACAATAATAATATATCGATGAAACAAAGAGACATCAAGTGAGGAACAACTGTAACTGACTGGCACTTAAGATTTAAATAATGCATGCTAACTTACTTCATAAACATCATCATATCATGTATGCATATATATAAGCTGCCCGACCATATAGGTACGGTGTGATCATCATTAGCCAGCGTCCAGGCCTTCCGTTTCCGGGGCAAACATCTCATGCCGCCCACTACTGGTGTCTGCCCATGCCATCTAGACATGGTGTATACGTTGTCCGCCTTAGCAGTGTCTGCCCGTCCATGTAGGCACGGTGTAATCTTATTTTCATATACTTATCATGAATCATGCATAAAGACTCGAAGACAAACTATAACTCTATCGGAGTGACGTAAGGTCATGAACCCCCAATTCCATTATGGAGCATTCATAAGCATTTTGCCTCACCTTCAAGGAACTAGCATTATAAGGTGAGTGTACACCATGAAAAACATCAAAGGATTGTAATTAGGAACATTAGCTTCATAGAAATACCATATCATGAACTTTAGAATCTTTAGACTTAGGCTCATCATTATCATTATCATACTCGTAACATGTCTCTTTTTGTTATCTCATGGGAAGCTCTTTATGAACATAAACTCATAATTTTTCTGGAATGTAAGAAGGTCATAGGGAGAGAGGGGAATTCATGCCATAGGAATCATGCCTTAGAAGGAAGGGACTAGCCTGACATACCTTTTCGTTTAGCTATTCTATCACTTGAACGTTCCCTTCCAATATTCACGTTTCTACCTGCAAAAGAATTCGTACTAATATTAGATAATCGATAACATAAGCATCCTTGAACTAAAGCTAGAGAAAACTGGGCAGCGTCTCCTTTATTTATACAACTTTCTCCACATCGTATAACAACTCCAAAACATCAATAATAACATTTATCATATCACAATTAACAATATTTATCAACCACGCATTATTCAATTCACCTACTTCTATTTCAAGGGCCTCCACAACCATGGTCATTATATAACATTACCTTCGTCCTCATACAATGCTTCTTCCATACTCTTAATATCATTTATAACATAACTATACTCATAGCATATGAAGAATCATGATTCAGACTAAGCTACTACTCAACAATGTTACTATTCTCATATTTGAAACCCATTTTCTATTTCTTTCCAGAATCCAAGTCTTTCAACCCCTCAATACTCTAAATAACATGAATTGATCATAAAACTTATCTTTGATTGAGTAGGAATGGGTTTTGGATAGAAATATTCCACTTGGAGAAAAACCCTAGCTTCAATCCAAGTGATTTCTTGACTTCAAGCAGCCCTCAATAGCTTTCTTACACTTTCTTTCCTTGGTTTGATGAAGTTGATCCTTGATTAGACTTAGATTCTTGTAAAAGAGGTTGTAGGATATTATAGAGAGTTGGAGAGAAGTGGCGAAGTAGGGAAATAAAAATAATGACTTGGGGCCTCATTTATATAACTTAAAAATATAACCCGTTGGGAAAATATACGGACACTTATACGGTCCGTATAAGTGACCGTGAAATCACCCCAACAATAACTCATTTTTGTAACCATTATACGGCACATTATACGGTCCGTACAATTTTATACGGTCCGTATAAGTGACCGTATAATCCCATCAATGATGGACCTTCACTGTAACGGTTATACGGACCATTATACGGACCGTATAATATTATACAGACTGTATAAATGGTTGTATAATCCATTTTCCTCCGATCTTGATCTCGTCGATTCGTTGATCTCCAATCCTTATGGAACCTTCTTAACACTTGTTAACACTTCATTAACAATCTAAGGGGTGTTATAACTCTTCTTTAAGACATCATTAAGTCAACATTAACTCGGTACTTTGCAAATCCTTTCCGATAAACCACGTATACCTCGCCTTTCTTGACGAACTTCCTTCTCTTGCGTCAAACGTCTTTGAAATCTTAATTAGAACCATTAAATTCTACTTCTTACTTGTAGTAACGTCATATACTTCTTACCCTACGTTAGTCTAACTATCATACAACGACATAAATTTTTCTGAAGTGTAACAGGAAGAGGAAATTCATCCTTAGGTCACACAAATTCAGATTTGGCAATTCTTATTTCTTACAAGTACAATGCTTGAAATACACATGTGATACTTGACTTCTCGAATGAAACCTGTCTCGATGAGCTTGTTGACTTCATTTTCACTCAAGGGAACTACGTTAGGTCAAAAGTATCATTGAGCTTGCTTAACAGGACGAGCACCTAATTTACAGCAAGACGATGAACTACAACTTTGGGATATAATGCTGACATCTCTTTGTTACTCAAAGCAATACATCTTTGAACTCCATAACTATCTCAATATATTTTATTTCTTCATCAACATTTAGTGAGGCACTTAACTATGTGGGCCTTGGGTCTTCAACATTTCCAAGATTGACTTTCTTTAATGCATCAACAGTCATCTTTTCCCATTCCTCAAAATCAGGCAGTGCATCTTCAGCGTCTTTATCTTCTTAGGGATCACCATCATTGAATGATATGTGGTGACATATGTGAATAACAACAAAATTTTCTTCAACTATTACATGAGGCATGGCACTTTTCTTACCCCAGATTGTGATGTAATAAATGATCCTACACTTTCCTCATCTTCATCACACTCCTTAGTATGGACTATAATATGTGTTATACTTTGAAGACCTCTCCACATGAAATTAAAACTTTTATTTCTCACCTCATTCTAGAAGTAATCAAACTCGGGCAATCCTCAAAAATGTTTAGCTTTTGAGCATAAATAGGTGCTTCCATCCTTCTATTATTTCCTTGGCGATTGTGTTTCTTCTTCAATGGTCCCAACCTATCAAACACTGAAGTTCTTGGAGTTGGTTTGGTAAGTCGATCAAATATAAAAAGCCTTTTGTTAGATGTCGTAGACTCCTCTTTACTGGTAATGTAGTTGTTGCTAGCCTTTTTATAAAGATGTGTATTGGTGATGGTTGTTTGTAAGCCAAACTTTCACGTAATTGTCTGACAAAATATCCTTTCTCTGTCATCATCTTCTGAGTATGACTTACACCACGGTTTCTCTTTCCAACAGCTGGGAGCTTCCCTAATTTAGGAGGTTCATTGGGATTGTATCCAGCTTTAGCCAATAACTTGTAGGTGTTTGGGTCAAAATCCTCATTTGAGCACTTTTTAGGAAATGATTCATTTGAATGGTGGTTGGATATTTTGACAAATCCTTTCACTAGTTTTGGAGATGATTTAATTTCATCAATTTGCTTTAGGAAAAGTCAACCCTCCTACGACATTATGCTGCAACTCAGAAGATTGGCCTTCAAGCTTCTACGCCTTTGGGACATAGTGAAGAATAAGAGTCACTTTCTTACTTGAAGATGCCACATTTATCTTCGGTAAATAGCTCATGTCATAAAGAGTTTGATCCTTTCGAACCATAACCTTCGCCTTTCTAGCTGCTACATCAGCCTTCTTTGCAACATCAACATTTTTTATTGGCATCACGTTATCAACTTTAGCCTCCTTTGAGACACAGTTCTTTAAGTAGAATTTCACATTTGCGAAGTATGCTTCTGTCTCAGCAAAAGGTTCATCATCAGCAACTATCATCGTTTAAACCCCATCTTCAAAGTACTTAAAGTATTGATGGTAGGTGGATGGAACCACTTTGTTCTCGTGTATCCATGGCCTTCCTAACAAAATACTATATAAGGTCTTTGCATCAATCATGTGCATCCATATGCTTGAATGTGTATCTCCCATATTGATTTCTAGTTTGACAATACCTATGACTCTTGGTCCCTTGATTGAATAATGAATCATCAGACGACTTTCAGATAGTTCATTTACCGAGATTTCAAGCTCTCTTACAGTGCGAATTGGGAATATTGACTTCGGACCCATCATCAATCATAATTCTATTTTCTTTATGCTCACGCACAAAACCAACCATCTTTAAGGGACGATTATGCAACTTTCACCCAACAAAAGATCATCATTAGTGAGTGTTATTTTTGCATTACAAGTGTCCACTTCTTCAGAGTGAGTCTCAATGACATTTTCATGCAATGGAAGTGACGATAATGCTAAATCTTACGTTTTGTCTCCTCATCGTCAATATTACAACATGAGCCCGTGGTATCATAGTGAGAAATTTTTCTATGAAACTGGCTTGGCAAGAATTCCTGCAGTGTTACCGGAAAACGTGGCATTTGATAGAAAGTCTCCCAGATCTTTGATTTCTTCACATTCTTCTTTAACCTTTACTTCTCAAGTCTTTTCATCATCTTTCCTCTTGTCACTTGTTTACTTGGCTCTCTTCATAAGCTCGTTTTACAGCGTCTTCGCCGAGTCACCAAAATTCATCCTTTATCAATGTGATCAACACAATATTGACTATCCTCTAAAGATTTATCCTCCACTATTACTTCATTCATTATAGGAAGGCACAATGGTGTGTTAACATCGATGCGATCAAAGTCACTAAATTTAGTCATCTTCAATGGTGATGCAGTTAAAGTATCTCCACATTCTTGTACTTCAGAAATGTTGCAAAGAACTATGGGATCCAACCAACCAAAAGTGACAGAGACTTGATTCAAACTTTCCTTCTCATCTTCGAGCAATATATTTCCTTCATGGGCCAAATCCATGACCTTTTCGTTGAAGATGAAGCACTTTCCAACGGGATGACCCATCAGTCAATGATATTTGCAGTAATTTGGATCATCTGTCCTCCTAGATTCATCTGGCCACTTCATTTCTGGTAACTCAACGAGTTTTAATGCAAGGATTTCTTCAAAAAATTGTTGGAATATCGGAGTCCAGGAACGGATACTCTTTCACTTGCATTTCGTTCAAAGTTAACTTTTTGCCGACATTATTTTGTAAAGACGTAGTCTTCACACTTAGCTTCTTTCTTGGATTTGTGGTGACCTTTAATGGTGAGGAATTAATATTCATAGAGTCCTTACTCTCAGACTTTGGCACAAACTTGCCCCTTTCTTCACTTCTAGTTTGTCTTTTCCTCTACGAGGCACATACAGAGGCGATCCTTTATTTCCACTTGAGGACATGCTCAATTTCATATCGTGATGTAGCTAATCCTTTAAAGGACTTGAGCTTGATTCCTTTTAGGATATAGCTAAGCCCCCAATGCATTTATTAGATACACATGTCTATTCCAGAACCCTCACTAAATTTGTATTTGCAATTGAGGCTTGCATTTCTCCAGTCGTTGACGAAATCAGTGACAGGTTTATTCTTCCATTAACGCATATCTGTAAGCTCAACCATGCTTACTGTACGCCTTGTACTATAGAGGCATTTGAGAAATTCATGCTCAAGTTGCTCCCAAGTATTAATAGAACTATCCCCGAGATTTGTTCAAAAGCATTCCCTTGCAAGTAGCGTACAAACTGCTTAACAAGATAACCCCCACAAGTTATAGCAATATCGCAAGTTTCAATAAAGTATGCAATATGTTGCTTGAGATTTCCTTTACCATCAAATTTTTGAAATTTTGGAGGTTGATAACTTGCAGGCATTTTTAACCCATCGATTCTTGAAATGTTTGGCTTGGCATACGAAACATGTAACGACCCGTTTGGTCGTTACCATGCTTTCAAAAAATTAGTGATCGTGCCTTCTCTATGAGATTAAAGGCTCGCGAATTGAAAACGTTAAACCTCTGGCAAAATCGAATCCGACAAAAGAAAATGAGTTAAAATTCATATTTGGGCCACTGGCCCCCAAATTTCCGCCATAGTTGTTAATCAAACCGCTGTGGTGACAATAACTAAATCAAGTGACTGTCCCAGCAAAAGGAAATTCCACTGTAGCGGCACCGCCGTAGCCGCTCCTTAACCGCTGCAGCGAACGACGACTGAAGCTGACCGATTTATAGCCCCATTTCGGGACTTGACCTAAAATTTCTCCATTCACCTTTTATGGCTGCCATTTGGAAGATTCCAAGCCATAGAGACTTGAACACTTGGAAAGGCAACCTTCTTCCTTTGCTTAATTACTCCTTCTTAAATCTTTCCTTATATTCACCTAGTTCTAAGGTAATGGTGAGATAACAAATGAAAGTTTCTCCTAATTTCCTAAAAAGGTTAAGCGGTCTAATGGGTATTCTTGACCTAGAATAAAGGCAAGCTAGAAAAGAAAGGGGTTTACATCAAATTTAGGTTATTAAAAAGGTCCTCTAAGCTCAATCTTCTTCATTCTAAAAAGGGTTAGTCTTTATGGGTCTTGGCTTTGGTAATGTAAACTAGAAAGGCTAAACTTTGGCTAATAATAACTTGGGCTTCAATAGAAAAGGTTGAATTGATGATAAATGGAGATTTAGGAAGATTATTTAAGAAATTCCGGTTCCACCCTTAAACATTCTAGTCTTAAATCGAAAACTTAGATTTTATAGATTTAAATACCGAGCCCTCAACAATTTCTTACTTGATTTTTCTTGTCGTTCCTAAACCAAGTCAGATTTATGTTTCTCTACGAGGATGGAAGATGAAGTCAATGGATATTCGTGGCACCCGCTCGGCCTCGAGGTAGGTTACGGCTTACTTGTGTAGACTCCGATTAGTATTTCATAATGTTGCAATAGACAGTAATGGAGAAAGCATGCCTAGGTCTTGGGACAAGAAGTTTGGGATGAAATTCTTACTGTTGTATGAATAATGTGTTTGGGCTCATGGCATGTTAGAATCTCTAGGTTAAACTTGACTTTCAAGTGTAAATTGGTGGTTCTATGTATTATGGGATATTAGTCGGAAGGAAAGGATTTATGTGTTACTTATAATAAGTTGGCTGTGATACTTACCAGTATGAGTGTTGCACTGACAGTGCATCGCTACACTCTTTTGAGGTGTAGAATTGTTTCAGGTTTAGTACGTGGGATTCCAGCCGTGGTTAGATCGAGCCATCTTGAAGACTCTGTCATTAGTTCTAACATGGTCGTCATGTGTATCTTCATCATTGCATTTCATTTTATTTTCAGTCCTGCCTTAGAAACTCTTGTACTAGTCTAGACCATATTTTGGGAAATAGTTGTAAAAGTTTTATCTATTGTTTATTTTACAAGTTTCAATTGATTATTGTAAAATTCTTCTAATCTATTGTTACATTTGGGATTGGTAAAGGAAGGGTTTGCCTACTAGGTAGGAATAAGTAGGTGCCCGGACTCGTAAAATGGGTCGTGACAAGTTGGTATCAGAGCCTAGTTTACCGGTCTCAAAAGTACAAGAGCAATGTCTAGTAGAGTCTCATGGAATCGTACATAGACGTCCGTTCTCATCCACGAGAGGCTACAGGACATTTAGGAAACTTCCCTTCTTTTTTTCCGATCGTACCACTTTGGTCAAATTGGTATCTAGGCGATTCCAATTGGTATCTAAACGTTGTAAGTATGTGGTCGTGGTGGGTCTGTTCCGAGTGTGGAAAACTACTCGACGAAGTTGTTGGGGTCGTGCAAGTTGGTAGGCATCAAGAGATGCCACTGGTCAGAATCGATCATCACGGAGGAAAATTTACTGCGCCAGCGGTATCGAACCCGCGAAGGGAGGACTACTGCAGCGATGGATCCTATTATTTATACAACGCGCTAGTGATAAGATTGTCCGTCATAGCGTGATAGCTATAGCAGAATCTCGTCCACTAGATCGAACCCCTTATGTGTCTTTTGACCGCAACCGCGCAGCTTCAGTCGTTGTAGCGGTACTGCTATAGTGGAAGTACGACCGCCATAACAGTGAATCAGAGACAGTGAACCAGAGGCCTTAATTTTCTGCTTCCAACCTATTCAATCCCAAACAATACAAGAAACACAAAGGCTAAATCCATCAAGTTACAACCCACAAACCAAATATTGAAAAACAAGAAAGTAAATTGTCCAAAAGGTGCAACCAAACAAACCAAAGAAATTGTTCGGAAAAAAATCCCAACAAGGGCAACTACATCATCATGAAATAGGGGCAAGGCCTCGAGGCAATCCTCTTCCTGGTCATCTCCTCCTATGGACTGCTAGCACCCCCATCATCTCTACCACCTCTATCACCACCCTTGGCCTTGCTCACAAAGGAGTACTGCTCCAAGTCATCATCATCCTCCACGGGAATATCCTTGCCTGGATCCATCAACTTCAATATCCCTTTGAAGCCCCTCCATATTTTGAGGTAAAGTTTGTCCCAGGACTTGTTCTGCTACTTCTCCTTGTTGAAATCCCTGCGAAGCTTGCCATGTTCCTTGGACATAGAAGTGTACACAGTCTGCATGGCGGAGATCGACTCCTACATCTCCTTCTGAGCATCCAAATACCCCTGCATGGCATCTCGAGTGAAGTAGCCAACCTTAGCACCGGAAGAAATAGCCTTCGTAGAAGGCCTAGGAGGTCCTCGCAGCAACTCCTCCATCTGATCAAAGTGGGAATCAATACGCTCAAAGGGACCCCGAATCGGGGGAGCTCCAGCTCCGCTCCCTTCCTCACCTGTACCAACCCCAGCACTATCGTTTGTCTTCCTTTTTTTGCTTTCCACTGCTTTAACACGACCCTTCACTAATAAAGGGTTGAAATCAACGTCGGAGTTTACCATGTCATCATCTTTCCTCTTGGTAACCTTAGCCTTCTTGCATAACGAGGTAATCAGCGAAGGAAACATCAGGCTTGTCCCTCCCCTACTCGCAAACTCTCCCCACTCCTGGATCACATGCTTCCCCACATTCACTGGGGCATCGTCAAGTATGCAAGCAATAAGAAGAGCCCAAGGATAGGTCATATCATTAGTATTGCTCGAAGGATGGATCCGGTGAAAGATGATATGCAACCACCTTATCTCTCTAGCAGTAAACTTATCACACATAATTCCAACCCTACTATGAACCCAAGTGATGGACGCCCTGTCTTCCTTAGCCACCAGTTTAGACACAAGCCAAGCCCCATTGTCCTCAACATCCTTCGTATCCAACCCCTCCTCTGAATAATTGTCTAAACTATATATCGTATTGATTGCTTTAGCCCCTACCTTCACTTTGACTCCCCGGATAAGGATTTCTGGATCAGGAGAATCCCAGTCCACCATGGAAATCATTGCGTAAAATTCCTGAACCCAAGTCTCGTTGCACTGACCGAGGTCTTTGACTAAATGCATCCACTTCATAGCTTGCAACCTGCGTAGGAATTTCGAGGCACGTTGGTCCACATCTTTCATATTAAAGCCCCGCACCAATAATAGAGGCGTTTTCAGTTGCCCTCAGTACCTCCGCTCGCATTGGGGAGTGGGGAAAGTAATATAGGTGAGAGTTAGTTACTCTTGACCAGGTGAGGCATTTTCTCCTTGATCTTGAGCCATAGTACCTACAACAATGCATGATGTTAGGTTTTGTTATCACTTCGAAAGCAGTAAATAGTCTAATATTCTCAGGCCTAATAACTCAAGCGAAAATCACCCCATTTGGAGTACCCTCAGCCCCTGAATCTGGCACCATATGATACAGGCACCGCTGCAGCGATTACTCAGACCGCTGTAGCGGAGCTGCTAAAGCGAACACTTAGACTGCACCAGCGACCCTTTGTTTTCCCCCTCAGTCGCTCCAGCGCTCCCTTGAGTGCCGGAATAGAGACTCGCCAGCGATTCTTCGATCACTGAAGTGGTCTCATCTTCCCCAAACGAACCCCAATTTTCAGAGGTGGAATCCTCACTTTTCAACCCAAAAATCAATTTTCGTTCATAGATCGATCAACATTCAAGCATGCAGAGTGTTACAAGTATGGGAAACACATTCTAGCAACTACCAACAACCAAATCGACAAAGAATTCAAAACCCACCCCAAGAACAAACCCCTTACTATACTTAAGTTTTCTACCCAAAATCCAAGAAATCTCGAAGAATTCGGTCATATTGAGACTAATTTAACACTAGACAAGTCACAAATTTCAGATTTGACCCACCCATTAACCACGTCAACTAACACCCAAAAATCCTAACTTTTGACTTGAAAATCAGTGAGATTGAAGCTTTAAAAATAAAATTTTTAGTTCCTTTATCATGCTAGGAGTTGTGGAAAGCGATTACATACATTAAACTTGAAAATTGGAGAGATTGCGTTGATTGAAACTGGCCCTTTTTGCAAAATTTATCCTTCCTTGTAAGCAAGTTAGTGGGGGGTGATGAGATTTAAGTGTCGGTGTTAGGGGGGTTTATTTGAGAGGTAAAGGGAGTGAATAAATTGAATAGAAAAGGGAGAGGGAGAGTTTTCGGGCATAGGGGGAGTGGAAGTGAGAAAAAGGAAGGCCAATGACCCATTTTAATTTTCTGAATTCCCGATGGCCGCAGCGGTGTGTGGCCGCACCAGTGATAGCACTACAACAGTGACTCAGACCACCGTAGCGGACACCCTATTTTTTGAATACCGCTATAGCGGAGACTCTATCGCGCCTACGCTACCGCGCTAAGGCTTATATGTCCGTTGTGGCGGGCCTTTCTAATATCATGATTATTCGTTTGAAATTGACTCATTTAAATACGACCTGAGCCTTACACCCGTAACCACGTGGTCCTGGTGGGTCCATTTTATTGATACTTTTAAAAAGGATCATCTGGTGAGGCGTAATCATCAGACAGTCCCTGCTCCTTCGCAACAAAGATCCACTTGGAATCAAAGGTTTTTTATGTGAAGACCACACGAGAGTGGTAACGTGGCCCCAATGCATCGTGACTAGATTCAGTTCATGAATAAGGACCAAAATCGAACATATCCAAGAGCAAGGCTTTGACATGTGTCCTAGTATCCTCGAGTACGTAATGTGCTACCCAGTACGCTCTTGTCTAACCCCTTGCCGTTCGAGGAAGAACAGTTGTTTAATTGGTATCTAATGTAACAACCCATTTGTTCGTTACCTTGCTTCTAGAAAATTTGTGATCGTGACTTCTCTAGAGATTAAAAGCTCGCGAATTGAATACGGTAAACCTCTGGCAAAATTGAAACCGACGAAAGAAAAGGAGTTAAAATTCAAATTTGGGACATCGGGCACCAAATTACCGCCATAACGGTTATTCAAACAGCCGTGGCGGCAATAACTAAATCAAGTGACCGCCCCAGCGGAAGGAAATTCTGCTGTAGCAGTACTGCCTTAGCGGCTCCTTAACCGCTGCGGTGAACGATGACTAAAGCTAACCTATTTAAAGCCCCATTTCGGGACTTGACCTAAATTTTCTCCATTTACCTTTTGTGGCCGCCATTTGGGAGATTCCAGGCCATAGAGACTTCAACACTTGGAAAGGTAACCTTCTTCCTTTACTTAATTAATCCTTCTTAAATCTTTCCTTCTATTCACCTAGTTCTAAGGTAATGGTGAGAATAATAAATGAAAGTTTCTCCTAATTCCTTAAAAAACTTAAGGGGTCTAATGGGTACTCTTGACCTAGAATAAAAGCAAGCCAGAAAAGAAAGTGGTTTATGTCAAATTTAGGTTATTAACAAGGTCCTGTAAGCTCAATCTTCTTCATTCTAAAAAGGGTTAGTCTTATTGGGTCTTGGTTTTGGTAATGTGAACTAGAAAGGCTAAACTTTGGCTAATAATAACCAGGGCTCCCATAGAAAAGGTTGAATTGGTGATAAATGGAGATTTAGGAAGATTATTCAAGAAATTCTGGTTCTACCCTTAAACATTCTAGTCTTAAACCGAAATATTAGATTTTATGGATTTAAATACTAAGCCCTCAACTCTTGCTTACTCCATTTTTCTTGTCGTTCCTAGACCAAGTCAAATTTATATTTCTCTACAAGGATGGAAGATGAAGTCAATGGATGTTTGTGGCACCCGCTCGGCCTCGAGGTAGGTTACGACTTACTTGTGTATAATCCGATTAGTATTTCATAATGTTGCAATAGACAGTAATGGAGAAAGAATGCCTAGGTCTTAGGACAAGAAGTTTGGGACGAAATTCTTACTATTGTACGACTAATGTGTTTGGGCTTGTTGCATGTTAGAATCTCTAGGTTAAACTTGTCTTTCAAGTGTAAATTGGTGGTTCTATGTATTATGGGACACTAGTCGGAAGGAAAGGATTCATGTGTTACTTATACTAAATTGGCTGTCCTTGGGTGGATTAACAGGAATTCATGTGTTCATTGACATTCTCATTACATAACATACTTTCTTATATCTATGATATATCTATTTCATCTTGACATTGGAAGATGGTGATGATGGAGGTAAATATTATTAATGCGACATTGTTATATTTCATAGCCATCTCTATGTTGTGTGAGACAGATTGGTTAGTGAGGAGTTGGATGAGTCATTCTAGGCTGTGTGATACAGAATGATGTTACATGGACTTAGCGGTCCCCCATGGGTCATGACTGTCGAAAGGTGGACATCGTCCCCTCGGAGCATGTGTGTATCATTTCATTGCATCGTATTTTCATACATATTATATCCTCTTGTTGATGTATTTGGTTTGGTGTCGATCATCAGTGACCCTGTGTATTATTGTGTTAGTTGTTGAGCGGCGTAAATGATGGATAAATAGTTGGGAGGGAGATTGGGATAGGTGTCATCATACTGTATCTTGGACTATTGTTCATGCCGGAACGATTACTATGGTGGTTAGTAGGTAAGGAGTCGGTAGACCGAGTTCAGACTTTGGCTTAGTGGTAAATTTTGGTAGTAAGGAAGTGTGGCCTCTTTTGCCCTTTAGATGTTGTTGTGTGACTGTGGTGATGTAGTTAGATAGCGATAAATGGTTTCGTAGGTCGTGACTGGAGTAGAGTGCGTGTCCTAAGGAAGGGGTAGTTGTTACTTAGTAGTGGCTCGAGGATAAATGAGGCTAGTATACAGGTGTAGTTGTGGTTAGACTCAACCTTGGCTGGGGCTACGTAGGATCGATCTTGTCTTATCATGGTTCTTGTAGATAGTGTCGCTAGTGAGTAGACGTATCGGGAGATATTAGAGATGCTCGGTAGTTATGTTGTGGTTAGAATATGAGTGGAGATTATATGTTCCTTGTACCTTTGTGATCTTTGCCTATGTGTTGCCTACCGTGATTATCTGTTATTTCCTGTTGCTTTTAATTTCCTAATCATTGTTGGCCTATGATACTTACCAGTACGAGTGTTGTACTGACACTGCACTTGCTACACTCTTTTGTGGTGTACAATTTTTTCAAGTTTAGTACGTAGGATTCCAACTGTGGTTAGATCGAGCCATCTTGAAGACCCTGTCATTCATTCTAATAGGGGTGTCTTGTGTATCTTCATCATTGCATTTCTTTTTATTTCTAGTCCTGTCTTAGAAGCTCTTGTACTAGTCAAGACCATATTTTGGGTAATAGTTTTAAAGGTTGTATCTATTGTTTATTTTACATGTATCAATTGATTATTGTAAAATTCTTCTAATATATTGTTACATTTGGTATTGGTAAAAGAAGGTTTCACCTACTACGTGAGAATAAGTAGGTGCCCGCACGGACTCGCAAAATGGGTCGTGACATAACTGAAGACTTGGCAGCAACATCATACTTGTCTTTGATGGTCGCTATATTGAAGTCCTTCAATTGATGAATTGGAATTAATCCTTCAAAGGATACTTACAGTTTTTCAGCAATATGCACTTGCTTCGTAGACAGCTCTTTTATATATTTCATCAAGTCGCCAATCACCTTCGTCAAGATTGCAAGTTGTTCTAACAGTTGAGATGTTAGTCATCATTGCTTGGATGGCTATTGTAGATAATGGAGCAAAATATAGATTTTCCCTCAAACTAAACTATGAGTGGAACAAGTTATGTAGAGTGATTGGAGCACATCTAGTGATCAAGGCATCATCATCACCTTGGGTGCTGAGATTCTTAGTTTGAAATGGGCTAAGCCGAGCCAGCGTCTTTTCAACTATCTCAACGATATTCTCTCCTTCTTCCAATTCATTCGAAAAGGATCTTGCCCCTTTTGAGGATTGAAGTTCAAAGATAGGAACTGATGCGGACGACACTTAATGTGCTTGTTGTCCTAGTTAGTTCTCTTTGTTCCTGGAGACGGGTCCAAACTTCCCATAGTAGCACCTAGTATGTTCCCTACCTCAGAGGAAAACTTTGGATCAATAGCCTTAGCAGCAGTAGATTTGGAGTGGAGCTTCTTAGATGCCATTTCAGTGTTCTTGAAATTTGATGATTAATGTGAAAAGATGAGAGGTAGATATTGTTATACCCCGCATTTTCAGAGCCTGAGCGTGACACGTGCTTCCTCAAACATTGACAATCATGTTGTTACTACATAATTTAAACTCACGTTGATAGTATTATATTTCGTATTTTTTTTGTACGTCGGATTATTCGTAAGCGGAGGTGGGGCCCACACATCGAGATTTTTTTTAGGAACACGTGACAAGTTATATGAATCACATATGTGAAGTTAAACACAACTCAAGAAGGACCCTTGAGCCAAATCAAAGTGGAAGTCCTCCAAACAAATATTTTTAAGTAACGTTTTCGGGTGATCTGACTTCGAGGGGAAACCACGGTATTATAAGTTTGGAATTTGGGAACATACCGAGAAATAGAAGTTGTAGATAATTGAATTAGCTTTCCAACCATAGGTCGTGGGTCCACAGGTGACGTCGGGATAAGGAGATATGGACGTTTTAAGGCAGAAAGGTCAGTGGGCTAGGCCCAATCCAGGCCCAACCAGGTTAGGCCCATGACCCATGTTTATTTAAGTGATATATCAGCCTTTTCTCCTCATTTTCCAGAACAAAACACCCAGAAAATTCTGGAGAAAAAGAGAGAAGAGAGCTTAGAGAGAAAAGATCAATTTTGACCAAAATCTGAGCCTCGAATCCCGAAGCCCGTGAAGAGAAAAAAGTGTTCTATGTTGCGTTGCCTCCAATTTGAGATAAATATCAACCAAAAAGAAGGGGGTGGACGTGGTGGCTGCACACTTGAGGTAAGATTAAGGTTCCTTTTCATTGCTAATAAGTTTATTTAGAGTTCTACCGAACTAGAACGGAGAAAATAGTGTGATAAATTCGTTTGTTGGCGTTGTGAATTATGGAATGAGATTTGAAGAGAATTTTGAATGAAAATAAATGTATTCAACTTGTAGAATGTGGAGGATGTCGTTATTGATGTTGTTAGTATTAATTTCGACTCCCTTACGGAAATAAAATAGTTATATCGCAAATTTGGTTGGTTGAGGAATTTAGAAAATAATGTGTGGGCTGTTTTATGGCATACGTTGGTATTAGAAATATTATGATTAATGTTGGTATTGTTGTTGTTGTTGTTGGTTGCTGAATTGAGAATTCGGGCTAGGCATATAAACAGGGGAGATGCTACCCGATTTTCGGTAGAATATAAAATAGTATGATTTGACATATGGTACAAACGTGCGACGAAAAGGCTAACATTAGCATAAATTCCTTTTAAATGTAGACTTACAAGCTTGGACGAATAAGCGTAGCTTATAAGCGGTCGAACAGGTATGTAAGGCTTACCCTTTCTTTCTTTTGGCATGTCCTAGAGCTAAGTAAGGTATGACATGACACGCACCTTGGGGTAATTCTACTCTTTGATTCCGAGCTTGGTTACGATGCTTATTTTCTTTTGTCATAAGCATGTTTCGTATGGTTGAGTCTATTGTATGATTAATAAATGAAAAAGCTACTTCATATGGTTTTGATATGTACCCATTGTTACGTCCCGTATTTTTATACATTGGGACAACCCGGATTAACTATGACAATTAAGGGCCAAGACTATTCGGGGATTTGAAGTCGGGACTTTTGACCATTTGATTTTATTTTGAGACATAAGTTGAATATGAAATTGAGGGCATTGGACACTTAGGAAAAATTGGGACCACAATTCATAAAATTGAAATTTAAAAATCTTGCACCAAAAGCCATGGTGGCCGTGTGGACTTGAAATGGTCCCACACATTGTGTGGCCAATTTTAATTGGTCCAACACATGTGTGGGCCATAAACAAAGGGAGATATTTGTGGATACTTAAAAAAAAAGAAGACCAAGTCATCTTTCTCATTTCCCACTTCTACACTTAAAGAAAAATAACAAGACTTGGAGAGCCTCCACTCCCCCATGGTTCTCGGCCACAACCAAGAAAAATCAAGTCCCATTTTTGCCTCTCTAAAATTATTTCTTTGGTATAAACCCACTATTTGGAGGTCCCTAAGTAGCGTGGAAGTATTGTTTGGGTCATTCAACCACTCATTTTGCCCATTTGCAAACCCTAGCCTATTGGTGGATTGGAGAATAAAGGTGAGTTCTAATCTTGTTTTTGGAGTTATAAATGTTGTATGCATATTGTAGTATGCTAAAATGGATAAAAATCATAAAATATGAAATGTTGAAGTTGGGTCTTGTGTTGGGTGTGTTGACCGTGTGAAGTATATGTGTGTGGTGTGGTATTGGGTTGATGAATTAATTGCTTGTAGCATATTGATTGTCGTAGAGTGGAGAAGAGAATAAAAATCATCGATACATGTATATGTGTAGTGTAGCCGTGTATATAGCCTCCAAATGGTAGCAAAGAATGAATTAATATAGCTTAGCGTCGTAATGGTTGTTGTGATGATTTGTATGTTGGAAATGAGAGTTAAATGTCCCAAATTGATATAGTAAGCGTTGCGGACTAATTTGGAGAACTTTGTGCATTTAATGCAATCCTTATATATGAGAACCATTAACATATGAATATGTGTAGTGTGAACGAATGTGAGTCATAGATTATGTCGAATATCGCATTATTATCGCTTAAGCGCTTTCGTGTCGTCGTTACGAATTCTAGTTTGAAATTGAGCATTTAATGACTTAAGATTGATGTTGAGATTGTACGGGTTGATTTGAGGGTTATTGTGCGTTGATGTAATTTGTATATTTTATGAAAATGGTATCGTTATATTGTGAATTGTGATACAAAACATGAATTGAAAGTCGGAAGTGTGCCCAGTGGGCTGCTCACGGGTAGGGGCTGTTTTCGGCCAAAAATTTGGAGAAATTGTGGATTGTTGGAAAAATTATGTGAATTGTTTAGAATGTTCTCGAATGTTGTTAGTATGAGTTTGGGTTAATAATCGAATGTACGAACGATATTGTGGCTTGAAAGTAAGCCATTGAATTGAATAATTGGAAAGTTGTCGAATGATGTAAAAGAGAGCTACTATTATTATTTTGCCTTTCGAATTGATTATCGATGTTGCTAGGTTGGTTATTGTGGTTGTTGTTGTTGATTTTGAGCGAGTTAAATTCTCGGGATGGCCTATTTACAGGCGAAATGCTGTCGAATTTTCTGTAGAATTTAATGTTAGTTGGAATAAATGGCATAAGTGCCTATGTTTAATATTGGATATTCGTTGGCATATTTGTAGACCTTGGGGAGCCCGAGGCGTAGATTGGAATTTACTTTAGATTGGCCATCTTGGAGTGCGTACGAGGTATGTAAAGCAACCTCCCTTCTTTTTGGCATGTCTTAGTTTTACATAGGCTAGATTAGAGCCTTAAGGAAATTCCAAATCCGAAATCCGAGCATGATATGATCTATATATGTTCCTTGGCACTTTTATGTATGATTTGATGAAATATGAACCTTTATGTATTTGAAATAATCGCTTTCCGAACTTTGCGCAAAAAGGTTTCACTTTAAAGAACTTCGAAATTTCTGAATGCCATACATTTCACATAAATGCTCGGATTGCTCCAATATTTTTATAAAAGTTTGCATTATGTATGATACGTATGTTTTCCATAGGCGGGCCCGACTTGGGTAAATACCCGTCCGTGGGTCCCGCGACTTTCCTTTATGTAATTCAGAGAATCTTTGAAAGAATTTGGTATGATTATTATTCCGATTTCAAATATGATCATTTTACTTATGTTTGAATTTATGATAATGATTTTATGCATATAACTACTCACGACTCTACTCGTGCATTCTGTTATTCCTTTCGCCGAGTCCCGGGCCGGTTCTGTTGTCGTGCGCATTTTGATATACTCCAGAGTTATACTGTGTTTATGGTTCACCGAGCTACTCGCAAAAGAGGGTCGGGTTCCACCTATATTTGGTGTTATGCTGTGTATGGCGTTATGTTGTGATGTGATATGTGACGGGGATACGGAGATTTGAAACTTTCTGGTGTTATGCTGTGTTATGGCGCCATCGACGGGTGGGCGATCATATTCTTCTGTACCCTATGCATTACTTACATATTTGTGAAAGTAAGCAAATTTTGATATGTTGGATTTGCACTTATGTTTGGTACTTCCATTTCGTTTATGTCTCAGATTTGCTTTCTGTATATTCTGTTTTGCATACTCAGTACATATTTCGTACTGACCCTCTTTCTTCGGGGGCTGCGTTTCATGCCCGCAGGTACAGATGCACAGTTTGGTGATCTACCCATTTAGGACACCCTCTTCTGCTGTTTGGAGTGCTCTTCTCATTTCAGAGCACACATTTTGGTATATATTCGTTCGCTATGTATATATGTATTTGTTCAGGGGCACGGCGGGGCCCTGTCCCGCCATATGATTCGGTTTGTCTGTTTAGAGGTCTGTAGATGTATTTGTGGGTGTGTGTGCCTACTTCTGTACGGATGTGTTTGCATGACTCTATTCGTTATGGCAGCCTCGTCGGCGTGCATTTTGTATATGTTTGTGGCAGCCTTGTCGGCATGCATTTGTATATGCGTTTTGGGCCGTTGTGCCATTTGACAGCCTTGTCGGCTTTTGACATATTTGATAGCCTTTCCGGCTTTTTGATATATGTGCATATGTTCGGCGATGTATATTCCGCTGCTTCTTCTGATTCTGATATAATGTTTTGTACACGCAATCGCGCAAGATAATATTCGTTCTCAACTCTGTTTAAAAATGATGATTTAGTTTGTATGTCCGTTTGGGTGCCCAAGTAGGGCACCAGTCGCGGCCCACGGGGCTGGGTCGTGACACCCATGATTCCGAAGCTCTGTTTGATATGTTTCTGAGGCCGTCTATGACTCTGATTCACTTCTGATATAAGTATGTCTGATATGATCGAGCTTATTATATGATTGAACAATGGGATGAGCATAAAGAGTTTTGTTTCTAAAAGAGTTCTGTGAGTTTTAATGTCCCTAACTTTCGCAAAGGATCTCGGATTTGTTTTGAAATGTTCGTAAAAGTTCTATGGTAAAAATGTCTGTAACTTTCATATACCAACTCCAATTGACTTGAAACGTGTTTATGATCCTTCAAATGTCGGTAAGAGTACGTATTTATCGAGTCTTAAAATTTATTTGATATGCATATAGTTTCTCACTACTCTGCTCGTGCATGTGTCATTGCCTCCTTCACCGAGTCCCGGGCCGGTATGTATCGTGCGTATGGTTCGCCGAGTCCCTTGCTTGAGGGCTGGGTTCCATATATATATATTCTGGAGTATGATGTGTCCGGTTCCGGGGTACCGTGTATATATGTCCGGTCCCCGGGTACCGTGTATATGTTACGAAGTATGATGTGTCCGGTTTCCCGGAGTATGATATGTCCCTGGTACCGTGTATATGCTATGATGTGTTATGTGACGGAGATATGAAATCTTCTGGAGTATGATGTGTTATGGCGCCAGAGACAGGAGTGGCGACCATGTTCTTGTGCCCTATGCATGACTTTGATATGCATCATTTGTGTTTCAAAAGTAAGCATTCTGATATTATGGATAAGCTACTTACCCTCTGTATTTCTTCTGATATATGATGTCAGCAATATAATATATATATATATATATATGGATCGGGCTGCACGTTCCACAGCAATATAATATATTTATGGATCGGGCTGCACGTTCCGCAGCAATATAATATATTTATGGATCGGGCCGAACGTTCCTCGGCAATATATATTTTATTTATGGATTGGACCGAACGTTCCTCGGCAGTATATATTATATTTATGGATCGGGCCGAATGTTCCTCGGCAGTATATATTATATTTATGGATCGGGCCGAACGTTCCTCGGCAGTATATATTATATTTATGGATCGGGCCGTACGTTCCTCGGCACTATTATATTGCATATGGATCGGGCTGTACGTTCCACAACACTATCAGTTATATGTATGTTTGTATATGATGATATGTATGTGATGATATACGATGTCGGCACGCACGGTCTGTGTTTGGAAAGTAAGCATTTTGGTATTCTGAATGATGTACTTACCTATGTACTGCTTGCTTCGATTATGGTTCCGTTTTTTGTATTCCATGCCTTATATGCTCAGTATATTTTCCGTACTGACCCCTCTTCTTCGGGGGCTGCGTTTCATGCCGCGCAGGTACACCCAGATGAGTAGAAGCCAATATAGAAGATGTTCCAGCGGCGTTAGCAAGCTCCACTTGCTCCTGGAGTGTTGCCGAGTCAGAGTATATGTGTTATGATTTCTGATTAATGTTAGAGACTTTGCAGACAGAGTCGTGGGTATTGGAAGTCAGTCTGTAAGCGGCTCCATCAGCCGGTGTGTCATTTTGTGTTATGTTATAAAGTCCATGTGGTTACAAATTTTATTTGATTAAAGAAAGATGAAAAGAATATTCTGAAAGCATTTACTATGAATTTCATTTGCCTTTGATTTAAGAGTCCAAAGAGATTATATGTGTAATAAGTGTCTGCGGGTTCGCTCGACCTTAAATAAAGGTCGGGTGCCCATCATACCCTGATCAAGATTAGGGTGTGACAAAGATATTGTCCCACTAGACGTGCCAATTTGTTTGCAACAATTTTGAGATATGTGGAAAATAAACTGCAACCACAAAAAAAAATGAAGAAACATGAATATTTTATTGATATACAATGCGGGTATAATTCTGTTTATTCCCTTGATTCTTCTCTCCTATATTTTCTCCATGATTCGAGGGCGATTAGTAGCATATTTATCGAATGTAGAATATCCTCCTTGCAATGTATTTGATCTCCAAAAACGTCGGGTAGTTTGATGAAGGTAGTATTTGATGTCTTGACCTCTGTGTAATATCTCAGGAATTTATGAGATTTTTGATATGCCTTTTCAAGGGACTACATGTCCCTTTATATAGGGGTAAGCTAGGGTTTAGGGTAGAGTAGCCTCCTGTAACTCAGACAAAACTTAGAGTTTTAAGATGGATTGGACTCGTCTTGTAGAATCTAATCTAGAATCCAGTAAAATTTATGTGTCTACAAGATCCATTGCTGAACTTCCATTGTTGAACTCAATTTTGATGTGTCACGACCCAACCGGAGGGCCATGACAGGCACTCAGTGCTAACCCACCCGGGTACCTCTTATCGTACTCTCATATTCACATCTAGGTGGGCCACATGGCTTTCTCATAATTTATATGCATCAATAGTGCTAATCTCGTTGGGCAATAACACATCTATATCATCATCAATAACAATGCCCATATCTATATACACAAGCCGACAAGGCTATCAAAATGATATACAAAATATGAGCCGACAAGGCTAAGGACATCTAATCATATACAACTGTCTATGAGCCTCTAAGAAGAGTAGAGTATGTCACATCATATAGGTGGAGCAGGACCCCGCCATGCCCATAGGTATGTACACAAAAGAATAATACCAAAAGTTGTAGCTCCGGATGAAATGAGGCTCCTCTATGCAGTCCCTGAATAAGATATCTATGAATCAAGCCCGTCTCCATGTCCACCTGCGGGCATGACGTAACATCCACAAACAAAAGGACGTCAGTACGAATAATGTACTGAGTATGTAAAGCATAATCAACATCATAACAAGAGCATAAGAGACAGCATAAAAAATAGCATAAGATGGGAGAATCAGGAGATAGTAGCCATCATCGTAATTACTTACTTGTCTTTCATAGGGACCTTCCATTTCTAGTGCGTGCTTGTGTACATACATATATACATATAAAAATATCCATATCTGTATCCGTATCCATATCCGTATCCATATTTATATACATATTCGCATTCATAGCATACCCGACCATGAAGGTTCAGTGGTTTCACATACCCGGCCATGGGCGAAGGTATGAAGGTACGGCAATGCAGCCCAGTCTGGTCTGAGGAGGAGTGGGACAAGGCTCGGTGTCGTACATACCTAGCCCTACCAAGGCTCAGTGTTATCCGTACCCAACTGCAGTGGTGTGCGCGCAATAGATATCATACTCGGCCATATAAGCTCGGTGTTACATAATAGTCATATATACTTAGACACGTATACATAAAAGTCCATAAGTATCATCAACATCATTGCCATCATCGTTTTCGTTACATCTATCCTTATAGGATCAACTATCATATAAAGGAAGTACTAGTATCGTGAAAGTATCGAGAATCATGAGCTTTGGTACTCTTATAGGTAGAGTCATTTATAAATCATTATGGAACTCATGAAAGGATATATATATACATATATAGCAAGGGAACCATGCCTTAATGAAAGAAGGGTTAGCCTTACATACCTCTTCGACTTCTTAACTATTTAGCGTTCACCATTGAAACTTGAATAATCTACATTTAGAAGGATTCATACCATGGTTAAGCCTTAATGATACTCTTCAATTCAAACTAGGATAATTCACGTTCTAATGAAAATTGGGCAGCATTTCCCCTATTTCGTCAACTTCCACTATATCACAAAACAACTCCCAACAACCACAATAATATCCACAATATCATAATCAAGTATTCACATTCGACTTAGCCTTCAAAATTCATCCTTATGTTTAACTTATGCTAGCAACTTCATACCTATTTTAGCACATTTTCATAATAATGCTTCCTCATCGCCATTATTACCTTCGATAGCAATATTATATCCATATCATACTAAGAATCATAACTTAAGTTAGCTTACTACTCAAAAACATCATAAAAACTACATTTAGAACTCATCTTCTACTTTCTCCTTCTACCCAAGTTGTTCAACAACTAAACATTCTTGATAACATGTAATAAGTATGAAAACTAACTTTTTTATCTCATAAGAATGAGCTTTGGAGCAAGCTATCAACTTATATGAAAACCCTAGCTTCAGTATCCAAAGAATCTCGGAGTCTAATAACCCTAGCAAGGCTTCTAACACATGGGTATCTTGATTCTTGCCTCTTGATATTTAATCTCCCTTGGATTTTGGCTTGGATTAGTTTGTGGAGTTGAAGAGAGGGTTTTTGGAGAGCCTTTGGATCTAATTTGGTGAAATGAAATGTCCAAATGAAGTGGAGTAAATTATATAAAGCGAAACTTAAAATCCTGTTGGGCAATTCTGCGCTCATTTTGACGGGCCGTCAAAATTCCTACGGACCGTCAAAATGGTCCGTAGAACTGCGCAGCCAAATATGGATCACTGTGACCATTTTACGCTGGGCTGGTGCAGTTTGACGGGCCGCAGAATTTTCTGCGGGGCGTCAAAATTCCCGCGGGCCGTCAAATGGTCCGCAAAAATTTTCTGCTCCGACAGTCTGTCGTAAAACACCTATAACGTTTTACTCAGACGTCACATTGACGAACGGTTTATTGTGTTGGAAACTAGACTCGATGAACTTCAATTTTGACAAAATAAACACACCAAAACTCTTCATATTCTAGGAGATATGCCTTTTCCAATATGGACCAAAATCCTGTCTGAAAATTTTGCATAGTTTTACCAAAGTTCCCACAAACTCCATTCCTTTATTTGTGTGTTCTTAAATCCTTCCATAGCTCATTTCATGGGCTTAAACCTCCATAACCATAATATGGGGACATGTAATCTCATATATCCTAAAGTAACTCCCGTTTTCACGATTAGGACAACTAACGCCTAACGAATCTCAACGGACGAAACTACGAGGTGTAACATGATGCCTCTCACTATTCTGTAATAATTATTTTATTTTCTCTTCTCTATGATATACTAATTCCACATTTTATGAACATTCTTCTAATTGCAAGTGAGTGGACACCTATCAAAAGAAAAGAAACATAACATACTAAGCATAAAAGCATTCATCACATTCTAAATGGAAAAAGTCACTGCTATATTATTAAATCAACATTAAATCTTACATTTGAAATCTCCATTAATAATTAAGGGGAGTTTCCAGGAAAAAGAAAATGCAAGAATAATTTAATTTTTCAGTTCTTCACAAATAGATGCTAGTAAAATTAGCAAATCCTACCATGAAAATGCTTACTTATTAAACGAAAAAACTCAAATATGCCATCGAACTATCGGAAATGTCTCATTTATATCACTCGTCAATAATTTGGCTCATTATCAAAATGACAACCATGTCATTTTTTATTAACGTTGATTTTACAATACCTGCTATGGGCCTCTAATTAGAGATCCACATGTTTAATTAAACCAACCTAATTTTAAATCCAAATTAATAAAAATCTGCAGATACACCCGACCCACCCACCCAAATTCCTTTTGACCTATAACCATAATCCTATTTCTCTCTCTCTCATTCATTATACGATTAAAAAAAAAACCCCTAATCTCACCCATCACCTCTCCTCTCCTTTTTCCAACGATTTCAAGAAGACAAAATAGACTTTCCAACTCGTTTTTGAAGGATTAAAGGAATAGCTCACAAGGTTAGTTCTCTATTCAAAGTTGAAAATGACTATTTAATGTTGTGGGTGGGGTTTAATGTGGTGCGTGAAAAATTTGTCTATGTGGGTTTCATAGCCATGTGGGTTTCACGTTTTTTGTCTGTGTAAAGGTGTAAAAGTATTGTTTAACGTGAAAAGTTTCATTCTTTTTATGATTTTGTTCGTCTCTTTTGTGGTCTTAATTCTAATTTTAGGGTATTTTATTCACATTTTTGTCTCTATAAATGGTGTAAAGGTAGTGTTTAATATGTAAAGTTTCTTTCTTTTTATGATTTTGTTCCTCTCTTTTATTATCCTGAAATGTATTGTCAATTTAGAGTATTTTATTTATTGTTTTTGTATTTCCTATGAATGTTGCTGATGTGGTCCCTCGTTTTTTCCTTTGTCCTTTTCTTTGCATGTGAACTTTATTGAAGAATGATAGATAAAAAAAAGTGTTATCAAACTATGGGGTTGAATGGGTCTTTTCTCCTTAATTATTATATAATAAGAATCTGATACATGTTTTGCATGGGTTTGACCCAGATCTGTTGTCTTATGAAGACTTATGTGAAGAGTTCAAAAAAGAGATGATTTTTTTTCAAGTTAAACAACTCTTAGTTGCCGGATAGGTACTACATAATTGATGGAGATGATGTTATAGGGATTTGCAGTACCTTAATTATTATGAGTTTAGTAAGATTAACTTGTTTGTTGTACATGTTACTGATTTAACAGTCCATACTAATTTTGATGTTGCTTTTCCATCTGATGTTGAGTATGATGAAAAAGAACTTGAGGTTTTTAGTAACCAAAGGAGGAGGGTAGTAAGTGATAGGTTGAAGAATTATAAGAAACTGGAAAAGGGTATGACATTTTCTGATATTGTGGAAGCTAAAATAATAATGAATTACTATGCAATGGTTAATGGGTATGGCTTGAAGATTGAAAAAACAGATACCACTAGGGCTAGGTATGTTTGTAAAGCTGGATGTCCTTTTAGATGTTCTATTTCATAGGATTAAAAAAGTTCAACTTTCAGTATCAAAACCTTGAAGCCAAAGCATGATTGTGATCCATGTTATAAAAATCCAAGGGCTGATTCTAAGACATTAGCATAATACTTTATGAGAAAAGTACAGACAATCCCACATACACTATTAAGGATATGAGAGGGGAGATGGAAAATGATTTCAATTTGAATATAAGCTTAAAAGGACTAAGTTTATTATCCTTGAGAAGTTAGATGGCAGTTTCAAGGATGATTTTAACAAGCTTGAAGATATGGGGTTGAATTAAACTAGTCTAATCCAGGGACTGATGTTGCAATCCAGATTTCAAAAGATGCTTTTGAGCAAGGTTAAAAGAGGTTCTTGAGGATGTACTTGTGTTTTAGTACTTTGAAGCTAGGTTGGAAAAGTGACCTGAGACCATTTATTGGTTTGGATAGTGCTTTCTTGAAGGGTAAAGTCAAAGGTCAGTTGTTGGTTGCGATGGGATAGGATTCTATGAACCAATTCTACCCAATTGATTGGACAGTGGTTGACTAGGAAACCACCAGAACATGGTCATGGTTTGTGGAACTTTTGAAGAGGCTTTTGGACTTAAAAGATGGGACTGGAGTGACCTTTATTTCTGACATGCAAAAGGTACAAAAATCTATTTTTTTTTCTCATTTTTCATTCTAATTTTTTCAAGTTATTCTCTCTTTTATCATTCTGATTTTCTTAAGTTTTGTTTGTTAATTTTGATTTTGTTTTATTTGATTCTACCATGGGTTTTTGGATTTTGTGAGAAATATTCTTCCTTTAGCTCATCAAAGATATTGTGCTAAACACATTGAAGCCAGTTAATTAAAAAAATGGAGGAGTCGGGAAATGAGAAAGTTGATGCAGTGGTGTGCTTGGAGCACATATGATGAAGAGTTTAAAGATCAACTCAATAAGCTAGGAAAATTGGATGAAGTTGTTGCTAAGGACTTTGTAACGATTTCACCCGAGGCATGGTGTAGAGCATACTTTTATACCAAGTGTAAGAACTCAATGTCACGGCCCATTTTTCGAGTCATGAGGTCACCCACACTATCCCCTGGTGGGCGAACCCTTCCCTTAATCGCATCATTAAAAAGGAAAACATATAGAAATGGATACAACAATTATATTAAAAGACGTACCTTATATGTATAATGGTGCGGAATATTTAAAAGTATTACAACCCCAAAATCTGGTCTTAATTTGTAATACAAATCTAAATACTAAAGCTACAAGTTAAGTACTAGAAATAGGATACTGTCTACAGGAAATAAAAAAGATAGAATAATATAAGAAGAGATTCAAGACTGCAGGTCCGGCTAGTAGCTCACCCCAAGTCTCTAATGAATAGCCTCGGAATCAATCATAAGGTCTCGAATAATAACCTGGATCAACTCTGCAATCCACAAGGAGTGCAATAAGAGTAGTATGAGTACAACACTAGTACTCGTAGGCATCATAGGCCGACAACGATTAGATAACGCATATAAAAGGAAGTAATCAACAAGTAGAGATAAAGCAATCAAGTATAGTCACGAAAGCATATTCAAGTATAAGTTCAGATTGAGTACATCAAATGCCAAGTAAGCAGTCATGAGTAAATGAAAGAATATAATGCAATGCAATGCAATGTGATGCTATGCAATACCCCCCAGGCCTCCTCTCCAAAACCGTACACACATGCTAGAGCTATGCCTCAAAGTCATTACCCATGGGAGACCCGCGAAGTCCATGTACCCACACAGATTGCCACTTGGGCCCACACAGATTATCATTGTTACCATTGCCACTTGGCCCCACACAGATTATCATTGTTACCATTGCCACTTGGGCCCACACAAACTATCATTGTTTTCGTTGTAACCATGCATGCATGGGATGGATGATATGTAATTGCACGGATCAATTTCAACAGCATCTCAAGTCATGGAACCAATAAATGAATATCATGAATGGCGAACTTAACCAACTCATCAATATGTAATCCTTCTCTTTTCATGAGATAAGTGTGATATCAAGGACAACGATTCAATCAGTAATCACAATATATCAACAAGTATGGCGGCAAGCCCACATAACAACATCCATGTCATGCCCCGAACCTGGTCCTAGACGTAACACGACACCCAGTGCCTGACTACATGTAACCGAGCGAACCAACTGGCTGGCTGAATCAACATGTGATATCTTAACATACTGAATGCAGAAACACATGCTGATATACTGAAAGTTTGAATGATACAAATCGAAGTGCAGAAACACAAATATAAGTCTGAAGCACAACTTTAGCCAACATAGCTTAACATAAAAAGCTTGCGAATCTGTCTAACTGTTACTCTAGTCTATGAAGCCTATAATGAAATACTGAAAACATTGACTGTCTGTAAATACTGAAAGACTAGTAATGATAATGCCATGAAAGAACTGGGCAAGTAGCTGGCACGTGAATCCCAGCTCTTTAAATCGTCAACCTATAAGTTTGTACCTGCATCGTGAAATACAGGCTGCTGGGCAATAAAAGGGGGCGTCAGTACATTTGAATTGCACTGGTATGTAAAAAAACTGAAAGAACAAATAAGTAATAAATGCTGAAACTGAAACTAAACATAAGTACTCCCTATTCTGAATGAGAAACCACCTGTTTATCTGAGTAAATAATCTGCGGCCTCATGCCCAATATATATGTGCATAAGCTGCAGCCTCAGGCCCAAGTATACGTATACATAACTGTAGCCTTAGGCCCAAATATGCATAAAACATAAACTACAGCCTTAGGCCTAAATACAGGTGTTCAACATTCAGGGGTTTGAAATCAGGAACTGAGAACCATACTGCAGTACATGATGCCTAAATACTAAATCATACTGAGTTACATGATACTGGAATGCTGAATAGAACTAGATTGAGACAAGTACTCAGAATAAATTGATTTGTCATAACTGAGGCTCATGAAATATTAAGGGGCTGAAAGTCATATTGTAATGCATAATACTAAAATACTGAATCGTACTGAATTACATAATACTAGAATACTGAATAGAACTAGGCTGAGACATGTATTCATAAACTAATTATGAGACCTGAAGCCTTGGTTGTTTCTAAGCATACTGAGTTTCTAGACTGAGACTCATGGGTATAAAACACGAGTCTATTTAGATTACGTTATGAGTTCACAAAGTTCAAAATGAAAGTCATGAACAAATTATGAACTAGAGAATAGAAGTTCTGCAACTATTCAGGAAACTAAGCTTAACTATATTTCTGAGGCAATATGTAATGTTGTAAAAGAACGTTGTGTAGGGAGAATCATTAATATTCCCAAATGTAGACATTTAGCCTCGTATACCTGTAATCGCTCCAATCTTACAAACTAAACTGCTTCTCTGATGAAGAACACCAAAACCCTAGCTTTGAATCACTTGGGAAGGATTTACCTTTGAAATCCTATGTTTTGAGTGAAGAATCATGTTACTAATCATGAATTAATGTTAGAATTACTTAGGAATTATTAGATCAATCTTACCTTGATGTGGGAGGATGAGAAAAGGAGAGAAACGGCTGCTTAGGGTTTTAGAACGAAGTTGGAACGTAAAAAATGACATAAAATTGTCCAAGGGTCGCTTTTATAGGCCTAGGGCGAAGTACCCCTTGGCTCGCAGAGCGAGATCCAAAGAGATCTCACCCCTCACTACACGATCCCTAGGATGAGCTCACACCGCACTTTGGCCCTCGTTTAGCGAGCTCCCAACTCGTTTTGGCGCCTGCTGAACATGCTTCAGTAAAATAGGCATAACTTCTTGTACAGAGCTTCATTTGGGCTCCATAATATATAGTCGGAAAGGTATTTCAAAGATTTACAACTTGAATGCTTTAAGTTTTCTCAACTTCTCAACATATTTTCATGAAACTGGTTGGAAGGCCGGCCTGCTGTAAACTTAGCCTATTCTATCGAATCTTAAGCACCTCACTATTCGTCTTGATTCCAAACCAACTATTTCTACCCAAACTCATACCGATGGGACTTCACATGTCTAAAATGCCACATTAATACTCATTTAACACATCCACACCTATTCTGAATTTACTGGGTGTTACATTGACGCGTGGCCAACACGCATGGCCTGCTGCTCTGAGCGTTTTTGTGACATTCATAACTTCTTGCTCCGATCTACGTTTGGCTGATCTTTATATGGATGGAAAGGTATTTCCATGTAATACAACTTTCATTAAGGGCTCCTTTCCAAATTCCCAACTAATTAAAGGGTTATGGTTGCCCGAAGTAGGCCCCTCAGCCACTTTCGCAAAAATGTGAAACCCTCTAAATTTCATTTTACTTTCTTAATATGAGTCGTACCTTATTATGAGGACCCGAGGTGTCACAATCCATACCAGACTAGTGGATTTATCACCACAACCATGCCCTAAGGCCTAACATGCTTTCCCTGTGACCATCTACCACTACATACGATTCTCTAATGGGAGTCTAACAAAGGTAAGTCATAACCTACCTCGAAGCCGAGTAGGAGCCACAACCCTGAAGCTGAGGCTTCCTCTTCTGAAATGTCTCTGAATGGTCAAAATCCTGATCCGGACGAAGATTGAGTCTTTCGAAATCTCTACCACGTCCAAATTCGCCAAACGAGTTCAATATAGTCAAAATAGTATTCTACAAGGTCAAACGAGTCTAACAATACCCATATTGTTATACTTCTATTCGGAACCCCAAAATGAACCCAAAATAGTCAAACCCCACCCCAAGGGCAAAACTGGAATTTTGTTGTCAAAATTAGGTTCAATATAGTCAAAACAGTAGTCTACGAGTTTAAATGAGTCCAATGAGTCCCATATTACCATGCTTTGATTCGGAACCCGAAAATGAACCCAAAAAGGTAACCCCGAGGCCGCAAGGGCAAAATTGGAAATTTATTTCATATATAGTTTACCCATAGCTTAATTAGTCTAGATCCAGAAAACCCATTCAAAAAGCCATCATCTTGATCCTCAAATCCATGATTTACAATTTATCAACTTTTGAGTTCAAAATCCCAATTTTCCCCAACCAAACACGGATAAAATCGATAGTCAACGAAAATAATCTTGAGGAAACATCAAATTACAGGTTAGATAATTAACCCCTTGTTCAGACGAGAATAACGCCGCAAAAATCAACTCAAACGGAGCTTTAGAACTCAAGATATGCTCAAAATACTAAATCGACGAAGTCTGATTTTTAAATACTCAGCGATTTCAGCATCCGCGGCCAAAACTCTGCACCTGTGGCCTGCCACATGGAATTTCCGCACCTGCGGGATCGTAGGTGCGATGCACCAGTACCAGCAACTTGTTCCAACACTAAAATGGGCATAACTCCTTCATACGATGTCTGAATTCGACGATTCTTTTTGCTATGGCTTTGTAATTACGATACGGATCTAATGGTTCAATAAAAACACAAAAATAAGGTTGTTTTTATCAATATGGTACCCTTTATGGCCCAAGAAACGACACCAAAACTTCAAACACGAGCGTGGCACAAGCCAAATGCATCTGAAACTCATCAGAATCTCACTAAAACTTGCAGACAAGTCCAAAATCATCATATGAACTTGTTGGAGCTTTCAAAACATCAACGCCCAAACCCTTCAGGAACTGAACTAATGACTCCACTAAGTCATAAATCTCATTCTGAACCTAATGGAATCGACGAAACTTCAAATTAGACTCATTTACCCCCGATGTTGACTTTGGTCAAATTTCTTCATTAATTAACTTATGGATTTCCAAAATATCCTTTTCCTTATCTACAACTCATCCAAAAGCCTCGGAGATTGCGCCACCATTCCCCGCAAGTCATAAACAACAAAATAAAACTACGGGGAGGGTATTTTGGGGAAAACAGGTCAAAAAGCTCAAAACGACCAAACGGGTTGTTACACTCAATGGTTGACAATAACTTTACAGAATCCTTTAATTCTTGGATTCTACAAGCAAGGGGCATGCCAATTATCAAAATGTTGGAGGAAATAAGGGTCAAAGTAATGGTCTTGCTAGAAGATAATAAAGACAAAGCTAGAAGTTGGAGAACTAATTACAGTCCACAATGCATGAAGTTGTACAATGATTATAGGGAAATAGCACATGGTTGCATTGTTAACTTTAATGGTGATTATGGCTATGAGGTATCATAGGGTGATCATAGATATACCGTGAACCTGGAGCAAAATAGATGCACCTGCAGGATATGGGACTTGTCTGGGATACCTTGCCCTTATGCCATTAAGGCATTTTTGCATAAGAATGTTGATACAGTGACACAAGTTCACTGATTTTACAGTAAAGAAGTCTATCTGCTAACATATAAGCATAAAATACAGCTAGTTAGAGGAGTACAATTCTGGAGAGTTGAACCTGCGCATGCAATGGAGTCACCTGAAATAGTCAAAGCAGTTGGAAGACCCAAAATGAAGAGAAATAGAACACAGATGAAGCAAAAAAGAGGAAGGATGAATGAAGTGCATTAAGGAAGAGATCTATTATGACATGAAGTAAATGTGGAGAAAAAAATCACAATGCAAGGGGTTGTCACAAGGTAAATATATAAATAAAGTTCTTTAATATGCAATCTATTTTTTAGTTTTTAAGTTGCTGGATAGTGGTTCTAACATTTACAGATTTATAAGCTGCTTCAGTTCAGATTTATGAGTTTACAGAATCTATTTACAATTATTAAGTTGCTTTAGTTTAGATTTATGAATTTACAAAAATTACATTACAATTGATATATGGTTAAAGATTGGATCTTTTTTACATGTCACTGGGGAATTTGTTGTTATATGATCTATATGTGAGAGTTATATTCAAGTTGGCTTGCAAATCTGCCAATTTTTCAGGAAAAGAAATTGAGCTTATTCTTGTGTTGAAGCTTCTGCTTTGTTGGTCTAAGAACTGTCTCTTTTCCATCCGCCTGGTTCTTGTTGTTGCTATTGTTAATAGTGTTATGATTAAAGTGTAACATCCTGTACCTTTAACGCAAGCTTTGACCATGATTTTAGACTTAGAAAACTAGATAAAGAATGTGGGAATAGGAATTTTTTCTTCAGTTGTCAGATGGGGTTTTTAGACTTAGAAAACTAGATAAAGAATGAGGGAATTAGAATTTTTTCTTCAGTTGTCAGACGGGGGTTTACGCCCCAGAACACTGACCGTATTTCAGTATACGGCCCGTATTACAAAATCGTAAGTTGGCATCAAGATTACTGAGCATTCTGGAATTTGGCTTGAGGGATATACATTGTTAAATACGGACCGTATTTTGAAATACATTGTTACGTACAATCTATATTTTGAAATACGGCCCGTATTTAACAATGCGATTGGAATTTGGGAAAACTTCCTTGATGAAAGTTGTAGAGCTTTGAAATACCTTTCCAACGGTATATTATAGGGGTCAAACAGACATCTTTGCAAAGAGTTACGGCCATTTTACTGAAGAGTCGCAGAGCAGTCCAAACGAAATACGGACTAAAGTCTTTCAAAATATGGCCAGTATTTTGTCGGGCGTAAAATTTAATGTTCTAGAACAGTATATATTCGTCCATATCAGTCCAAATCATTATTTTTCATTCCTTCAAGTCCTAGAACGACCCCCTACCCCCTCCCATCATCAAGAACACCAAGGTTAGCCTATTCTAATCATTCCAAGTCAATTCTAATATATA
This sequence comes from Lycium barbarum, assembly GCF_019175385.1. Lineage (NCBI taxonomy): Eukaryota > Viridiplantae > Streptophyta > Magnoliopsida > Solanales > Solanaceae > Lycium > Lycium barbarum. Next base: position 93,199,945 of record NC_083338.1, read on the forward strand.
TCCTTGTAATCAAAACAAGAAATCATCATTCCTAACCTAGGGTTTTCAAGGAAACCCATCTCAAGGTTCGAGATTCAAGATTTTGGAAATCTTCTTCAAAGTTCAAGTCTTTAATTCAAGTTTTAGAGCGATTAAGGTATGTAGAGTTTCTATCCACGTGTGGGAGCGTCTTTGTTCTTCCCCACGCCACGTTCTTCCATGATTATACGCAAGTTCTCCAAAAACTAGGGTTTTACCCATATTGATGATAACCCTGTGTCCATGCCCCATGTTATATTATGTATTAAATTGTTATAAATTCTTCATTGTGTTCTTGATACGTCATTATGATTATTGAGAATCTGTCCGTAATCCATGAAAACCGTACCTTACATTCCATTGTTCTTACATGCGAGTTTATGAACTATTATGATATTTTCAAGAAAAGCTATGTATGTTTTATAAGTTCATGCAAGAATAATACGAATGATGTCCATGTATATGGTAGTTATGATTCATGAAAAGCCATGGGCAGCAAGTGCCACTTATTTTCCATGTTCATGTTTTTGGGAGTTGCATTAATTACTGAGAAGGCTTCAAACAACCTGAAACTACGTAGCCACCGTAGGATGAGGATTGCTCCACCCATGCTTAGGACGATCTCTCATAATGACTGGAGCTTTTCATAATATTATTAAATCTCATGTCCCTGGCAAGGTATTAGTGTTCTGTTGGTAGGACGCAAGTACCAGACCATCTTGTCAGTTATATTTACTGCTCTCCCTACTCATGATACTTTACACATGTTATATATGTATATGTACTCATGTTCATGATCATGTTTCAGTTCAGCTCTCATCATGTTATTTCATGTGCCATATTTATTTCATTCAGTTGCTTTACATACCAGTACATTCATTGTACTGACGTCCCCTTTCTATTGCCCGGGGGCCTGCATTTCACGATGCAGGTACAGATACACAGGACGACGGATCTACTCCATAGGACCACCCTCGCATCAGCTTTTGGTGAGCCCCACCTTCTTCGGGGTTTAGTCATTATTTACTTTCTGTTAGTTATGCATTTAAGGTATGCTGGGGGCCTTATCCTAGCAGTTACGTTTAGTAGTTCAGACTTATGTTAGAGGTTTCATAGACTAGACAGTTATGTTATGTCAGATGTTTAGAGTCGTATAGCCATCTTTGGCTCATTCTCTATGACAATCCATATTCATGTTTTCTTAAAACAAGTATTTTATTTGATATTTATGATATCCCATGTTTAGGCTAATTATGTTTATGTTATATTCCACTCATGTATGCCTCATAATGATTCAGCAAGCCATGTGGTTCGCTCGGTTACATGTTGTAAGGCACCGAGTGCCGTGTTACGTCCAGGCCATGGTTCGGGGCGTGACAAAGCTTGGTATCAGAGCTCGAGGTTCAAGTGTCTTAGGGAGTCTATGAAACCGTATCCAGTGGGTTCACTTTTATATGTGTGTGGCGCCCACACATATAAACAGTTGACTACCAAGACATTTAAGATTATCTCACTTCTTTCAACTTTAGATCGTGCAATAAAGCTATGTTCTCAGAAATCACTCGGACTGGTGTTTTGTTTCCCGTTCTACCGAGTACGCCTCATTTAAATGGATGAGAAAGATGTAAATCTAATCATTATCGATGTGTTTCCTTCAGATGGAGTCATCATGAATTATTCTAACTCGTGCCATGAAGCTTAGAGCAGTAAGTAACATTCTTTTTCCATCGAATTCTGAATGTATCTAATGCGTAAGCGGCGAGAAGGAAATTCGAGACCCAAGACTCGCCAAATAGTGCATGGCGTGTTTATCAGGTGATAGTACCATTTGAAAGACAAGTTTCGGTATGGTAGTACACATAGGTTACATACCCTATAGAATAAGTTTATTTGGACTCGACCATGGAGCTATAGTATAAGGATGATGGTTCAGATTTAAGACCCCACAAGGTAGCATGTTATGAAGTTAACCGCAACAGGCATAAATTGTCCACAGTAGTTTTAAGCAGGAAATAGGAAAAGAGCAAACCACCTATAATACTAGAAAGTCTCGACTTTTTCAAAGATATATATTTTTGCCATATGATCTATGCACATGACTAAGAAGGGACTGAGTGCGATAAGAAAATCACGAGCAGATGATATTGAATTTTTAGGGATAGTTTTAAATTATTTAAGCTTATTCAGATTGGACCAGAGAGTATGACGTTAGTAAATTAGTACAGGAAGCAAATATTACCATGAGATAAAAGATATGACAATTCCCTCTTAGGTTATGTGATTAAGTATCTATCCCCGATAAGTATAGTATGATATAATTTTGAAAGGGTATAGGGAGTTTAGGGTTAGTTGTTCCAATTTCTCGTTTGAGACAGATGAAATTTCCCTAAGTGTGATCCATGTCTATAGTTCAGAAAGATAGTATACAACCCTAGAATAAAGTCAGATGAGGAGGAAAAGTTAGAAATAACTTTATGTTTCACTTTAGTATTCAGAGAAGAATTAGAGAATATGATGCTAACAAGTGGTTAACAGAAGCATAGTAAGTAAGTTCAAGTAGATACAGTGAATTAGAAATTTTCAGTAGAGTTAGTAGAAATTCGATTTGAGTTGCTTAGTCAAGTTAACACTAGTGAGTGGGTAACCGTCTGAATACACCGAAGGCATGTTAGAACCCAAAGAGTTTAAGTTAAATTCGAGGTATAGAAATTGGTGAAAGAAGAAAATCATCTAAGCAGTAAGAGAGCAAGATACAGAAGAAGAGCCTTTAAGAGTTATCAGAAAAAAGTTTTCCCCAAGACTGACAAAGCTAGTATGCTAGTTATGTACATTAGAAACCCGTTCATTTAAGTAATCTAGTTTTCCCAGTAAGTAAGACTTGCTTGAAGTAAGCCGAAGAAATGAGTCGTCAGTATTTTAGAGGAAATTGGTGGAACCACTAGATGACCACTTATCGCAAACTTAAGAGATCCACAGGCTTTAAACGTCAGCTTTAGAATTAAGGGGGAGATCGTGCGATAAGGTGCCAATATAGAATATGTGTTTCGTAAGTTGATAGGTGTTAAAGGAGATTATGCCAGAGGATCACAGCTGCATGTAGCCAAGATAAGGTGCGTAGAATGTGATTTTTGTCATGCTGTTGAGATCAAGTACTAGGTAATTATGTTATGAGATAAAGTTCTAGATCGAATAGCCAATTTTAAGGGTGTAACGGTTCCCATTCAGAAGTAATTCATACACTATGTGGTACTAATGCCCAGATGTACTCTACTCGTGCCTTTCGTTCCTATATCATGCCTATGTTAGAGCTTTACACTCCATGTTTAAGATAAAAGAATGAAGACTACATATAATAGTAAGCTATGCAAGGGAATGTCCTTTCATGTCTAGCACATCAGGTTGTGCTCATGTCTAAAGTTAAAAACCGCATTCATGTCCCGTGTATTTATCGTACTCTTTTACCCATGTCCACGTTCTAGCTTCTAAGTGATTTCCTATTATGATGTTGATGTTGATAAGGATCGAAGGGAAGGTAACATAATAGTTTAAAGACTAAGAATCCTATGGAACGTACACCTATTCCTTGGACAAGAGGAGAATGCCTTGGGTAAATGACTTATTTCGGCATTAAGGGTATACTAACTACATTTTCACGTACTCATGTCCACGATAGATTTATTCGAGCATCCACTTATAGAAATAGCATAAAAATGATGTTGGTAGGCAATAATGAAAGTAAGTCAAGATGGATGTCCTATCCACGATTCTATGTAACTCATGCTTATGTTCCTCTAGCTAATGTTTTACGATCATGATGAAATGATTCCTTTTTCTTTCTCTAAGTATCTATTCCTTGTTATATTCAAGGTGACTTTTTACCCATGTCTTAGATGCTCGAGGAATGAATTATTCATACCTATAATCCATTCTTTCATGAGCCTTATTTATAACAAGGGTGTTTACTCACGGTGATAAGAGTATGCTATGTTGAACCATGTCCTATTTTTTCGGTATATCTAAATTCTAAAGGTAATGTTTTATCCATGCCTTATGTCTCTGACTCAAGAGTGAAGCCTACAACTTGTGCTCCATGCAATTCACACTTATGCCTTAGTCTTACTTCAATACTCATGAACTCAAGTCCATACGGCATGGTATGCAGGTACTCATGTAAACGCCATGTTTTTCATGTACCCATGTCCCATGTCATGCTATTCACGTATTCACATTTCATGCCATATGAATCACGTTCCCATGTACACATGTTCTACATTACGTCATCTATGTCCAATGCACCATGTCATGTCTGTCCTCTAAAGCAAAGTATCTCATGTGATTAGTACCTATAATTCCTTTTCTCTCAATCCTTTATGATCCGCTTATGATAATAAGCAAGGTATGCCAAGGTATTCCTATCTATGTTTCAGAGCAAACAAAAGTTCCTTTCCTGCACCCTATGGTGCTTATCTCAGGAGTGTTTTAATCAGATTCGACGTATTCATGTCATGCCAATGCTAGAGCTTTATGAATACCTATGTTAGGATCATATTCTTGTTATATGACTCAAGTCTATCGCATTCACACCGAGTTGCGCTTACATTCAAAGCCTAAGTCATACTCCTATCTCATATTACCATTGTGACATACGAACGTCTATGATCAAGTCTCTAAGTGTCCAATCCTACCTGTCTTGGTATTCAACCCTCATGTTGTGACAATCATGTTTTCGACATTTAGATCCCATATTATGATATCCATGTTTACACGTATTTGTATCTCATGACAGTTTCGCACTCATGTATTCATGTCAGCCAGTCTTCATGTATTTATGTCCCACGTCATGCGCCTCATGCCCAGGAAATCATGTCATGTTCGTGCCTATTTGCAGTACTCATGTCATTCGTGCCTACGGATTCCCTTCCAAATCCCATGTATAGTAATCATGTAATCATTCAGCCCATATCCGTGTGTTCAGGCCAGCTCAGTGTTCATGTTAGCTACATTCAAGATTCAGTAATCACGTTATATCACATCATGCATATTAAGATACCCTATGAGTTGTGTGTTGGTACTTTAGTTAGCTGGCAGGCGTTTGAGAAAAGTCGTGAGGGTCTGAATTATGAAGGAATTCCTGCCATAAATTTTGTAGATTCCAGAGTTAGTAGCGATTCTTAACTACTAGTCATAAATTGAGGACAAATATTTCACGATTCTCATTCATGTATGTACCATTCAGTTTCATGTTCCCGTGTAGATGTTTCTATGTAAGCACATATTCAGTTCTCACGATCCACGACCCTGTTCCCACGTAACCATGTCAAGCTCTTATGTTTTATGTCATGCTTCTTTCACGTCATGTATTCAAGCCATGACTAGTCCCAATCTTAACCACGACCCATCATTCGAGGACGAATGATCCCAAGGGGGAGATATTGTAACACCCCGTACCTTTAACTTAAGCGTTGACCATGATTCTAAACTTATAAAACCAGATAAAGAATGTGGGAATTGAAATTTTCTCTTCAGTTGTCAGATAGGGTTTTACGCCCCGGAACACAGATTATATTTCAGTATACGGCCCGTATTTCAAATCGTAAGTTGGCATCAAGATTACTGAGCATTCTGGAATTTGGCTTGAGGGATATACATTGTTAAATACGGACCGTATTTTGAGGAATTGGGCTTGAGGGATATACATTGTTACGTACAGTCTATATTTTGAAATACGGCCCGTATTTAACAATGTGATTGGAATTTGGGAAAACTTCCTTGATGAAAGTTGTAGAGCTTTGAAATACCTTTCCAACGGTATATTATGGGGGTCAAACGGACATATATGCAAAGAGTTATTGCCATTTTACTGAAGAGTCGCAGAGCAGTCCAAATGAAATACGGACTGAAATACGGCCCGTCTTTCAAAATATGGCCAGTATTTTGTCGGGCGTAAAATTTAATGTTCTAGAACAGTATATATTCGTCCATATCAGTCCAAATCATTATTTTTCATTCCTTCAAGTCCTAGAACGACCCCCTACCCCCTCCCATCATCAAGAACACCAAGGTTAGCCTATTCTAATCATTCCAAGTCAATTCTAATATATATCCTTGTAATCAAAACAAGAAATCATCATTCCTAACCTAGGGTTTTCAAGGAAACCCATCTCAAGGTTCGAGATTCAAGATTTTGGAAATCTTCTTCAAAGTTCAAGTCTTTAATTCAAGTTTTAGAGCGATTAAGGTATGTAGAGTTTCTATCCACGTGTGGGAGCGTCTTTGTTCTTCCCCACGCCACGTTCTTCCATGATTATACGCAAGTTCTCCAAAAACTAGGGTTTTACCCATATTGATGATAACCCTGTGTCCATGCCCCATGTTATATTATGTATTAAATTGTTATAAATTCTTCATTGTGTTCTTGATACGTCATTATGATTATTGAGAATCTGTCCGTAATCCATGAAAACCGTACCTTACATTCCATTGGTTCTTACATGCGAGTTTATGAACTATTATGATATTTTCAAGAAAAGCTATGTATGTTTTATAAGTTCATGCAAGAATAATACGAATGATGTCCATGTATATGGTAGTTATGATTCATGAAAAGCCATGGGCAGCAAGTGCCACTTATTTTCCATGTTCATGTTTTTGGGAGTTGCATTAATTACCAAGAAGACTTCAAACAGCCTGAAACTACGTAGCCACCGTAGGATGAGGATCGCTCCACCCATGCTTAGGACGATCTCTCATAATAACTGGATCCTTTCATAATATTATTAAATCTCATGTCCCTAGCAAGGTATGAGTGTTCTGCTGGTAGGACGCAAGTACCAGACCATCTTGTCAGATATATTAACTGCTCTCCCTACTCACGATACTTTACACATGTTATATATGTATATGTACTCATGTTCATGATCATGTTTCAGTTCAGCTCTCATCATGTTATTTCATGTGCCATGTTTATTTCATTCTGTTGCTTTACATACCAGTACATTCAATGTACTGACGTCCCTTTCTATTGCCTGGGGGCCTGCAATTCACGATGCAGTTACAGATACACAGGATAACGGATCTACTCCATAGGACCACCCACGCATCAACTTTTGGTGAGCCCCATCTTCTTTGGGGTTTAGTCATTATTTACTTTATGTTGGTTATGCATTTAAGGTATGATGGGGCCCTTGTCCCAACAGTTCTGTTTAGCAGTTCAGACTCATGTTAGAGGTTTTATAGACTAGACAGTTATGTTATGTCAGATATTTAGAGTCGTATAGCCATCTTTGGCTCATTCTCTATGACAATCCATTTTCATGTTTTCTTAAAAAAGTATTTTATTTGATATTTATGATATCCCATGTTTAGGCTCATCATGTTTATGTCATATTCCGCTCATGTATGCCTCATGATGATTTAGCAAGTCATATGGTTCACTCGGTCACATGCAGTACGACACCGAATGTCGTGTTACGTCTAGGCCATGGTTCGGGGCGTGACATAAAGTTTGGATCTTTTTACATTTCTTTGTGGAATTTAGTGTTATATGATCTATTGTAAGAGTTCCACCAGTTAAATGGCACAAATAGAATGAGTAGACTATGAGTTAGATCTTTGAATTATTTGGTGAAGTATGAAGTGTCAATGTGCTTATTACGTAGATATAAGTACAATGATAAAAATGAATAGACAGTGGTTTCAGTTTTTTCTTTTGGACAGATTTTGCCAAAGTATTTTGGTTCCATTTGTTGCTTAGCATTTAAGTTACCGGACATTTCACAGGTTTGAAAATTTTTAAGCTTCTGCTTCTGCAGTTTTTACAGTTTACAGTTTGAATTTTTTTACGGTTAACATTTACACTTGTTGCTTCTATTTGATGGTAAACATCTCCAACATGTACATAGTATATTGCAGAATATGGTGAAGTTTGAAGTGTCAATGTGCTTGTTACTTGGATATATTACAATGATAAACATGTGTAGTCAAGTAATATATTACCATAAGTGGTATATTATTGACTGCATTTTCACCTAATTACAAACATTAGTTATCAAAATGTATCAAGTAATTCCAAGCCTGAAGTTGATATACAACTATTGTATCAACAATTTAAAGAAAGAAACTACCTAGGAAAAACCTCTGTGTCGCTTAAAATGCACTTTTTTGTCATTTTCTTGTTTCTAATGGTAGTTTGAGCATCTTTAGACTGATATGAAGTATTCAAGTGGTATAAGGATATGACAGTTCCATTATATGATGGAGAATTGGCAGAAACTATAAGTAGAAGGATGCAATATTATGTTAATAAATCAATATTATTTTAGTTTAGTTAGCAGGTTATATAAGTAAGAAGGTTAAAAAAGGAATGAATCAAGCAGAAAGTAAACTGAGGTGTTGATGGGGGCACATTAACAACATTGCATCCTTGGTGAAAGGAAGGTATTTGGTAGACATAGGATATCACATAGCTAACTTTTGTCTAAGGAGCTTTCCCTTTTTAATAACAAACTTCTGGCTTGGCATTGTGGGGATGGGGAGTCTGGTACTTTCTTCCTTTAAATTGTTGATACCATAGTTGATATTATACCAAAGTGTATCAATTAATGCCAAAAATTTTAGCTGCTGGAAAAGATGTCTTTATTTTCTTTGACATAATGTGACAGGAAGTTGTTTTATGTGAAAGTGGTCCATATGTATGGCAAAAATAGTTTGAAAGTTCTGATATTAGTTGTTGGACATTTCAAGTTGTCTAATGTTAAAATGGTCTCATTTTAAATTTTGTTTGGTTAACAGAGAGAAAAGGCTGGACAGATTCCAAAGAAGGGGAAGGGGAAGGGCAAGGAAAAAGTTAGCCAGACCTTAAATGGACCTCAACAATCTGGCAACACCTTAAGAAGCAACTGTTATGAACCTGAATTTTGTACAAACAAATCTCAACAGTCAGGCTTTGAAACTCAAATTGGTACTCAACAATCAATAGCTTATGGACCAGATATTGGTGATGACGAAGACCTAACATTGAGGCCAAAAGTCATATCTAAAGCTGATACATTGTTGTCCATGAGAAAGACAAGAATGAGGCCACCAACTAGTGGTAGAAGAATTCAATTCATTGGAGATGCAAGTGGAGTGTCAGCTCCAACGAACTTGCCTTATTCACCAACAAAGATGACTTGGAGGGAAAATGAAACTGTTACATCCATCCAGTTACAAGATGAAGTCAAAAACAATGTATCAAGATGAAGGCAAGAAAGAGGCAAGGAGAATCAGCCCCTGATGATTGTGACATTTGAATATTGTTTATTTTGTGATGCCTAGACATTTCAAACATCCTAGAATTTAGAGGTTAAAGTTGTTAACAGTTGATTTATGTTATTAAAATTAGTTCAACCTTTAAAGTTAGCATTCATATGTTAAGTATGTTCTTAGTAAAGTTAAGTATTTTGTGAATGATAGCGAATTATGTTAAGTATGTTGTTAATGAAGCCTTGTGTTATGGAATTGATGCTTCAATCTTTTTGTTTGTTTGGTGAAGTCTGTTGTTTGTGTTTCAGAACCTTAGCTATTTTCTGATAAAGCAGAGCTTATCATGCTACTGTGAGAAACTGAAATGTGGGTGTTATCGGATTGAGCGCGAGTGATTTCTCCTATTTCATCAGGTGAGGCAAAATCGCGGAGCAGGTCCTCGGGTAACTCGTAACTCTGTGTACCAAGGCTTTACCGTACATTTATAGTCTATAATTGTCATATTGGCGAAAGGGACGAAGACATAAAAGAACTGGAGTTTAAAAAGCGTGTTCTTGATTTCCTTTAACTTATATAGGGAAACATAACGGTTGGTTAAGGTGTTGTTTCACACCTAGACACTAAAAATGTAGAGCTGTGCTTTAAACAAGAAATGCACGGCTGTATAAAACTGTTCTAAACCAAAAAACGATCATATAACTACATAACTTAGATTATAATACACCAGTACTACAAATGTTGTTCTTTATGTCTTGGTACAAAAATTATAGTATTTGGTCTCGGCATAATCAAGATTTGGATAGAGCTAAACCAAACATGTGTTGGAAATTAAGTAAAGCAATTGGTTAGCATAGTGAGACCACGCAAATCTAATCTTAGGCACAACTACTTAATTTCTGATAAATGTGATTTGGGCAATGAAAAGTCCTTAGGTGCAACTTAGGCTATGGTATTAACTCCTAAACTTATGTCTCTTCTTGTTCCAAGTAGTACCAGTCATATGACTGAATATGTTGATGTGACCATAAAATCCTTTTATAACTTGAAGAATGGTAGAGACCATAAAATCCTTTTGTAAGTCAAGTTTGTACCATTGTTTCCGAAACTTACAAATGAACTCATTAGATAAACAAGTCACATTACAAATACACCTTCGGGGTAATCCAATAATCTTGCCATTGAAGTCATACATTACAAATTAAAGTTGCGTTACAAAAACTTCCATAACAACACAATTACATTGAGAATTACTTTCAATGGTTGACAAAGTACCAAAACAACAAAATTACTTTGGGAATTACTTCCACTGATTGGCAAAATCTAAATAACACTTAACTATAACCCAAACTAACAATACACAATACTAAACTTATATATGTGCCAAATAGAAAGTTAAAGTCCATTTCCTAACAACATATGCCACGAGAGTAACAAGCAAACCAAACAAGCACAAGATGATCAAGCTCTCCTGCACCAATTTTTTCCTCAACTAATATATTGTTACAACATCCACAATAGCAAAAGATTCAAATTCAGCCACCTTCACTGCCAACATATTCCTCTCAACATCAAGAGCATCCAATTTCCCCCTCAACTCTATTATGGTTACAACATTATTAACAACAAAAGCTTCAAAATCAGCTCTCTTCTTCGTCAAATTATTCCTTTCAATATCACAAGCATCCAATTTTTGCTTTTGATTGCTGATGATCTCTATAGCTCTTGGGGAAATTTATCTTTATCCCAATCCCAAAATTTACATGATTGATTTTGCTCAAAATACCACAATATAATCGGCAAAATAATACCTAAATCCAATTAAAATGGAAGAAATGTAACTCAAACGTAAACTTACCTTGGGCATAGGGCACTTGACAAATTGTCTACCAACGTTTTTTGACGTTCACGCAGTGAAACGATTTACTTCAAATCCACAATGACACTTCCTCTTCGAACCAACTGAGTCGCTCGACCCCTCAAACATTCTTACAAAGAGATTTGAGTTAAAAATTAGGTCTGGATGATTGGAGAAGATGAGAAAGGAAGAACTAAGGTTCGGGGTTAGTGATTGGGTTGAAATTGATTGTCGGGGAAGAAGAGCTGGTTGAAATCAATAGTCCATTTTTTTAATCGCATAATGAACCAGGGAGATGGAAATAAGAATAGGCTTTGGGTTGGTCGGGTGTATGAGTCGAGTTTTAATTTAATTTAGTATTTAATTTGTGCTGGTTTAATTAAACGACGTACACCTCTAATTGGAGGTCACGTGTCATATCTGGTATTGTAAAACCAACTTTAATGAATTTTGGTAATGGTGATAATATAAATGAGCTAAACAATTGACGAGTGACATAAATGAGCCATTTCTAATAGTTCGATTATATATTTGAGCCTTTTCCGTATATTAAATTAAACAGAAATAGATGTGAGTTCATGTCACCGGTGTCTAGTAGTTCACGGCAATAGTTATTTTTTTACTTCAGAATTAGAAATAATATAAAATGATTTCAGGGATGTCAGTAAAATCTTGGCCTTTTAAATTTTTGATAATACGTGGCAATATCCTACAACTCCATTGACAAATATACTGAAAGAGAAAAGGATCTCAACTCTCCCTTTTGTTTCCCTTCTCTTTTTCAAAGCTCAAAAATCTCCACTCCCGCGTAGAACCCCATAAGCTTCAGAATGGAGGACTCCATAGCTAAATTCTGCAAAAGCATGGCCATTTTCTGTAACAATCTCCAAAACAGCTGCCACGCCCTCAAAGAGTCCGTCGATCGTCGCCCCATACCTCTTGGTATAACAACTTTCCTACACTTTACCCTCTTTTTTTTCATTCTTTAATTTTGTTTTAAATAGTCCAGCTTTGTAACAGATTCAGCATCGACGACCTTTGTGCAAAGCCTGAATCAAAGAGTATCTTCACTGAGCAGTGACCTCAATGTGCTGGACTCCATGTCTTCCGGACCTGTGTCGTTTGAGGAGTTGTCGGGACATTGCAATGAAGTGTTTAAGAAGAACCAAACTGATCTTCTGTCCCTCCAGGACCGTCTCCATAGTCTTGGCTACATTTCTTCTGGTAAGTAAAATCAATCAATCAATTATAGCCTGGTTGGCCGAGCTTCTAAATCAGCTTATTTTGAAAAACTTTTTTTTTCTGAAGTGCTTTTCAAAAAAGTATTTTTAGCGAAAATAAGTTTGTATTTGGCCAATTAATTTTAAAAGCACCTTTGAGTTGAGTATATTTTTCAAAAAGGTGTTTGGCAGAAGCTATTTTTTTCAGCTTCTGGAAAACAACTTCTGCTCTGCTCCAAGTACTTATTTTCTCCAAAAGCTTAGCCAAACACCTCTCTTTTTTAAAAATAAGCACTTTTGAGGAAAACTAAGCTTGGCCAAACAAGCTATTAGTCAGATGTTGTGGTTGGCTATGTGCATTTTTGGGAAAATTAGGCTCTATGTATAATGGGAGATAATACTTATGCCACGTAGTCCATACTTTCAATTAGTTATGCAGTTTAGCCCATATTTGTGTGTCACACCTTTTATACACTATTATATACTTTTATACAAGATTGATACATTATGTATAATGCTTTCCGCCAGGTATAATGTTGTATACTGGGCTACGTGGCTTAATATTTTACCGTGGGCTGTATATTTTTGAAAATTTCCCCTTTTTGTTATTAATTCTGTTCCATTCAGGTCTAAATTTTGAGATGCTACTTTGCTTATAAAAATTTGCCCTGGAAAATCAGGGGATCTAAAACTAGAGGTTTTGTCAATTTCACACTTATCTGGTTAACACTGGACCTACTTTTAAATGTGACAAATAGTAACTAAACACTAATCCCAAGCAATTGGAATTGCCTAAGTGAACTTTTTATTTTTATTTTGTTATTTCGTTAGTCGAGTGTACATCGATTACTAGTGATTGTAGGTTTTTTGAGGGTCACATACCCATTTTGAATATCCTGCTAAGTTTCCATAAAATTTTCAAAAGATTTTAAATTGGGATATGCTCATTGGAGCTAGTATTAGTGTCACATATGGCATACCTTCTATTTTGATCACTGATGTATTTTAAATGTTTGATCTTGTAGTTTTCTCTTTCAGAAAACAAGTGAATTGTTTTTTTGGTAGAGGTGGTGTATTTTTGTCTTTCTGAATTTGGCACATAGGTGTGCCAAAGTTGGACCTCCGTTGAAATCTTAAAAAATATAGAAATGGGTCATGTGACAAATAACCTTGTTTTTAGCATTATATGATGCACAAAAAAACAGTTCCAAGCTCCCACAAGTCCAAGGGAGGAAAAAACCAGCTCTAAATTCAATCTTGTAATGAGATAGGAATTATTACATATTCAAGGGTCATTGTATGGGCTGTAACATGTAAGTACATAAATTGCTAGAAGATTGACTCTTGAAGGTTAACAAGTCAAGAAAATTCGCAGTATGAAAATTTTCTTACTTGATAGCTATGTTGAGGTAATATTAGAAAGAATTGTTTCAGGAAATTTTCAAAAAAGTTAAGTTATTGAATGCCCATTGGAGCTAGTATTAGTGTTCTGTAGTTTGTACCTTTTATTTATCACCAATGTTGTACGTTAAACTTGTAAAATTGTCATATTGGGGAATATCAGAAATTCTGTTTCTCTTATAACATTCTGCTTTTTGCTTTGAATGATTATCATCTTACTTTTTTTAGTACTTACTTATTGAGTGGTTTGCTATTTTCTTTGCTGCACAAGTCGATCTTATTGATGAAGACAGTGGAGGAGAAGAAGAAGACGCGAAAGTTCGGGAAGATTTATCTGCTGACTGCAGCTTAGACTTCAAGAAAATTGAAGATGATCCTTTGTATCCTTTATGATTGTTTTATCTCTAATCAAGCTGAAATCTTGTACTTGAATCCTCCTAAACTTTTAGGCTCGTAGCCGAATCACAATAATGGATACTCTTTCGCTCGATGAACTCAGTGCAGGTCCATGCTCAACATGGCTTTCCTCTGCCTAGAAAATTAGGGGTTTTGCTTATTTTCATCTTTCCTTAAAAAAAAAAAAACAATCAAAATAATATGACGAAGAAAGAGTTGCAGCACCATCAACTTGCATAAAATTGAATCTTGAATGATTATTTAGAAGTTGGGGTGCGTCCCTTCCCCGGACCCTGCATTAACCAGGGATGCTTCGTGAACTGGGCCGCCCTTTTTAAGGAGATTTTTATGTGTGCTACTTAACATATTTAGGCTGGATGATTCTCTGAATTTGCAGAACCTTGGTCTCTCTGATGTTTGCCTAGCTACCATAGCATCTGAAGGTGAGTTTCATACTGAGGAATCAAATTGCCATATCTTGATGGAATATTAAGAAAAAAATTCGAGGCATGAATTGCATTAGATTCTTCACTTGTAGATTTATATTACATTTATTGTCTTCAACCCCAGGGGCATCGCGAAGACGTATCTGACATATTCCCACCACCCCTCCCCCCCCTCTTTCCCTTCAAAGTATACTTTAGATTTGTATGGAGGAAGAAAGTTTCTTGATGCCTTTGCTCTAGCTTTCCTTTATGATAAATTCTTACTTGTAATATTTTCTTTTATCTCATCTGTATTCTGATTTGTAGCTAATACGATATATGAGAAAGAGGGATTCTATCTATCCACCGAGAAGAAACAGGATGATAGTGATGGTATGAAATTCACATTCCACATCCTTAACTTCGCAAACTCGTCTAAATGTGTTTCTTGCTTTCTGAACATAGGGAAAATGAACGATGAATTAAACTCATCTGAAGATACTCAGTCATTGATAACGGTGTCAGAAGATGAATATGAAAACCTCCCCAAACATATGAAGATTTTAGCTTCATGGCAGGTGAGGTTTCTGTACTGGTGATCTCATTTTCTTGGCAGTCCTTTTCTAAGAAAAAAAAAGGTGCTTAAGAGTAGATACTGAGCAGACTAAGGAATATACTCTGATACAAATAGAATTCACCCATGAAGGTTTTACTGGTGAGATAAAATTTCAAATGGACTACACTATACTATGGAAATTATGCGTAAAAAGGTTGTCCTGCAGCTAAAAGGAAAAAAGAAGCATGTAAGAATTATCTTAGTAGTTTTGGAAGGTGGCATGACCTTGTGCTTTGAGATCTTTGTAAAAGGGTTGCTGAACACCTAAATGAATGTCAAATTATTAATAGCTAAAGACTAAAGTATATCAACTTCAAAACAGTGTGGTTACTTCCCTCAAGTGTTACCTCAACTGATTTGAACCTTGAGTGATTTATGTAGGACAACTATATAAAATTTGTCATCACATATGGATGTTATACAAAAAGTAAATTTGACAAATAGGTAAAATGTGGATACCTCCCACAGTAAATTTGACAAATAGGTAAAATATGGATACCTCCCTCAGTCCTCTTTGAACTTTGAGAGTGTACACAAGACCTTTATTTAATGCTCCCTATCAAATTGACGAAGCTTGATAATATCAAAAGTAGAAAAAGGTACCATTTACTTATCTTCTCTTCCCTCTCGTCCGTAGGTGCTTCAAGGCCAACTTTTGTTGCTGCCCCCTTCCTTGTTGAGTTCCCTATAGCATGAACTAACATCCATATGTTGACCTCCATCCCGCTAAGTTAATATATCCCAAATAGAGAATCATTGTGCACCTTCGGGAGGTCTGATTATTGTTGTTGCTCTTACCGATTACAACAGGTTCCTGAAATTCAGGGTGGTTAAGGCGTCTTCAGTCATCTCTGTTTCACGCACCCGTAACTCAGTTACATATGTTATTCACTCATTGTCTCTTGTCCAGTGATTTAGTGCGCCTCACATCATATGACTGATAACATACATTTGTTTTCTATCTTTCCGCTTCTTTATCACAAACCATATTCGCCCTTGCCAATGGCACCAACACTAGGATGATATGAATTGTCGTGTCTTTGTGTTTCTAGTGCCTTTTATCCTATTAGCAAACTTGTGTAGGCCATTGATTGTTCCAAAATCCTCCATAACCAATCTGTTGTTGTATGTACATATATCACGACCCAGCATAGGGGTTGTCGTGACTAGTGCTAAGTGAGATTAAGTGGCAATGTGTTTTTATTAAGATTAGTATGTCTGAATCTGAATACACATCTGATTATTAAGATGTTATCTCTATGTTTGAATATTAAATAATTAAGACTGTTTGTTAGCAACATCTGAATAAGCATAATTTTATTTTATTCCAGAATTAATGAACATAACCAAAAAAGAAAAAAAAGATACAACTTTTAACCCTTGCGTCCAACATTGACATATAGAAATTTCCCCACTGCCGTAGCCCTTGTATATCCACCAGCAAATTTGAACTTTCAGATCTCCATTAAAATCCTTCTTTAAGCTTCAAAACTCAAATTTCAAAGAAAAGAAGAAAACATATTCAATTATTAACTCATTTATTTTTCCAATCCCCAAAATCCATCCGACCACCTATTTGCACTATCAGACCCACCATTTTTGCCGCTGTAACTCAAGAAAAACCACCACTGTCAAGGTGGTGGTGGGTGGTAGGAGATTAGAGAAGCTATTAGTGGTGCATTTTTGGAAGAGTTCAAGGTCTTCTAAATCTTGTTGTTTTTCATGGAATGATGCTTAGTTATCTGTCATCAAAGTGATTGTCTGACGATGCATTTCGGTTATACACATTTTTTGGGCCAATGGAGGTGTGATTGGGAAGAAGAAATGGTCAACAATAGAAGTTAATACAAGGAATTGGAAATAAATGGTTGTGGTCATTTCAATTTCAAATACGAAGAATGTTTCTTGTGTCATTTGTGTTAGAGGCTAGATGATAGTTTATTGGTTTCATTAATCTGGCGACGAAGGATAGAAGTGAATTGAAGAGGCAGGTTGGGAAGTCCTTCGCTATGGATGATGTGCTTATTCAGGGAGTTAGATTGAAAAAGAAAGAGAAGTTTATATTATAATAATTAGAATTTAACATTGAAGAAATAACAAAGCCAAAAAAGGGTCTGAATGATTTTCAGACTTTGTACAAGATCTGCTTGAATAAGATTTATTTAGACCTATTAAGTGATTGATTTAGGAAAAACAATAAATGCACTGAATGGCCGAGTTCTGAATTGATTCAGACCTCCATCAGGCTCCATTTGTTTGCACTCAATGGAGGTCTGAACCTGAATCATCCGTTTGTCAACATATTAAGTGCATTTTTTTCCGTGTCACTACCAGTTATTAGCATTCTAATCTTAAGTCTTAATATTATTAAGATGTCCATTTAAAATTTCTCGTGAATGTAACTTTTTCCACTACTATATTTATTACCATCGCCAACCACATCCACCACTAGCCACCTTCATAACTTGCCACCACCAACCACTTCCACAACCATCTACCCGTGCCACCAACCACCTCCACCAACAACTACTATCACCACTAACCACTGACCACTGACCACAATTACATCTAAGCCACAACCACCAACCACCTATAGCACCAGTCTCTACTGCACAACCACCATCACCACTACATCTAGCCACAACCACCTCTAGCACCAGCCTCTACTGCACTACCACCACCATCTCTACTATACCCCACCTTCATCACTAGTCACCACCACCAATCATAACTATTACCAACCTCCACCACATAATCACCACCACCAACGATCTTTCTCGCTAGTCACCACCACCTACTACCTCTATGGCTAACTTCTACTGGACAATCACCATCTTCATCACGAACCATCACCAAATATCCATTACCACCGGCTACCACTACACCACCAGTGTCACCAACCTCGTCCGTACAACCATGCACACCACCAGCCACTACCTTATAACTATCATCGCAAACCACTAAGACTGCCCGCCACCACCACAAGCTTTTAGAGTGTGGCTCATGTATGAAACAATTTATATAACCCTATGTAAAATAATATTTTCTCTAACATTTTGTGGATACAATGTTTATTATTAATTTATTTGAATTCTACATTTATTAGATCTTAAGTAAATAAAAAATTTCCAGTCAGATTTAAAAAAACAGTCTTAATTTTTCAATGTTCAGATCTAGATGTGAATATGTGATATCCAAATATTCAAATGTGTATTCAGATTTAGACATACAATAACAACAACATACCCAGTGTAATCCCACAAGTGGGGTCTGAGGAGAATAGATAGGATGTATGCTACCTTTGTGGGGTAGAAAGGCTGTTTTTGATACACCCTTGGCTCAAAAGAAACGTAGTCAATGCAGGATTGCAAGAAAAATAAGACAACAAAATGTCAAGATACAAAACAAATGGAGCAACACATAGTACTACACACATAAGGATAATGATCTATGCGATACCAAAATAGTACTACTATGAAAAGGAGGAGAGGAGATGGAAAGGCTAGCCCCCCCCAAATGTCCTCAGTCAGCTGAAGCTGTGCCATGTCTTGTCTAATTACCTCCCCTTAGTTCTTCTTCGGCCTACCTCTACCTCTTTTAACTCCTGCAACCACCTATCTCTCACACCTCCTCACTGGCACGTTCTCACACCTTCTCTTCATATGCCTGAACCATTTCAGTCTCGCTTCTCTTATCTTGTCCGCCATGGAGGCCACTCCGACCTTGTCCCGTATATCTTCATTCCTAATTCTATCTCTCCTAGTATGACCACACATCCATCTGAGCATCCACATCTCCGCTACCTTTATCTTCTGAACGTGAATGTTCTTGACTGGCCAGCATTCTGCCCCATACAACAATGGTGGTCTAACCACCACACTGTAGAACTTACCTTTCTGCCTAGATGACACCTTATCACAAAGAACCCCGGAGGCGAGCCTCCATTTCATCCACCCTGCTCCAATACGGTGTTCGACATCATCGTCAATTTCCCCGTCCCCTTGTATTATGGACCCAAGATACTTGAAACTTCCTCTTTTGGGTATAACTTGTGCTTCGATATTCACTTTCACATCCTCTTTTGGGTATAACTTGTGCCTCGATGTTCACTTTCACATCTCTCTCTTGCGTCACGTCACTGAACTTTCACTCTATGTACTCCGTCCTGCTTCACCTGAAACCTTTATATTCTAAGGTTCTCCAAACTTCCAGCCTATCGTCAACTCCAGTACACTTCTCGTCAATCAAAACTACTATCCTCTGCAAATAACATACACCCCGACACCTCCTCTTGACTATGTCGCGTCAATTCGTCCATCACTAAGGAAAATAGAAATGGGCTAAGGGCTGATCCCTGGTGCAACCCCATCACGACCGGAAAGTGTCTTGAATCACCTCCCACTGTCCTAACCTGGGTCTTAGCACCCTCGTACGTGTCCTTAATTGCCTTGATGTAGGCCACAGACACACCTCTAGACTCCAAGCATCTCCAAAGGACCTCCTGAGGTACTTTATTGTATGTCTTCTCCAGGTCAATGAACACCATGTGTAAGTCTTCCTTTTTGTCCCTATATTGCTCCACCAATAACTTGACAAGATGAATAGCTTCTGTCGTCGATCGCCTCAGCATGAATCTGAATTGGTTCTCGGATATCGACACATCCCTCCTCATCCTTATCTCGACTACCCTCTCCCAGACTTTCATAATATGGCTTAGCAACTTGATACCCTTATAGTTATTGCAACTCTGAATATCGCCCTTGTTCTTGTACAACGGGACCATTGTACTCCATCTCCAATCCTCTGGCATCTTTCCTAAATATGATATTAAACAACCTAGTCAACCACTCCATACCTGCCTCCCCTGCGCTCTTCCAAAAGTCTACTGGGATCTCATCTGGCTCGTCGCTCTTCCCCTCCTCATTTACGGATAGCCTCCTTAACCTCTCCAGCTTTTATGCACCTACAGTACCCAAAATCTCTACGACTCCCGGAATGTTCTAACTCCCCCAGCATGATATCCCTGTCCCCTTCTTCATTCAAGAGCTTGTGGAAGTACGTCTGCCATCTCTGTCAACTCTCTGCGGTTTCTACCAACACTTCACCATTCTTGTCCTTGATGCACTTCACTTGGTCCAGGTCGCTAGATTCTCTCTCGTCTTGGCGAGCCTATACAAATTCCTATCCCCGCCTTTGCACTCGAGCTCGTTATACAAGTGAGGTTCTCGCTCGGGATAACCTTGTAGTCTTTGCAAACACCTCTATCACCCTTCCTAAGGAGCAAGTAATCTATCTGAGTCTTAGCCACCGCACTACTATAGGTCATCAAGTGCTCTTCCCTTGGGAAGCTCGAGTTAGCTATGACCAACTCAAAAGCATTCGCGAAGTCTAAAAGTGAAACTCTTTCCTCATTTCTATCCCCAAAGCCGAACCCGCCATGCACATCATCTCAATAAAATCAAACAGGGCATAAACCCATCTAGCAAGCTGACCCTTTTTATGATAAGAATTTGCCGGTCTTTCCTATACTAAGAGCAACTCTAGTTTTAACTCTGCCATTGTTCAATCAACTTTGTCATGCATGACCCCAGAGATACTCATATGCAAGCCTTCACATTATTGCAGTATCTAGGGAAACATTTGCTTTTCTCTACGCATGGTCACCTAGATAGAATTTTTTTCATACGCGAACTGGGCTGGATCTTTAGATGACAGAAGATCTACATCCGGTTACTGTACACTCGTAGGTGGGAACCTAGTTAGTTGGAGATGTAAGAAGAAAAGTGTAGTTGCAAGATCAACTGCGGAAGCAAAATATAGAGCTGTAGCCTAGGGTGTTTGTGAGCTTCTTTGGCTACAAAAGTCACTAGAAGAATTGAAATTATCTGGAAAAGGAAAACTATTTTTGTAATGCGACAACAAAGCTACAATCAGTATGGTTCAGAATCCTATTCAACATGACCAAACAAAACATATTGAAATTGATCGGCACTTCATCAAAGAGAAATTTACTAGTGGCACCTTGAGTTTGCTTCATGTACTGTCAAAAAAACATCTAACGGATGTGCTTACAAAAGGCCTCAACAAATGGATTTTTTTCCCTTTGGTTTGCAAGTTGGGCATGTGCAGCATCTTTGCTCCAACTTGAAGGGGAGCGTTGATTGTTAGTTAATTAGCATGATTTTAGGTGACTTTATTTTTCCTTTACAGTAATTATAGGAATAAAATATTTCCTTTTATTGTAATTGATTGTCTTTCCTTAATCAGTTAACATTCACTTGTGTAAATACCCCTTCTCATAGGATGTAGACACATACTCTAATACAAAGAAGCCTTTACTTCTTTCTCAAATTCTACAGGTACTAATGTACTGAATGCCATTATACTTCTTTTTCCGAGTGTTGTATTCTTAGCTGTTAGAGTGTTTTTGGACACTTAACTATACTTTAACTGAACTTCAATCGAAACTTTGATATTCCATTTGGAGCAATGCCGTTCCATTTTCTAGACATTCAGAAAGAAAATTAAACTTTCAGCAGTTACCCTACTGCTGTAAGTCTTGTAGAAGATGATAAATGCTTATTTCTAAGTTGCTATACTTGTTTTTCACCTTCAACAAAAAAAAAGCTTTTTGGATTGCTGTAATGCTTTTCTTTCTCTTGTTTTTTCTGTTCTGTTTCATCTTTCTTGTTCCCTTGTATTCATGGTTTATGGCTTCCACTCATACACTAAAGTACTGAAATACTTTTATAGGAATTAGTTGTTGCTGTTGAGAAGATGAACTCATTCCTCCACACGAAAAATACTAGGCCATACTCCTTCCAGCAAGCTGAAATTGCGGAAATAGGGTTAGGTATGTATTTTTCACTTTGTTCCTTTTTCATTTTGTAGTTGTGTCTATGTTAATTGAGGACATGGAAGTGTAGTTGTCATTAAATGAACATCTCCATTCTAGCATTAGTTAATGGCTCTAAATTATTTTATGGTGTGGTTCCTCTGACAAAATTTCCACTTGCCTTATTTACGGTGTTTCCTTTAGGGAAGATAGGTTGGCATCTTGTCTATCGACTGTGAATGCATGACTGAAAGATGCAGATTGCCTGAACCGCAAATTAATGGATCCGATATGAATTGCCAATGTGTACCTTGTTTAGATAAATCATATATTTGTAAATTAGATTCCAAGCATGTCATGGTCATGGAAATATAATTCAGAGTATTGTTATAGGGTGATCCTCTAGGAATTTGAATACTTTGGCCCTTTGATGGTTACCCTGCAAAGGAATATTTGCTTCATTTCTATTCACGTGGGAATACGTTTCTTGGAACTGTGTGGGGAATGGGATGGTGGGATTTGACTTTTTAATACTGTTTGTCACAATTGATTAAAACTTCTCTTCAACGAAACCACCCTGACACTAACCTAGACATATTATACACTAAGTGCCTTTATTTTGTTTTAATTATATTACCTATAAAATTTCTGCTTCTAATAGTTTCTATTTCTGTCTGTCTATCATTTTTTGTTAATTTCTCACTCCAATTCTAATAGAGTTGAGGTTATATTTCACTAGCTTCCATTGTTATTTCGCTTTCCATTTTTTTAATATAGTATATTGTCTTTACGTTAGTCAAACATTGGTAGCCACTTCCTACATCTACAATAATCCTCTATGCACTTATCTTTCAGTTTATCTTAGCATGAACTTTCTCCACTGTAGAGACATAGTTTTTAATAAATATCTGCCACTTCTCTGTGTTGAATAACAAAAGGATGACCGTACAGGAGCAACTAAAATATGACGGGTTTGAAGACTGAAAACTACGGAAGCTTTGTGCCTTTTGTTCCCTAAAATATGTAGAATTCTGTCAAAATTATGGAGTGTAGTTGAACAGCTTTGCTAGTTCAATCCCTGGTAACTATAGCAATTTTGTTCGTCATGCAATGCTTCTATTGAGCCGAGGGTCTCTCGGAAACAGCCATCCTACCTTGGTAGGAGTAAGGTCTGCGTACATTATACCCTCCCCAGACCCCAAGATGTGGGATTTCACTGGGCTGTTGTTGTTGTTGTTGTATGCAATGCACAGATGCTTCTATCAGGCGAATTTTTTGTTTCTTGTTGATTTATTAATAAAATATCTGTTGTAGAAACTTAGCTATCCCGCATCTATTTTTGTCACAAATTCAAGTCATTAGGACTGATCCTAGGTTTTCTTTGAGCAATAGCTATAACAACTTGTGAGCTAGTTTGCAAGTTGCTCAGAGAGTTAAAATTTGGAGAAATCAATCAATGGAACTTGTGTGTGATAATCAAGTGACCCTTTATATTGTGTCAAATCCGGTATTTCATGAGAGGACTAAGCACATTGAGATTGACTGTCACTTCGTCAGAGAAAAGATACTCAGGAGATACAACAACAACATACCCAGTGAAATCCCATAATATGGGGTCTGGGGAGGGTAAAGTGTACGCAGACCTTACCCCTATCTCGGAAGATAGGGAGGCTGTTTCCGGAAGACCCTTGGCTCAAGAGAAAACACGACGAGAAAAGGTCAGATACGTACAAGCAGTTCAAAGCAAAATGAAAATGAAACTAAAGAAAGCGAAAAAGTCATGATAGAGCAGTCTGAGAAAAGGAAGCAGTAGCTACCACAGATAAATAAGATAATCGAAGTACAAGAAACAACATATAGTAGCAAGAATCAAAGGACAATAGACTAGAGATCAAAATTGCGACTACCTACTAGCCCTCTACCCTAATCTGAGTCCTTCATAACCTCCCATCTAAGGTCATGTCCTCGGTAAGCTGAAACTGCGCCATGTCCTGTCTAAGCACCTCTCTTCAATACTTCGTCGACCTACCTCTACCCCTTCTGAAACCATCCATAGCTAACCTCTTCCACCTCCGCACTGGGGCATTTGTGTCTCTCCTCCTCACATGCCCAAACCATCTCAGTCTCGCTTCCTGCGTCTTGTCCTCCACTGATGCCACTCCCACCTTATCTCAAATATCTTCATTCCTAATCTTATCTCGCCTGGTGTGCCCACACATCCATCGCAACATTCTCATTTCCGTAGCTTTCATCTTTTGGACGTGAGAGTTCTTGGCTGCCCAACCCTCTGCCCCGTACAACAAAGTCGGTCTCACAACCACTTTGTAGAACCTGCCTTTAAGTTTTGGTGGCACCTTCTTATCACACAACACTCCTGAAGTGAGCCTCCATTTCATCCCCCCTGCACTAATACTATGTGAGACATCACCGTTAATATCCCCATTTCCTTGTATAATAGATCAAAGATATTTGAAATTCCTTTCTTGGATGGCGTGGGTACCAAGCCTCACTTCCACGCCAGCCTCATAGGTCACGTCACTAAACTTACACTCCATGTACTCTGTCTTGGTCCTACTCAACTTGAACCCTTTAGACTCCAAAGTTTGTCTCCAAACCTCCAGCTTAGCGTTCACTCCGCTGTGTGTCTCGTCAATCAAGACTATATCATCTGCGAATAACATATATCATGGCACCTCACTTTGAATTTTCCGCGTCAAACAATCCATCACTAAGGCAAATAAAAATGGGCTAAAAGCTGATTCCTGGTGCAACCCCATCTTCACTGGGAAGTGCTCCGAGTCTCCTCCCACTGTTCTTACCCTGGTCTTGACTCCCTCATACATGTCCTTGATCACCCTAATGTACGCTATAGGTACACCTCTAGCCTCCAAGCATCTCCATAAAACCTCTCTTGGCACTTTGTCGTAGGCTTTTTCTAAGTCCATGAAAACCATGTGCAAGTCCTTCTTCCTCTCCCTATACTGCTCCACCAGTTTCCTCACAAGATGAATGACTTCTGTAGTTAAGCGCCCCGGCATGAATCCGAACTGGTTCTCTGAAATGAACACGCCTTTTCTCACCCTCATCTCCACCACCCTTTCCCACACTTTCATAGTGTGGCTCAACAGCTTGATCCCTCTATAGTTGTTGTAACTTTGAATATCACTCTTGTTCTTGTATAAAGGAGCCATCATACTCCACCTCCATTCCTCGGGCATCTTCGCCGTTTTAAAAATAACATTAAACAACTCAGTCAACCACTCCAAACCTGCCCTGCCCGCACTCTTCCAAAACTTCCCAGAGATCTCGTCAGGCCGGGTAGCTCTTCCCCTGCGCATCCTACGAACAACACCCTTAACCTCTTCCACCTTTATACTCCTACAATACCCAAAATCGCGACGCTTCTCAGAGTACTCCAAATCTCCCAACACAATGTCTCTGTCACCTTTCTTGTTTAAGAGTTTATGGAAGTATGACTGCCATCTCCGTCTAATGAGAGCTTTCTCCACCAATACTTTGCCATCCTCATCCTTTACGCACTTTACTTGATCCAGGTCTCGTGCCTTTCTCTCCCTCGCCTTGGCTAGCCTGAGCAACTTCTTATCCCCGCCTTTGTCCTCTAGTTCTGCATATAGGCGTTCAAAAGTTGTCGTTTTTGCCACCGAAACTGCCAACTTCGCTTTCTTTCTCGCAATCTTGTACCTTTCCCTATTCGCCCGCTTCTCCTCATCATCTTTGCTGTCTACTAACTTCGCGTATGCCACCTTCCCTTGGACTTCTCCATTCTACCACCAATCCCCTCGTTGTCCACCACGGCGACCTCTCGAGACTCCTAGAACATCCCTAATGTAGCTCGCCGTCGTATCCCACATACTGCTCGCATCCCCCCTACTCTCCCAAGCCCCCATAGCCATCAACTTCTCCCCTATCTCCTGGGCACTCGACAAAGTCAGACTTCCCCACCTGATCCTTGGCCGGTTATCCACGACCCTCTTTTTCTTTTTCTTCTTCCTCATAATCTCCAAATCCATCACCAAGGGCCGTAAGGTTCTCACTCAGAATGACCTTGCAGTCTTTACAAAGACCTTTATCCTCTCTTCTAAGGAGCAAAAAGTCTATCTGCGTCGCAGCCGTTGAACTACAGAAGGTTACCAAGTGCTGATCCCTCTTCGGGAAACTCGAGTTGGCTACCATCCAAAAGCTTTAGCGAAATCCAGAAGTGAGACTCTACCTCCATTCTTGACTCCGAAGCCGAAACCTCCATGCTCATCATCATAACCCCTCGAGGTTGACCCGATGTGTCCATTGAAATCTCCTCTTAAGAATAACTTCTCAGTGGGCGGTATACCTCCCACCACTTCATCCAAATCCTCCAAAAAGCGCCTCTTCTCCTTCTCGTCCAAGCCTGCTTGTGGCGCGTAAGCACTAATAATGTTCAAGGTAAACCCTCTCACGACTAACTTAATCTCCATCATCCGGTCATTGACCCTCCTAACCTCTACGACTTGGTCCTTAAGCTCACTATCTACTAAAATGCCTACCCCATTCCTATACGTCGACTTACGCGGGAACCATAACTTATACCTGTCCACATCCTTAGCTTTGGATCCTACCCATTTGGTCTCTTGGACGCAAGCTATATTAATCCTCTTCTTCTTTAGAATCTTAACTAGCTCTATGGACTTTCCCGTCAAAGTCCCAATGTTCCAGGACCCTACTCTCAACCTAGACGCTCCCTAAACCCACTTACCCCCCCTAACCCTAGCCCCCGTCCCCGATCGAGAACATGACCCTAGTCTACCATCGCTCACTAAAGCCACTAAGGCAAATATAAGCAAATCAAAGATTGAAATAAAACAAACAGAAATCAATACTAAAGCACAGTTAGCGAGAGACTACAGGCAAGTTAGGTTACTACGACAATAAAGATAGCACTATAAGCTAGATGAATAAAGGCAAGAATGTAACATCAAGAGTCAAGAATGCATGGCAGGCAAGATTTAACAAGGCTAAAAGACACAAGAATTGATATGAGCCACCAAAGGTACCAACTCCGGGTGGAAAAAATAAAAAATAAAAAAATATAAAAAAACCTGTTCGCCGTCGGAGTTACTGTTCACTGCCGAAATTACTGTTCACCGCCGGAACCTGCTGACCTGGACGGAAACCTACTGGTGAGGGGTTTCCGGGTGCAGAAACGAGAAGACAAGAAGCAAAAAGCAAAGAAAAGAGAAGAGAAGAGGAGAAAGAAGAGAGAGATCTGGCTGGAAAAATAGCCTACCGTCGGTGCTCGCCGGCGAAAGAGGAGAGAGGGAGGCGTACCTGATGGGGGGTCACTGCCAGGGAAGGAGTGGGGGGGGGTGGGGGTTGCTAAACTTACCGTTGGGAAAGAAGGCGGGAGGGGGGGAGAGGGAGGAGTGATAAATGATACTCAGGAGATATTGTTACAAAATTCGTGAAGTCGAATTATCAGCTTGCAAATATTTTCAGCAAGTCCCTCAGTGGTCCTTGTATCAGTAACATCTGTAGCAAGCTCGGTATATATGACTTATATGCACTGGTTTGAGGGGGAGTATTAGATAATTGCTGTATATAATGCTATGCATAGAGTCCTACATTGGAAAATAGGTACTCAGTGATGTGTAAATGATGTATATAAATAAGGCTCAGTGTAAGACAGTTATGTAATGCATCTTAATAATATTTCTCACCTGCCTTTACTTTTCACAAATCTGTTTCTGGGAGAAGGATTTGGCTCAGGATATCTTCTGGCATTTCTGGTGTTTACTGGTTTGCCTAGAACTCTAAGATTGGGATTTCAGCATTTTCACGTTCAGTCGTGAACTGAGTTCTGCTTGGGATGTGATGATTGTGACAAGACAGCTGACTAATCTTACTGCCACAATTGTTTGGGAACTCTATAATTTGGAATCAATGGCAAAGAGATTGAGCTGGCGACAAGAGATGGAATAACGTTTAACTGTGAGTGATTCCATGGCACAGGTTGATCCTTCTTTGCAGGAATTTATAAGTGGTGGAAAGTTTAGTGGTTATGATCACTCAGTCAGGAAGTGATCTTCACAATAAAGATGCTCAATATGCTTTCGAAGTGTTTGTAGTATGGCAAAGCTCATTTAAATTTCTTTATCATATCGTGAGATCAACACATGAATTCGTGGCATTTTATGATAAATGGTTATGCATTGAACGGATTGGGGGTTGATAGATTGGATTTGTATGGTCAGATGAGGGAGCTGCGTTTGAACCCAAACGAGTTTTTTTTTTTTTTTTTTTTTGAAGTTTCAGGGTTTGTGCCAGTACAGATATTGAGGTTTTTCATGAAATTGCACAGCTGTTTGAGCTTGAGTGGTCTGGCATCTATTTGTTTCTTTGTGGTGTGACTACTTGAGCTTTATTCAAGAACCTGACCGAACAGTCTCTGCATATCCATTGACTGGCAATTCAAAGGCAAATATCTTTGAGCATGCCCTTTTTGATTCTGGTTTACACGTTGCAGAAGCTAGTAGTATATGGGAGTTATACAGGGGATTTAAACCAACTATTCTTGTCGCTGCTGAAGCCAAAGCTGTGCAAGGAAAAAAACTGGACCATCAAGTTCAGAGTTCAGTCTTTCAACAGCTTTCAGCCTCTCCTTTTGATCCAAGTTCAGCTCCTCCGAATTGCAAGGCTCTTATGGTGTTTCTTATAGCACGGAAGAAGAAGATCAAACCAGTAGATCTCATGGTTTCAAGTGCGCGTAATGCTTGCAAAGAGCTGGCAGTTTTTGATCTGGAAAGGTCTGTCCATGACCTTGCACTAAAGGCTTGTGTTGAGGGTAACATAACTGTTGAAAATGCACTTGTTGATATGTACAGAAAAGTTGGAAACATGAGCGATTGCGGAGAACATTTGATGATCCAGAGAGCAATAAGATTATTTGAAATGTAGCAACTGCTAGTGCATATGGAACAATTAAAATATACAGGCCTATCTATGAATACAGTCCAAGAATGCAATATTAATCATCAAGGGGTATTGTTATTTTCTTCTTGAGGATAAGTTAGTTGAAGCTATAGATGGGCAGAATGCTGTGTGGGGTATTTGCAAGCAGGTGGAAACTCTATTGCAGAAATGCGGAAGGACAAAAATGCTCGATGCAATCAAACCATCTCCAAAAGAGCTATATGAGCTAGTCAGAGAAGTTGCTGGCGAGGAGTTGGTGGAACTGCTGCAAATTGAAAACAAGATTCCAAGAAGAAAGGCCCTATTATCGTTGGAAAAAAGTGGTATAAGCATATTGTCTGAGAGGGATTATATCAGTACAATGGAAGCTTTTGGGTCTAATGAAACAATTCAGAGTTGCTAAAGAAGGGTGGCGGCATAAAATAAGGCGCAAGATTCAATTGGAAAATGCTCTTGTTTACAGCTTGCAAGATTGACTCAAAGACAAGAACTGATATATTTGGTGTTCTTCACAATTTCCATTTGATCCTGACGGTGTTAGTTCTTTCATTTTCATATTATCACACCCTGAGGACAAGGGTTGTTTGAAGGGAGGGATCTGATATGACCTAACTGTCTAGATGACCAACTCACGTGAATAGCCTTTTATTACCAAGTGAGTTAAGCTCATTTTAGCAAAATTAATTATGGCTTACCTTAGCAGTGCATTTTAGCTTCTCTAATACAGCTAGCTAGGTCTATAAATAAGCTCTTTTCATTTCAACTTTCATCTTTTTGGCGGAAATAAAATAGCCATAGTTTAGCTTAGCTTTTGAACTCTGTTTTCCCTTTGCTGCAATAATTTTCTTTACCATCAGTGAACTCCCATTCACAGACAGTGTCACGATGCAATTAGCTCCAACTTTAGGTATGATATAAAAGGATTTGTTATTAGTTGCTATAACATTGAGCTGGCTTGTATGTCTGTAAAAGTATGTGTGCTTTTTTAAACCTATGTTTACAACACTAAAAATATCTGTTCACAAAGAAATTGAAAGAAAGAGCCAATCATTGTGCTCCCTTTCCGTTTATTTCCCTGCAGTCAAATTAGTTTATTTGTTTTTTCTTTTCCAGCTATAACTAGCCGTAGAGTAACTGGTTCTTTATTGATGCAGGGCATAAAGCTAGATCTTATCTGCTGCTGCTGATCAGAATGAGTCGAGTAATAGTAGAGACAAGTGGTGGTTTGATTTGTTATAGTATACAATGAGTGCAGAGATGAAACCCATTGACATTAACATGTTAGCAATATTTAGCTGAAGTGTGTTTTTAATGTTTTGGTCTTCTTGAGCACAAAAATGTGAGGGCCTAACAAAATTTGATGCTGCATTTAGTATTGTATTATAAACTCATTCATTCGCATTTTGAAATGCTAGTGAATGTTGGTATTACGTTGCTTGAAATTCTTTTTTTAACTGTTAATGTACGGATAGCGTACATGCACAATGATATCTCATGGGGCTACCTCTCACCAACTCTTACATTAGATAATTCTGTTCATCAAGGCTTAACAAATGTAAAAAAATTAATGATTTTTTTTTCTCTCAACTGAGGTTTGAATCTGTCTCCCATGGTTCTTATTCTTCAGCTGCTGCGAGAAAGAAATAGAGACTTAGGTGTTCATATCCAGTTATATTTGTCTTCCCCTTTACCCCTTTGTCCACCTTGTAAGCTGTGTTTGATTATTATTGGATGGGTGGGGGTAGATAGGGGAAAAGAAGACTCTCCGGAAGATGCTGTGTAAAATTAATTTTGAAAGCAAGTGGAACTACATTTGAATGTGACAGCTGGTAATTAATTGATTTGGCTGAATTGTCTGGCTAAACAATTACTTGATGAATGCTAAATTGACCACAATTGCAGGAGTGTAATTACACTAAGAATCTATTAGGGAAAATTTAGGAATATGCTCATTTTCAAAAGTGCTTTTCAGTGAGTTCGAAAACATATTTGGAGCACCAACAGTTAGTGATTTGACTAAAGCATTTGAGAAGTGTTTTTTATTAGTATTAGAAAATCATTTTTTTTTTAATTTTTTTTTAGAAAATCAGTTTTTTAATATCTATTTTTTTTATTAGTATTAGAAAATCAGTTTAAAAAAAAAAAAATACTCTTGAGCATTTTTTACAAAATGAACCTACACATATTTATTTTAGGCTGAATCCATTGGGATACACCTAAAGCTTGCAACATCTTTCACTTGGATATCTCAACTAAAATTTGTACCATTTAAACACCTCCACTGTGCCATTGACAATTTTCATTGACTCAACTAAATATGTAAAGAGTGTGTAACACACTTGCCGATGACATGTTAAAGTGGCGAATTAAATAAATACACGTAGCTTATATATATCCAAAATAATTATTAAATATAAAATATGAGTAGAAAAATTATTTTAAAATTATTTAGTTAATAAAAAAGAAAAAATAAAGAAAAGATAAAAATCCCATATTCTAAGCCTGGTCCCCACCACACTCTCATTTTCTTCAATCTTCATTCTTCCTCCATAATCGCTACATCCACAGCTTTCAATCTACTCCATTTTATGAAATCTAAATAAGAGAAATCATTCTATTAATGATATTTTTCCATCTTTAAATGAGCTTTAATGAAGTCTTCAAATTTTCATATCAACTTCTTCAATATAAAGCGACGAAATTTCTGGAAAGGTGAAATTATGTGTTTTTTAAGCTGGGTTTCGTTATATTTTCTTGAATATACTGGTGGGTTTGTCTCAACATGAACCCCATACTACCACACCATATCTTTAGTGCAAAGACAACAACTGCCAACTTTAAATCATCAGTCGGATAATTCTTTTCGTGAGCCTTAAGCTGTTTGGATGCATAAGCTACTACCTTATCATGGTGCATTAGAATGCATCAAAGACCAACTCCTGAAGCATCACAATACACTACGAACCCTTCGGCTCCCATCTGGTAACGTCAAATAGGGGTATAAACACGAAATTTTTTATACCGCGATTTCGGTATAATGGTATTCAGTACAGTATTTGGTATGCTTTTTAAAAAAGTTTGGTATTCAGTATGGTATTCGGTATTCATAAAGAAAATACTGAAATACCGAATACCATACTGAAGTATATAGTTACATATATAATTCATATATCTTAGTATTATAATACTAACAAATATATAAACTACTGGTATTAGAAAACTAATTGTTTAAACGTTCAAATTTTAACTACTCTATATTGATTTAAATGTCTTTTTTGTGTAATTGACTTACGAAGGCGATTGTTTGTACTTTCTTTTGAATATTTTTACATGTGTACGGTGTTAATACAATATAATTGAGACGTTTCTTGAGTAGTCGAAGTCATAGTTCTCTATATGTACGTCGATGTCGAACAAACTATGGTACCGATTAATTATACCGCAAAATACCGAAATCGAATTTAAAAATACCGAACCATACCAAATTAATTTGGTATGGTAATGGTATAGTATTTTTATAAATCGAAAACTGCAATTACCATACCGAAGTATCAAATACTGTATCATACCGTACCATGCCCACCCCAAGCGTCAAAGCTGGGGTAGAAGTCAACTTTGTTTTCAATTCTTCAAAATTTCGCTCACATGCATCTGACCATTGAAAGTTGACCTTCTTCTGAGTCAACTTATTCAACAAAGCTGAGATAGAGGAAAAACCCTTTACGAACCGTCTGTAGTACCCAGCCAAATCCAAGAAACTTCTTATCTCTGTTGCTGAAGTGGGTATGGGGAAATTATTCATTGCATCAAGTTTTTGGAAATCCACTTTCACGCCTTCTCCAGAAATTATACGGCCTAGAACCGTTATTGATTTCAGCCAAAATTCACACTTTGAGAATTTCGCATAAAGCTTGTGATCTTGAGGTGTCTGTAACACTATTCTGAGATATTCTGCATGGTCAGTCTCACTACGAGAGCAAACTAAGATATCATCAATGAAGACAATGGGGAATAATAAGGCTTGAAACCCCTGTTCATTAGGTCCAAAGCTGTTGGTGCATTCGTCAATCCAAACGACATGACAAGGAATTCAAAATGGCCATAACGGGTCTTAAAAGCGGTCTTCGAAATGTCAACTTCCTTAACCTTCGGCTAATGGTACTTTCACACCCCGAACCTGGGCCTAGACGTAACACGAAGGTCGGTGCCTGACTGCAAGTGACTGAGCGAACCACATGGCTTGTTGAATCAACATGGGACATGTACTGATGCGGAAAATAATTTAAAAACATGAATAATCTGGATAAAACATGCGGCTTCATAATAATACTAAAAATATTATTTTAAAACATAAGTGCGAAAATAGTCTGAAAACATTATAGTGTAACCCACAAGGCTGAACATAACTGAATACCCAACATGAAATACTGATTAATCTATGAAACCTCTGAAATGAGTCTGGAATACTGAACTGTTGCTGGGACAAGACCCCATCATACCTGACTGTCTAATATAACATGACTGCTGAAAAGTAAAAGACAATGCCCCGAAGTAAATGGGGCTCACCAAAGAGCTGATATGATGAAGTCCTAACGAACAGACCCGTCGTCCTGAAAATCAGTACCAGAATCGTGAAATGTAGGCTCGGGAAAAAAGGACGTAAGTACACTGGAATTGTATTTGTATGTAAAGAAACTGAATGAATGAACAGTGAGTCGGGTGCTCGAGGACGGGCAACCCAAATCAATAACATGGATACATGAAGTAATGCGAAACTGAAACTGTAATTGTAGAGTGTAATTGAGGCTGTAAACTCTGAAACCTCGACATGATCATGATCTAGCATGATCAAGCGGTAACATGAGTAAAACATTTTAAATGGGAGAGCCTTAGTATAACCGACATGTAACCACCACGTGAGCACGTGGCATCTGATATCTGCCTCATCTGCTAAGTCATCGTACCTTGCCGGATTATGAGACATGAACATGACATGACTGGATCCATTAAATTACCCGCAATGGGTAACATGGAGGAATCGTCCTAACGGGACGGAGCGATCCTTATCCTATGCTGTCATACGTAGTTTTAAGTATATGACCCTTCTCGGCAACTCTATGCTATGCCCAAATGAATGAACATGTACATGGTTTACTTAAAACCCATGAAATTCATAAACATCATTTGTAAATAGTTTTACATGAATATATCTACGAATAGAAATAATATCTGCCCGACATGAAAACATGTGAAAATATGAAGATGGAACAATTTGGGTTCATAACTTCTATCTGAGAACTCATGGAAATGATAACATGAGCATACATGGATCACAGACAGATTCATGGCAACCGTAATGATATACATGAATATAATTATCTGAAACATGATTGAGCATATATATATATATATATATATATATATATATATATATATATATATATATATATATATATATATATATATATATATATATATACATACAATTATCTGAGGTTTATCATGAACTGAGACATAATTCTCTAACTCTGAAGAGAAATAGCATTTTCGTGAATTAAGCGTGGCGTGGGAAAGAACAACGATGTTTCCTGTTACACGTCGAAAAATTCCGAATTTGTTGCCTTGTGGATAGGCTAATGTGAGCTTAAGGTAATTATGATATCCTTACGAGATTAAGGGAAGTATTAGGTAGCTTAAAGTGCGCACCATAAGATTTTGAAGTCATACGAATATGTGAAATTTAGTTTGTTGAAGGAAGTGAAATATAAGTCGTGTTCGGAAAGGTTTTCTCTATAATTGAGCTAATATTTATTTGGTGATGTCTTGAGGGACTGCTATAGGGCCTATTGTATGGTTAATGAAGTATTATGTAAGTGCCAAGAAGGTTCCACGAGGATTGGCAGTCAAACGAATCAACGAGAAGAAGTTTCGTACAACTGGGAGTTATACGACCACTTATACGGTCTGTATAACTTTATACAGTCCATATAAGGGGGGTCCGTATAACTCGACCTTTACAGAAAGGGACTTTTTCATGGTAGTGTTATACGGTCCACTTATACGGACCGTATAAGTCCATCGGGCAGATTTTTTTTTTTTTTGGATGGGCCTTGTTCTTTTATTTCATTTTTCATATTTCCACAAGTCTTGAGAGCTCCAAACCCTTCTCCAAGCATATTCCTCTCCAACCCAAGAGAAAACAAAGATCAAGAGGCAAGAGTCAAAGTGTTCATGTGTTAGAAGGTTTCCTAGGGTTAGTAGACTACAAGAGATTCTTGGGTATTGAAGCTAGGGTTTTTACATAAGATGATAGCTGCTCTAAAGCTCATTCCCATGAGATAAAAGGTTAGTTTTCATGCTTATTTCATGGTATCATGAATGCTTGGTTGTTGAACAACTTGGGTAGAAGAAGAAAGTAGAAAACGAGGGCTAAATGCAACTTTTATGATGATTTTGAGTAGTAAGCTAACTTGAGTAATGATTCTTAGTATAATATGGATATAATATTGTTATGGAAGGTAGTAATAGTGATGAGGAAACATTGTATGAAAATGTGCTAAGAATGGGTGTGAAGTTGTTAGTATAAGTTGAGCATGAGAATGAATTTTGAAGGCTCAATGGAATGTGATTACTTGATTATGATATTGTGGGTGTTATTATGGATGTTGGGAGTTGTTTTGTAATATGGTGGAAGATGACGAAATAGGGGAAATGCTGGCCAATTTCCATTAGATCATGAATTGTCCTAGTTTGAATGTAAGAGTATCATTAGGGCTTAACCATGATATGAATCTTTATAAATGTAGATTGTTCAAGCTTCGACGGTGAATGTTAATTAGTTAAGAGGACAAAAAGGTATGTAAGGCTAACCCTTCTTTCATTAAGGCATGACTCCTTTGCTATATACCCTCTCATGAGTTCCATAATATCTTCCAAATGACTCTATCTCTAAGTTACTAAAGCTTATGATCCCCGGTACTTTCACAATGCTATTACCTTCCTTATATGATAGTTGATCCTCTAAAGATAGATATAACGAAAACGATGATGGTAATGATGTTGATGATACTTATGGACTTTTATGTATACGTGTCTAATTATATATGACTATTATGTAACACCGAGCTTATATGGCCGGGTATGATACTTATCGCGCGCGCACCTCTGCAGTTGGGTACAGATAATACTGAGCCTTGGTAGGGCCAGGTATGTACAACACTGAGCCTTGGTAGGGCCAGGTATGTATAACACCGAGCCTTGTCATAGTCGGGTATGTGAAACACCGAACCTTCATGGTCGGGTATGATATATATATATATATATATATATATATATATATATATGTAGGTCCCTATGAGGGACAAGTAAGTAAATATGATGATGGCCACTAGAGGTACAAATGGCTCTACTACTTCCCGATTCTTCCATCTTATGCTATTTCTTATGCTCTTACTATGATGTTGATTATGCTTTATATACTTAGTACATTATTCGTACTGACGTCCTTTTGTTTGTGGACGCTGCGTCATGCCCGTAGGTGGACAGGGAGATAGGCTTGATCCATAGATTTCTTGTTCAGGGACTGCATAGAGGAGCTCCATTTCATCCGGAGCTACAACTTTTGGTATTATTATTTTGTGTACATAAATATGGCATGGCGAGGTCCTGTCCCGCCTATATGATGTTAAATACTCTTCTTAAAGGTTCGTAGACAGTTGTGTATGGTTAGATGTCTTTCAGCCTTGTCGGCTCATATTTTGTATATTATTTTGTTAGCCTCGTCGGCTTGTGCATATGGATATAAGCATTGTTGTCGGTGATGATATAAATGCGTTGCTGCCCAATGAGATTAATATTATTGATGTATAGAAATTATGAATAAGCTATGTGGCTCACCTAGACATGAAGGAGGATATACGATAAGAAGTGCCCGGGTGGGTTAGCACCGGCTGCTCATCATGGCCCTCCGGTTAGGTCGTGACATTTTCACACGTAGATAGAAGCCCTACATACCTGTAAACACTCCAATCAAGTGAACTAGGTTGATACTCTGACGAAGAACACCAAAACCGTAGCTTTGAATCGCTTGAGAAGGATTATCTTTGAAATCCTATGTTTTCGTTTGAGAGGAGAGGAAAACACCCTTCAAGGGGTTTTCTACGAAGTAGGAATGACTGAATAATGAATTTTTGGGTAAGTGTTGAATTTATAGGATAGGTTTGAGACGGGGTTGGCTTACTGAGCGAGCTCCATGATGAGAAAACCGAATTGCATTCATGATTCAGAGGCTTAGAAAACCAAGACGTGGAGTGTTAGGATCAAAATTCGTTTCTAGTTCAGTGAATTAATGTTCTATATCAATTATACATGCCGTACATTATTGTACAGGACGTATCTTGCAGACCGTACCTCACAGGAGAAAAATCGTAGCTTCTGGAATTTGCCACTCGAGGTATGACCACATTGTACAGGCCTTATATTATTGTACGGGCCATACATGATGACTGTACATTTCCCGACACAGTAAACAATATAAATACGGGGGTTCAATTTTTAATTCTATATTTCATACTCTCAAGACCTAAAGGTTTACTTCTCCCATCAATCTCATACATTAAGGTAAGCCTATTCCAAGCCTCCCAAGAAAATTCTAACATATATACATGAATTCTAAGCAGAAATTCATAGTTTCAAACCTAGGATTTTCAAGAAAACCCATCTCAAGGTTCAAGGTTCAAGGTTCAAGATTCAAGCTTTTGGGATTCTTCTCCAAGTCCAGACCGTTATTACAAGTTTTGGACCAATTAAGGTATGTAGGGCTTGTATCCACGTGTGAGAACATCTTTGTTCTTCCCCACGCCACGTTCATCCATGAAAGTACAAAGATTCACCAAAACTTAGGGTTTCCATTCAAAGTCATGACGACCCTAAGTTACATGTATCATGCTACACCATGTTTGTTACTAGTTTGTTATTGTATTCTTGATATTCCATTTTGGTTATTGGGAATCTGTCCGTACTCCATGAATACCCATGTTTTGAATTCCATGGGTACTTGAATGCAAGTTATGAATTATTATGCTTAATTCCATGAAATCCTACGTGTTTCCATGTTTTCATACAAGTTATAATATATATCTATATTCATGTTATATTACACTTACGAGTCATGTTTACAATCATGTTTATGTAACTCATGGGCTTGTAAGACAATTATATCCATGCTCATGTTTTGCGAGTTGCATAGTGTATCACCTCGGACCTTTAACTTAAGCTTTGACCATGATTCTAGACTTAGAATATCAGATAAAGAATGTTGGAATTGGAAAATTCTCTACAGTTATCAGATGGGGATTTACGCCCCAGAATACAGACCGTATTTCAGTATACGGCTCGTATTTCAAATCGTAAAGTGACACCCAAAATCACTGTGTATTCTAGAAATTTGGCTTAGGAAATTATATAGTTAAATAAGGATCGTATTTTGAGATACGACCCGTAATTGAGTGATCGTAATTGAGGAAGGAGTTAATGTTGTCCATTGTTTTGGCACCAATATGGGAAATATAAGAATTGTTTTGAAAAACAATCAAGTCATAAGAAGAGTCTTTGAGCAAAGCAAAGTTGGAAGCCACTCTTCGGGTCATGTTTTCAAGTGAGTTTGTAGAAAGTCTTATTTCCAGCGACCATAACCCCTTTAATAATTGGGAATTTTGGAAAACTTCCTTCATGAAAGTTGTATATCTTTGACATACCTTTCCAACGGTATATTATGGAGGTCAATCGGGTATTTGTACAAAACTTTATGGCCATTTTACTAAAGGTTTGCAGAGCAGTCCTGAAATACGACCCGAAATACGGACCATGTAATGAAATACAGCCCATATTTTATTGGCCGTAAACTTCAATGCTCCAAAACAGTATATATTCGTCTATATCAGTCCAAATCATTATTTTTCATTCCTTCAAGCCCTCGAACGACCTCCTACCCTCTCCCATCACCAAGAACACCAAGGTAAGCCTATTCTAAGCCTTGTAAGTCAATTCTAATTATTCCAAGTGAATTCCAACATAAGATTATGAAGATTAAGCACGAATTCAATGTTCTTAACCTAGGGTTTTCAAGAAAACCAATCTAAGGGTTGAAGACTTAGGCTTTTGGGATTCTACTCAATTTCAGACCATAGTTACAGGACTTGAAGCGCATACAGGTATGTGAGGCTAACTATCTACGTTAGGGAGCGTTTTTTATTCTCCCTATGCCTCATTCTTCATACTTGTCAGTAATTTGACTAAGAATACAGTTTACCCCTAGTTTCATGATATGTTGTAGAACTGTTATCTTCTAGGGTTGCAGTTACAAAATTCGTTCATGGTTGTCAATTTGAATATCATGAACTCAGCATGTAATATTTGTAGACTTATGTATTGTTACCACATGAGTCTCAGTTTAGAAATTCAGTATGCTCAGAAACAGTCAATGCTTCCAGTTCAGTCCAACATGTCTATTTCAGTTCAGTATTATTCATTGTTGTTATGGTCTCAGTCTTTATTAATTAACCATAATTGAACATATGTCCCAAGGGCACAGTCTTATGTATACGTATACTTGGCTGAGGCCATTGACTAACGCATTACTAGGCCAAGGCCATAGCGTGCATTTATTATTGGGCCGAGGCCCCACATATGCAAACACAGAAAAATAGATGATTCAGATACAGAGCAGGGAGTATTCATATCTCTACTTCCTTTGCTATCACAGTTTACAGTTATCAGTTATCAGTTTCAGTTCCAGTACTTTGCTGCTTCAGTTGCTTTATATACCAGTACAATTCAAATGTGTTGATTGTCACGACCCAACCCCGTAAGCCGTGACTGGTGCCCGGCCTGGACACCCGTATACATAATCTTTAGCTATATGTTCATTTCACAACAAATTCAATATGGATCATATAACGACCAAACCATGGTCTCAGAACTATCACATAAATATTCATATAAATGAAAGCCGACAAGGCTGCTATCACAACATGATAATATTTGCAAGCCGGCGAGGCTGCTACCATGATAGAATAAGCATACTGATAACACACACACAACTGATCACGTCTGAATACGACCCACACACATGTCCACAGACCTCTAAGAGTTTAACGGTAAAATATGACGGGACAGGGCCCCGTCGTACCCTTAAACAACATATGCATATATTTAGATCAAAAGGATCTATACCAAAGTCTGGGCTCCGGAACAACGGAACTCTCCAAAATAGCAGAAGGGAAATCTTAAGATGTCGGATCACCAAAACGAGTATCTGCAGCTACGGGCATGAAACGCAGCCCCCCGAAGAAAGGGGGTCAGTACGGAATATGTACCGAGCATGTAAAGCATGAAATACAGTAAACGGGATCATAACTGAAATAAGAGGTACAGAAAATGAGTACAATAACCAGAATACCAGTACTTGCTTTTGAGACATAACTCATGCACATCAATATCATATGTCAGATCCGGCCCCATTATGGGACTCGGTGAATATGGTCGCCACCCCGTCTCTAGCGCCATAACACAGCATACTCCAGAATATAATATAACTCCGTAACACAGCATAACTCCGTAACACATCATAACATCATAACACAACATAACTCCAGAATATATATATATATATATATATATATATATATATATATATATATATATATATATATATATATTGTACCCGGCCCTTTAATGAGGGACTCGGCAAACAATGCAGTGGAAGTGTGCACGATAACATACCCGGCCCGGGACTCGGTGAAAGATATATTGGGGTATGCACGAGCAGAGTAGTGAGAAACTATATGCAATTCAAAACATTTTTTTTAGGACTCAATAGGATAGTCAACACGAATCATCGTTCGCAATTTCAAATAATAATCATACCATATACCTTTCGGATGTCCCTGTGGATCATATCAAAATGGAACTTTGAAATCATGTGTACATATCAATATATATATAACAAAACATACGTTATGGGAATCAAGAACAATAGCCATCCTAGTGGCTCTAAGAATAGGAATTTCCTTTGGAATCGTATATATATATATATATCGTATATTCATTTCACAACGATCATGCCAAAAAGAAGGAGGGTTAGCTTCACATACCTTTAGCGCTTATTCGTCACACAGTATGTATATGCTGCCCAATAATACTTCAACCTATATTAAGATGCCAACAACTACGTTTAAGTTACGGGGAGATTCAAAACGTATTCTAACGTTAGTAACTCCTTTCTAGATGTTTAGACGACATTTTCTCTTGTATCCAAACCAACCACATACAACCAATCCTACATCAATAATTATGTGTTCAATACCAATCCGGGCAGCCCACACAATATTCCAAACAGCCCACATTCACAACAAGCAATAACAATTCACATACGGTTACTACATTCTCAAGCTACTTCTAATAGTTCGTAGTATTAACGTTTGCATGTAACAACTTATAACAGCCCATCCAACATACAACATGATGTATACTCTTAACTTATAATTAGTCTTTCCAACTTAATGAAAACACAAGTCCAAAACAGTCCCTAACCAACAGCACATCCAAAACATTCCCTAACCGACAACATAACAATGTTCGGAATTCTTGCAAACGTTTACGAACATACTAAGCCAACCACATACGATTTTTACACATCATTTTATGTCTTATTTTCATATAATTTCAGTAAGTTATGACCAGCTATCCACACGACAAGTACAACATCAATTCATACGCAACTACGCTACATCGTCATTTCTATAATCCTTACAACAACTCACAAACGACTTTAGTTTCAACTCCAACCATTAAACACCTTCATTTCCATCATAAATTTCATGATAATAACAATCAAAATATCAAGTAAAAACAGTTCACTAACTTACTCACAAAACAGTCCACACACGGTTTCAACATGCTTCAACATCACTCACATAAAATCATAGATTCACTTTATTTTCATACTAACACAACTTCACCTTTAACCTTCCAATTCTTTTCATTCTTTTTACCATGAGATCTATGATAGTAACATCCATATTTATTAAAGAAAATTAGTTCATTAATTCCACCAAAACAGTCCCCTCGGTCACAACAACATTCCAACACCAACGTTCATGATTTTATGCATGCGATTCATGTTCATCAAGTTACAACCATACTTCAACATCAACACCTATAACCTCATGGTTATTACCATGTTCCAACATCAACACACCTTATTTCATGCATACAACTTATATTCACACATCTACATCACCCTTAATACATGAAAAAAAAAGTTAGATCTTACCTTGACAACTTGACTTCTCTACTTGGCTAGAGTTGGTGACTTGAGATAAAAATGGTTCTTGTTGCTCCAAAGACTATCTTCACGTTCTAGGGACCTTCTAAAGGGTTGAAACACCTTGGAAAATAATTTTTGGATCAAGACTCAAAGAGCTCAAAAATCAGCCAAGCTTGGCCGAATGCTCTCTCTCTCTAGGCTTAGGTTTTCTTTCTTTGTGTTGTGTAGTTGAAATGAATTGTGATGGCTGATTTCTTGGTCATTATTTGGTTCAACTTTGATGCCTACAAGTTTTCACATGCTCCACTTATGGCATGAGTCATTCCATTAACTTTACACTTAAAATTTTCTAATTTTTTTCCTCAACTTTCGGCTAGCCTCCTTGGCCAAACACCCCCCTTTGTCTCCTTTCTTATTTCTTTTCAATTGCTTACAAGACAATTGTAAGTGTGTTGAATGATTCATATAGCACCCTTTGTCCTTTGTAATCATGCCAAGATGGATGATCAATTTTTAATGTGAAATGATCCCTCCACCATGTTATGTCTTCACAAAATAATGTATACTTTCATAAAGTAGTGGATGCTTCATTATTCAATTGCATGACTAACTTTTTCTCCTCCAAATTTCAGTCCTATGGCCGAATGTAGCATGTATATTTCTTCCAATTTAATTGTCCACAATATATTGAAAATGTAGTGGATGAATCAACATTTATTTGCACATTTGTATGTCATCCATTAGCCTTATTTTAGATGACTTTGAGTCATCCTTTTACCTTGGACGTTGATGCTCTTGTTGACTCACTATTGTCACAAATTTTTACTTAACACCACAATTAAGTAATTCCTAATCTCCAATAACATTTTTATACTAAGTAAAATTTATAACCGATTAGTTCTAGTTTAGAAATTAGAAATCCGAGGTTTCTATCTCATGTCGATTCCTCCGCGAATAACTCGACGTATAAAATACGGGGTCTAACATTCTCCCCCCATTTAGAACATTCGTCCTCGAATG
This sequence comes from Lycium barbarum, assembly GCF_019175385.1. NCBI lineage: Eukaryota > Viridiplantae > Streptophyta > Magnoliopsida > Solanales > Solanaceae > Lycium > Lycium barbarum. Next base: position 93,243,264 of record NC_083338.1, read on the forward strand.
TTGAATTGGTCCAGTAAGGTCTTATACAAATTTTGGGGCGTCTCCCTTATCGTTATAACGTACAGTTTATCAGGCAATTAATATAATCAAGTGAGGAGTTGAAGTTACTTGTAGGCGTAGAGAACAAGTAAGGATACTTGTCTTTCATCTCCTCTTCGGCTTCCCAAGTCATCTCTTCCCTATTGTTATTTCGCCATAATACTTTGACGGAAGCCACGTCCTTAATTCGTAACCTCCTAACTTGCCGATCAAGTATAGCTATAGGCTGCTCCTCGTAGGATAATTCCTCTGCCACTTGGACATCATCTACGGGGAATACCCTGGAAGGATCGCCTATACATTTGCGAAGCATTGACACGTGAAAGAGTGGATGCACTGCTTCCAAATCAGCCGGTAGGTCTAACTCGTAGGCAACCTGGCCTACTCTACGGACAATCTGATAAGGTCCAATATATCTCGGGCTTAGCTTCCCTTTCCTGCCAAATCTCATGACACCTTTCATGGGCAACACCTTCAGGAACACCCAGTCACCAACCTGAAACTCTAAGTGTCGACGTCGATTATCTGCATATGATTTCTGCCGACTCTGGGCCGCCAATAATCTCTTCTGAATGAGCTTCCCCTTATCAACATCATGCTGAATCATATCTGGGCCTATCAGCTAGGTCTCACCAACATCAAACCAACCAATAGGTGATCTGCACTTCCTCCCATACAAGGCCTCATACGGTGCCATATGAACACTCAAATGGTAGCTGTTATTATAGGCGAACTCAATAAGTGGCAAATGATCATCCCAGCTACCCCAGTAATCCATAATACAGACCCGTAACATATCTTGTAATATCTGAATGGTACGCTCGGCCTGTCTGTAAGTCTGAGGGTGAAATGTCGTACTGAGACTCACTTGTGTCCCCAATCCCTCTTGGAAGGATCTCCAGAAGTTATCTGTGAACTGGGCTCCTCTATCAGAGATAATAGTTGTGGGAACCCCGTGAAGTCTCACTATCTCCTTAAGGTACAACCTGGCATAATCCTCTGTTATATCCCGTGTTTTCACACGTTGGGAAAAATTTGGAGATATCCTTGACTTGTAAGAAATAAGGTTATAATTAATTTTTATTTGACATAGGAGTTGTGTATGAAAGAATATTAATATGGAGGTGTCGAGGAAGGCTAAGGGCAAAACGTGGAATTTCAGAAATTAGCTTCGGGAATTGCAAAAATAAAATTTGTAGCCAATTGGGCTTGTAAAATAAGAAGTAAAATGAGGCCCAAAAATTTTGTAGGTGGCCGGCCAAGCCAATGGCCCAAGCCCATGATTTGGTTAATACCATGTGACCATTTAATTAAGGGACTATTATATACATATGAAGGTTCAAGAAAAGTTAGAAGAGAAAGAACAAAACAAAGAGAGAGCAAGAGAAAGGAGTTCGGGTTTGGCCTTGGAAAATCACCATAAAAAATCTCCCTCCAAAAATTAATTTCTTGTTGAATTCCTACTAATTCAAGGTCCCTTTTCAACTTGGTGTAGTTGGTTTGGAAGAAAGAGGCCTTGGTTCATCAATTTGATCATTTGTCCAAGTGAAGAAGACTAGAGGAAAAGGTAAGAATTTATCCCTTATTCTTGTGTTATGAAGTTTTGTTTGTGTTGTAGTATGTGGGAATGAGTTGATTGTACGGAAAAATGGAAGTTTACCAAGTGGGTATGTATATAGGCATGTGGCCGTGTATATATGTATGTGTATAATTATAATGTGTTGAATTTATATCATATTCTAGTTGTGGTTGGGGTGAAATGCATATTGGAAATGAAAGTTGAATGAATTTAATAGAAGTTGAAAAATAGTGATGTAGCCGTGGGGTGTCTTTGGTAGAATGATAATGAATCAATTTTGTTTAGCAAGTTAGTAGTGTTGTTGTGATGTTTGCAAGGTACATGAAAGTAAAACGATATAAGTTTGTTATGAAATGGAATGTAGAAGTTTATGTCGTTTTAGAATGATTTTACGACATTATGAAAATGAAGTTATTAAGTTGCAAATTATGATGAGTATTGATGAAGTTGGAAGCTAGAAACATATTATGAATATGTTTGTTAAAGATTAGAAGTTTTGAGTGAATTATGACTTTGGCGGAAAAGTTGTATATTATGTATATCGTGTGTATAACTTGAGGAAAGGATATGAAATGTTTCTAAATCTATACTGTGATAACCTTGATTGATAATGAGTGTGAAATCATTGATATTAGTTTGAAAGTTTGGGTTGGAGAGAAGGTTATGGCAATTGTCGGCAAGTAGAACTAGTTGTGCCATATTATGTTTTTGATGTTCGTTGTTGATGTTGATGTTGTTGTTTGGGTTGTTGTTGATGATTCTGAGCCGAGTTGAATTCTCGGGAGTGCTATATGTATAGGGGAAGTGCTGCCGAAATTTCGGTAGACAAGTATGAGTTGAATTGAATTCGTAACATCTATAACTTACAATTGGTAAATGTGACCATTTGCAGATTTTGGACGAAACGGGGAGTGAGCTTGGATAGGCTTAAAAAGCTCAAAAGGTATGTAAAGCTATCCCGAGTCTTCTTTTGGCATGTCCTAGAAGTACTAGGATCAGATTTACGCCTCGGAGGATATTCTGCTCATCGGAACCCGCGTCTGAAATTGTTACATTTGCAAACCTTCCCCAAACTTTATGAAAAGTTATAGAATGCCCGTAGAACCTTCGTAGGTGACCCCATAAGCTGAGAATGCATAATTTGAGCCCACCGCCTTGCTTGTTCCGAGGTGGGCCCACTATTTCCGGTTTTGCCCTTAATGTACTTAAGTCTTCTTTTCGAGCGGTCTTTGAAAGAAATGTTTTGACTACCATTCTAATTACCTAATAAACGTCGTTTTAAATATTCCATTAAGTCTGATAAATTGTTTTGATACTCGAAAATCATTTACTATGATTCCTTCCGACTTCATTAGATCGGTTTGTCTTTGATATGCCTCATCGAGTCTATGGAAACATTCATGATATTTTAATTGCATTAGTCTCTCACTACTCCATTCGTGGATGCCCCAATGTTTCCCACACTGAGCCCGGGCCAGGATATGTTGTCAAGCGTGATCCCCTGCATTGTTCGCCGTGCCTCGATGTGAGGGGGCAGGTATTTGCGTACATGGGTTTGTGGAGTATGATGTGTCATGTCCGCTTGTTCTGATATGATTTGCTATGGCCATTTGATATGACATACTATGCTACGGGGTTATACCCTATTCTGATTCTTCTGTGTTGTGGCACCAGCGTCGGGAGGGTTGCCACGTTCTGTTTGCCGAGTCCCTTGGCAGGGGCCGGATTTGATATGACATATGTTCTGTACACACTCTGCATGTTTTGGAATTATGTATCTGATACTTTGGATTTTCCGGTTACTTTCTGTATGTTCTGCACCAGTTATGGGTTTGTTTCTGTAATTCAGGCTTTACATATTCAGTACCTATTTCGTACTGACCCCCTTTCTTCGGGGGCTGCGTTTTCATGCCGCGCAGGTACCGACGACAGGTTTGCTGATCCGTCAGCTTAGGATCTCATTCTGCTATTTTTGGAGCGCTCTTTTATTCAGAGCCATCTTTTGGTACAGTCTGTCACTTCTATATATGTATATTCTCGTTCATGGGTACGGCGGGGCCCTGTCCCGTCATATGACTTTGTCGGTCTGTGGACATGGTTGTGGGTTGGGGTCTTTCTGTACAGTTGTGTGCTTATGTTGTGTTTGGGCGATTCCATTCGCCGCGGCGGCCGGTCCGCATATATTTAAATGTTGCTTTGTTGGCCCTGTGTGGCCTTTGTTGGTATTTTCTGCGTGCAGGGTATATGGGATAGTCCGTAAAACAAAGGAAACTCTGCGAAATTTTTCTGGAGATTATCTAAATTGGAAATAAAGCCTTGTCGGCTTCTGCTATATACTAGAATGTGTTTGAGTGCCCAGATCGGGCACTAGTCACGGCCTACGGGGTTGGGTCGTGACATCCTCAGCAGAATATGTAGTCCTGACTGGAAGGAAATGGGCTGACTTTGTCAACCTATCAACTATGACCCAAACAGAGTCATATTTTTGCAGAGTGCGAGGTAAACCTATGACGAAGTCCATATTGATCACCTCCAACTTCCAGGTCGGAATCTTCATCTCCTGTAATAATCCTCCAGGCTTCTGGTGCTCGACCTTAACCTGCTGACAATTCGGACACAGGGCAACAAACTCTACTATATCCTTCTTCATGCCATCCCACCAATACAAGCATCTGAGGTCATGATACATCTTCGTTGACCCTGGATGAATAGAATAACGGGCACAGTGGGCCTCTCCCATCACCTGTTATCGTAACCCTGCAACCTCAGGTACACATAATCTATCTTTGTATCGTAGTACCCCGTCAGGTGCAACCTTAAATGGGGCCTCTTCCTTTTGAAGAGTTGCATCCCTATGATGTACAAGGATAGGGTCCTCGTACTGGTGTCTCTTTATCTCTTCTATAATAGAGGACTCAGCAACTCCCCGAACAGAAACCCAGCCGTTATCAGAATCGGCCAAACGGACTCCCAAATTAGCTAACTGGCGAATCTCACGGGCTATCTCCTTCTGCTCTGGTTGCACATCTACCAAACTATCCATAGATCTACGGCTGAGTGCATCTGCTACAACATTTTCTTTCCCTGGGTGGTATAGAATATCAACATCATAATCTTTCAGCAACTCTAGCCACCGCCGCTGCCGCAAATTCAGCTCCTTCTACTTAAAGATGTACTGGAGACTCTTATGGTCTGTATAAATGTCAACATGCACGCCATATAAATAATGTCCCCATATTTTTAAAGCATGAATCACCGTTGCTAACTCCAGATCATGGGTGGGATAATTTATTTCGTGCTTTTTGAGCTGTCGGGAGGCATAGGCTGTGACCTTGCCATGCTGCATCAACACATAACCTATCCTAACACCGGAAGCATCACAATAAATGACATAGCCTTCCAGTCCCTCGGGAAGAGTTAGAACTAGGGCTGTAGTCAATTTATCTTTCAGCAACTTGAAACTCCGCTCACAAGCGTCGGTCCACTGGAACTTAGCTGCCTTCTGGGTTAGCCTCGTTAAAGGCGCTGAAATTGAGGCAAACTTCTCTACGAACCTTCTGTAATATCCTGCTAGCCCTAGAAAGTTGCGTACTTCAGTAGGTGTCGTAGGTCTAGGCCAAGTCCACCGCCTCAATCTTCTGCGTATCTACCCGAACGCCATCGGCTCCAATAATATGTCCCAAGAATGCTACTGAAGTCAACCAGAATTCACATTTAGAGAACTTAGCATACAATTTCTGGTGCTGGAGCACCCTAAGTACCGTTCTCAAGTGATCTGCATGCTCCTCTTCTGATCGTGAGTAGACCAGAATATCGTCAATGAATACGATTACGAACAGATCAAGAAATGGCTTGAACACTCTGTTCATCAAATCCATAAATACCGCTGGAGCATTGGTCAACCCAAAGGACATCACTCTAAACTCGTAATGCCCGTATCGGGTCCTGAATGCAGTCTTCGGAATGTCTGCCTCCTTTACCCGCACCTGGTGATAACCTGACCGCAGGTCTATCTTCGAGAAACACTTAGCACCCTGCAACTGATCAAATAGATCATCGATCCTGGGGAGGGGATACCTATTCTTTATTGTTACTTTATTCAGCTGCCTATAATCAATACACATCCGCAGCGACTCATCCTTCTTCCTTACAAATAATACCGGTGCTCCCCAAGGTGATGTACAGGGCCTTATGAAGCCCTTTTCTAATAAATCTTTCAGTTGCTACTTCAGTTCCTTCAGTTGTATTACTCGTTTTCCAAGCTATATATGTCATAACGCATCGCTATACTGTAATCCCACTCGCTTTCACTTTCATTACCACTTGTCTTTTATTCTGAACTTTCCCTATAGAACTTTGTAAGTCTTTCTTGTTTGTTCTACATTTTCTTTTCCATTTCATACTAGTCACATCGTATTATTATTATTATTATTATTATTATTATTATTATTTTTATTATTTTTATTTACTTCCTTGCTAGGCTTTACTCATTCCTAGAGCAATCCTTAATATCTCACAACTGCCTTATCAATACCTTCATAATTCGTCGTAACTCTTCTTTCTCCGTACTTTTATCTCAATCATACTACTACTCTTTTTAACTGTAAACTCATTGTAATTTATCCCTACCTATCGGTCCACTAGATACCTCAATAAGATGCTTTGTTAAGATTTGCCACCTTTTCCTAAATCATCCCTTAGTATTACAAGCCCTTCCAAATAATCTTAGCATTTTATCAATAGCACGTGGAACAGATGATCCATGACAGCTCACAAGTTTGAGTTTTCTTTCCACGAATTCCATCTCCAATTAGTTGATTAAGAACTAATAAAATGTTACTATGAAGCATTCCCCAACCACCACCAGAAGAAAACTAGAATATGATAAGCACCACAAGACTTATTAGTGCTTGATTCACATGGTTTACCTCCATATTTGTTCTTGGGTCGAGAGCGAACCATTCAGTTCACAAACTACTTGTTGTATGCTTTGTACTCTACCAATAAAGTGAAACTTAATTGCTCGACGTTTTTGCCCTACAACATGAGCTTTTTATAAGGCAAAATGTGGTTGGAACGTATTCTAGTCCGTTCAAATGAATTGCGAATTCGCTACTCATATACGCTTCTTCAAAACAAGGTCTCCCAAATAAGAATGATGCCTCTTATGGATGACGTGGGTTTATCTCTTAAAGCTTTAGTCCAACATAACAAATTTACCCTATCGGTATCGATTTTCAAGACATATTATGAACTTATATCTCATTATTTTTTTTTTCTATTACTGGAGAATTTAGGCAGTGTTTCCTATGTACTTCTTACTATCCCAAAACCTACACGCAGGAAATACCAACAATGCCTAACAGGGCCAACATATATACGTATATATCATATCATATCCACACAGGCTCCTAATTTCCAGCAAAAAGTATAGAGATGCCGGGACTTACCTCACATATCGCACCTCGAGACGTACCTGATCCTTTAACGATCTGTCCTGTTATACCTTCCTATCTACCTTCTCTTTCATCCTTCAACTTTACATCTCAATCATATTTCGATATTCTTACCTTATCCGACATGCCTTTTCGCACCGTTGTTTACCTGTGTACTTTGTAGCTTCCAATATCATCAGTCGCCTTCTTCTGTCGATGTCATTCTTCAGCTGAAATAACCGGTTAGTAAAAAGGAATTTCATTTCCTATGGTTGGGCTCTATCGCACGATCTTAGGTATGAAAGAAAGGTAACATCCTAAATATCCTGTAGCTTCCTGTTAATAGATGTGGTGCACAACACACCGATAAACAAGACTCTACTAGACACGGTCTGTAGACACTCCGAGGATAAACTGCTCTGATACCACTTTTGTCACGACCCAACCCCGTAGGCAGTGACTGGTGCCCATCCTGGACACCCGTATACATACTCTTTAGCTATATGTTCATTTCACAACAAATTCAATATGGATCATATAACGACCAAACCATGGTCTCAGAACTGTCACATAAATATTCATATAAATGCAAGCCGACAAGGCTGCTACCACAACATGATAATATTTGCAAGCCGGCGAGGCTGCTACCATGATAGAATAAGCATACTGATAGCACACACACAACTGATCACGTCTGAATACGACCCACACACATGTCCACAGACCTCTAAGAGTTTAACAGTAAAATATGACGGGACAGGGCCCCATCGTACCCTTAAACAACATATGCATATATTTAGATCAAAAGGATCTATACCAAAGTCTGGGCTCCGGAACAACGGAACTCTCCAAAATAGCAGAAGGGAAATCTTAAGCTGTCGGATCACCAAAGCGAGTATCTGCACCTGCGGGCATGAAACGCAGCCCCCCGAAGAAAGGGGGTCAGTACGGAATATGTACCGAGCATGTAAAGCATGAAATACAGTAAACGGGATCATAACTGAAATAAGAGGTACAGAAAATGAGTACAATAACCAGAATACCAAGTACTTGCTTTTGAGACATAACTCATGCACATCAATATCATATGTCAGATCCGGCCCCATTATGGGACTCGGTGAATATGGTCGCCACCCCGTCTCTGGCGCCATAACACAGCATACTCCAGAATATAATATAACTCCGTAACACAGCATATCTCCGTAACACAGCATAACTCTATAACACAGCATAACATCATAACACCATAACACAGCATAACTCCAGAATATATATATATACATATATATTGTACCTGACCCTTTAATGAGGGACTCGGCGAACAATGCAGTGGAAGTGTGCACGATAACATACCCGGCCCGGGACTCGGTGAAAGATATATTGGGGTATGCACGAGCAGAGTAGTGAGAAACTATATGCAATTCAAAACATCTTTTTTAGGACTCAATAGGATAGTCAACACGAATCATCGTTCGCAATTTCAAATAATAGTCATACCATATACCTTTCGGATGTCTCTGTGGATCATATCAAAATGGAACTTTGAAATCATGTGTACATATCAATATATATATAACAAAACATACGTTATGGGAATCAAGAACAATAGCCATCCTAGTGGCTCTAAGAATAGGAATTTCCTTTGGAATCGTATATATGTATATATATATATATATATATATCGTATATTCATTTCACAACGATCATGCCAAAAAGAAGGGTTAGCTTCACATACCTTTAGCGCTTATTCGTCACACAGTATGTATACGCTTCCCAATAATACTTCAACCTATATTAAGATGCCAACAACTACGTTTAAGTTACGTGGAGATTCAAAACGTATTCTAACGTTAGTAACTCCTTTCTAGATGTTTAGACGACGTTTTCTCTTGTATACAAACCAACTTAATGAAAACACAAGTCCAAAACAGTCCCTAACCAACAGCACATCCAAAACAGTCCCTAGCCGACAACATAACAATGTTCGGAATTCTTGCAAACGTTTACGAATATACTAAGCCAACCACATACGACTTTTACACATAATTTTATGTCTTCTTTTCATATAATTTCAGTAAGTTATGACCAGCTATCCACACAAAAAGTACAACATCAATTCATACGCAACTACGCTACATCGTCATTTCTATAATCCTTACAACAACTCACAAACGACTTTAGTTTCAACTCCAACCATTAAACACCTTCATTTCCATCATAAATTTCATGATAATAACAATCAAAATATCAAGTAAAAACAGTTCACTAACTTACTCACAAAACAGTCCACACACGGTTTCAACATGCTTCAACATCACTCACATAAAATCATAGATTCACTTTATTTTCATACTAACACAACTTCACCTTTAACCTTCCAATTCTTTTCATTCTTTTTACCATGAGATCTATGATAGTAACATCCATATTTATTAAATAAAATTATTTCATTAATTCCACCAAAACAGTCCCCTCGGTCACAACAACATTCCAACACCAACGTTCATGATTTTATGCATGCGATTCATGTTCATCAAGTTACAACCATACTTCAACATCAACACCTATAACCTCATGGTTATTATCATGTTACAACATCAACACACCTTATTTCATGCATACAACTTATATTCACACATCTACATCACCCTTAATACATGAAAAAGAAAGTTAGATCTTACCTTGACAACTTGACTTCTCTACTTGGCTAGAGTTGGTGACTTGAGATGAAAATGGTTCTTGTTGCTCCAAAGACTATATTCACGTTCTAGGGACCTTCTAAAGGGTTGAAACACCTTGGAAAATAATTTTTGGATCAAGACTCAAAGAGCTCAAAAATCAGCCAAGCTTGGCCGAATGCTCTCTCTCTCTAGGCTTAGGTTTTCTTTCTTTGTGTTGTGTAGTTGAAATGAATTGTGATGGCTGATTTTTTGGTCATTATTTGGTTCAAATTTGATTCCTACAAGTTGGCACATGCTCCACCTATGGCATGAGTCATTCCATTAACTTTACACTTAAAGTTTTCTAATTTTTTCCTCAACTTTCGGCTAGCCTCCTTGGCCAAACACCCCCCTTTGTCTCCTTTCTTCTTTCTTTTCAATTGTTTACAAGACAATTGTAAGTGTGTTGAATGATTCATATAGCACCCTTTGTCCTTTGTAATCATGCCAAGATGAATGATCAATTTTTAATGTGAAATGATCCCTCCACCATGTTATGTCTTCACAAAATAATGTATACTTTCATAAAGTAGTGGATGCTTCATTGTTCAATTGCATGACTAACTTTTTCTCCTCCAAATTTCAGTCCTATGGCCGAATGTAGAATGTATATTTCTTCCAATTTAATTGTCCACAATATATTGAAAATGTAGTGGATGAATCAACATTTATTTGCACATTTGTATGTCATCCATTAGCCTTATTTTAGATGACTTTGAGTCATCCTTTTACCTTGGATGTTGATGCTCTTGTTGACTCATTATTGTCACAAATTTTTACTTAACACCACAATTAAGTAATTCATAATCTCCAATAACATTTTTATACTAAGTAAAATTTATAACCGACTAGTTCTAGTTTAGAAATTAGAAATCTGAGGTTTCTATCTCACGTCGATTCCTCCGCGAATAACTCGACGTATAAAATACGGGGTCTAACACTGATGTCCCTTTTTATTGCTTGGGGGCCTACATAACGATATACAGGTTGATGACTCAGCTATTTAGGAGTCCACGTATTAGCTATTGGTGAGCCCCAGATTCCTTTGGGGCGTTGTCTGCTATCAGTTATTTTAGTTTTCAGACAACTATATTATTCAGTATTCTTAGAGGCTTCATAGACACAGTACAGACAGTCAGATATTTGTTATGTTAGCCTTGTTAGCAGTTATACTCAGTTGTTCAGTTGTTTTGATTTAGCCATTGTCACGACCCAACTAGGGGCCGCGACGAGTACCCGATACTTGTACCGAGCACCCCTTATCTATGATTTTACCTCTATTTCCGAGTGGGCCGTATGAACTATACCATATCTTTTTTTTTTGTGCTTAAAATTAACACTAGTAGCATAATTATAAACATAGGCTAGCAAACATTGCTAGCACATTATACAGCGACGAGGACCATCAAAAGTATAAAACACCTAACTGTACATATCCGTCTATAAGCCTCTAAACATAGTACACTTATACATAGGAAGGGCCGAGTACTGCCGTGCCCGAACATATATACACAAAATAGTACCAAGAAACTGAGGCTCCGGAACAACTGGAGCGCTGCTACAATACTGCTGATGAAGCTCCTAGGAGTCAAGTCTGTCTACCTGCTGACCTGCGCGGCATGGAACGCAGCGTCCACAAGAAGGGACGTCAGTACGAATAGTGTACCGAGTATGTAAGGCATGGAAGATAATACAAACAGAAACATAAGGTATGATTAACAATATCATGGGATCATAGGACATATAGTGATACAAGAAAGTAACCTGTACATAGGAATACCCTTTTCAGGCCGGATACCATGCATGCTTGTCTTTCCCTTTAAAAAGAACAATTCTTTTTCATAGACATAGAAAATAGAACTTATATCATGTCATGCCTTATCATATCATATCATATCATATCGTATCATATCATATGAGATCATGTCATATCATATCGTGTCATATCATATCATGTCATATCGTAACAGGTCATATCATAGCATGTCATGTCATATCATATCATATCATATCAGGTCATAGCATAGCATGTCATATCATATCAGGTCATAGCATAGCACCGAACAATGTCGGCTCGCCCACATAGTACCGAAATACATCGGCTCGCCCATATATCCCGCGTCCGGGCATCCCGCGTCCGGGATGATAAGCCAGCTGACCAGGTGGCAATGAAACATGTTTCCCTTCCCATTCCCCATATTTCCTTTCCCCCACCCCATGTTCATATACATATCTTATATACATGTCATATAAGCATGCAGGAGAGCCCAAGGAAAATCATATATCCATCGGAGTGACGCAAGGTCGGCAACCTCCGATTACATTATGGAATAACCGTGATCGCTTTGTCTCACCTTGAAAGAACGAGTATTTTAAGGCGAGACTACCAACGGAGAATAGCATTAGAAGTAACATAGAATGGAATCATGGGCAGCATAGTCGTCGATTCATATGCCTTGAAATCTTTAGAAAATAGTGTCATAGCCAAGGAATAGAATTAAAGATTAAGAACTAGTTTAACACGTTCATATTCACATTGGATTCTTAACTTAAGGTTCTTAGTCATGGAATCATTCTTGTCATACGTATCATAGACATATCCTCTTCCTTACATCTTCATTATCATTATCATCATAGAAATATTCTCACTAGAATGGGTGCAGTACATGTCGTTTGATAAACGGAACGAGGATCAAGAGCTTCCTTTGGATTCTACTCCAAAATAGGTCAAACAAAACAATAAGGAAAATCCGGGAACAATGGGTCCACCTCGGGCCGAGTGAGGTAGCGTACACAATTTACATATGTTACATTTCGTGGCGTCATTTCTGAGGGTTTTAAGGTAGTCGGGTCCTATTTATGCAAGTTCTAGATGTTTAGGAAGTTTTTCCAACATTTCACACAATTTCTAGTTCAATTCTACTGAATGAAAAAGGGGAAACTTTAGGTGCGGATTCCGGAGAATAGAGTTGTCCCCGAGGTTCATATCCAACCTAGTATGGCTAGGACATGCCAAAGAAGGAAGAGTAAAGCCTTACATACCTCTTTCCGCTCCTTATGCTATTCCAAATTCAAGTTGCAAATCCGCCACAATCTACAAATTGGTCATATTTACCAAACTTTGGTTAGAGCATTTAGAATTGGAATCTTAAGATAACACTTGTCTACCGCAATTTCGGCAGCACTTCCCCTGTAAATACACCATCCCCAAAATTCAACTTAGCCAATTTTTAACCAACAACAATCCGGGAATTCCACCCGGCCAAACTATCAACATAATGTCAACAACCATACTAACAATTTCAATATTCAATCCAAGATACATTATGACCACTCAATCAATATGCTACTTGCTTCAAAACCTTCCAACTCCAATAAAAACAATAACAACCTTATAATTTATATTCCAACAACACCATACTAATATCATTGTCTTCCATACATGTAAGAACATTGTATTCAATTAACATACTCTCTAAAACAAGTCTCCAACTACAACAACTTCACTAAGCTCATTAGGCTTTCATTTGCAATATAAAATCCACAACACAACAACCAACATACTAAATAACACTTGCTCACCATTCCTTCATAATTCACCAAATATACACGGCTATACATGTGATATACAACTCACGGCCAACATCATACACACATGGCTACAACTTCACTAAAATCATCCAACTTCCATTATTAACATAGCATTCATTACAACCACAACTATCCACTAGATAAAATAATTAAAACATGATTTCCACACACACACATATATCACACCTCACGGCCACACCCCCACTTTAATATTCTTCATGAATTTCACTCATTTGTATACACTACAACATGCAAAAATATCCATAACATGTAAAGAGAATGAATTCTTACCTCCTTCTTTGATTCTCCAACTTGCTTGAATTTCCAACTTGTGAATATATGTTTTTCTTGCTCCAATGAATACTCCACCTTGCTAAGGGCCCTTTAAGGAATTGTTTGGCTAGAAGAGAATGATTTTTGGTGAATATTTGCTCAAAGTTGTTGCAAGTTTAAGGGGGCCGAATGGCCTTGGAGAAGTTTCTCCTTCTTTCTTGTTCTTCAATTTCTTGAAAATTCTAGAGAATTATGAGATAAAGATGACTTAGTCATCTTTTTTATTACCATGAATTAGCTCCCACATGGGCTTGGCCCAAGTGTGTTGGACGGCCACCCTTGGCCCAACACCTAAGTCCATTTTTTTTTTTGTTTTCAAGCCCAATTATTTCTTGGCTAGTTCTTATAATTCATGAAAGCTATTTTTCCAATTTCCAAATTTTCCCTTCGTCTTCCTCCATATTTCCACGAGTCATATTACGAATTTTCCCTTTATACCCTTGACCTTTCTTAATATTCCCACTTCAAAATTTTCATAAACAACTTATGCACCCAACAAGATTAAAATTATAGTCTTGCTCTTAACCTCCCGCCATTATCTTAAATTATCCAAATACGCAAAAATGCGGGATATAACATCCTCCTCCCCTTTAGAACATTCGTCCTCGAATGTTAAACTGGCCTCATAGTGTATTACAAGACTTCGGGGGGGGGGGGGGTCTCTCTTATAGTGATCTCACACTTCGCTTAACATATCCATTTTTGGAGCTTAGGTTGCCTTTATGTCGTAGGTCAATTGAGTTAGCTCCGAACGCTGGCCCTGCGTTAATAAGTCCCCTTTATTGGATCTTGAATCGTCATAGTCCATTTTAGGTCTAACATGTCCCCCCCCCCCCCCCTTTATTAAGAGGGTCTACACACGCCTATGCCCTTTAAATAATCGTCGCCTTCCGCGATCTTTTACAATTATAATTCCTTCTTCGCAGAGTTTGTCGCGTCTATTCCCTTGCTAGATATGTTCTCGTATATCACTGCATTAGGTCTTTCTAGCCTTAACTAGTGTGGGTTCGGCATCGGTCTTACCCTGTGACATCCGTGCGTATACCCTTCATCATGTCTTTTGAATTTCATCTTGCTAGCATATTCTATGTATCGCGACACTGTTTGTTAGGGTTCTACAGTCACAGATAAGATGTCATGTACATATATACATTTCCACCACTATTTTACTTACAAACACTTTCAAACACTAATCAAACCTTCTCTAGTCCTGAAGCTCTGTCATGCTTTCTCCCCTTCTGCTAGTCTAGTCCGTCTCAGGCTACACGACTTCTACAGGGTTTCTAACCACTTCACACACTCTAATTTACTTTAGGCTACCTCATTTCAC
The DNA here is from genome assembly GCF_019175385.1 of Lycium barbarum. NCBI lineage: Eukaryota > Viridiplantae > Streptophyta > Magnoliopsida > Solanales > Solanaceae > Lycium > Lycium barbarum. The sequence goes on from NC_083338.1 coordinate 93,258,291, forward strand.
ATTCGTCTCTTGTTCCCACATTTATGAAATTTTCAGCATATTTTCCAGGGGGTCACCCATCCTCTCACCTTAGCACGCTTAACCTCGAAACTTTGGTGCATTTAAATGTGTGAATGCTGGTATAATTATATCGACTGCCCCGCACGACCTTTGTCACATAATTTAAGGTAAGTCGGGGTTCTAGCAACTTCCAAAACGTCCTCACAGCGGGTCCCACTCCTATCTTCACTTTCCTGACCATACAATTACCATATTGCCTCTGTTTAAATCTTCACTATTTACTCCCATCCATACATATGATTATCTTTTATCCGGGGTTTCTAAATTCGCACTGGTGGCGGAGACATCTCAATCGCCATTATTCACAACCGCTAAGTCTTTGGCCCCTTTTGAATTTCTATCTGCCGTCACTAATTAGTATTTTGCAAAGATTACGCATACATAGTAAATTTCAAAGAAAAACTCATATACTTGTAGCCGATCAATCTAGAGCCTGGTCCAGGGAGCTGCCATGTGAAGTGTGCTCCTCATCCTCATCTGTCCACTCTCCACTAGTTTGACTCCTGTCATTTCCTGCATCCGAATCGGAGGAGTATAGGTAACCAGGCGATTCCTGGTTCACTGATGACCAGGACAAAGGACAGGAGTAATCCGTAGCACTTTCCGGGGAGGCCTGTCTGACATAGTGCTCCATCACAGGAGCAGCTGGCATATCCCCGGAAGTCTCCTCCTCCGGTGTCCCAGAAGAATGCTCCGATGGGTCTGTGTCATAACTATCCTCCTCCCTGGAGGTAAGAAACTCTGGAGGAATCGTCGCCGGATCCTCCGAGGGATCCGTATCATAGCTACCCTCCGCGGGATCCTCTACTCTAGGGGTCAGAAACTCTGGAGGAATTGTTGCTGGGTCCTCCGACGGATCTGTATCATAGCTGTCCTCCGTGGGATCCTCTGCTCTGGGGGTCAGAAACTCTGGAGGAATTGTTGCTGGGTCCTCCGACGGATCTGTATCATAGCTGTCCTCCGTGGGATCCTCTGCTCTGGGGGTCAGGAACTCTGGAGGAATTGTTGTTGGGTCCTCCGATGGATCAATCTCAATCGAATAGCCGAGGCTCCCCTTACTCGGCTCTGGAGATACTCTAGGGGCCTTCTTAGTGCCCCCACTATCTGAAGCTGCTCTCTTCATCGGCATTACTGAAACCATAACATAGGATTAGGAAGAGAATATGGAAACCTGATAGCATAGCTCTATCACACGATCTAGAATACAAAGAAGGTCAGATTTCCTAAATGCCCTGCAGCATCCTGTCTATAAGTGTGGCGCGCTACACACCCATAAACAGGACTCTACTGGACACGACTCGTAGACAAACCCCTAGGACCGAACTGCTCTGATACCACTTCTGTCACGACCCAACTAGGGGCCGCGACGAGTACCCGATACTTGTACCGAGCACCCCTTATCTATGATTTTACCTCTATTTCCGAGTGGGCCGTATGAACTATACCATATCTGTTTTTTTTGTGCTTAACATTAACACTAGTAGCATAATTATAAACATAGGCTAGCAAACTTTGCTAGCACATTATACAACGACGAGGACCATCAAAAGTACAAAACACCTAACTGTACATATCCGTCTATGAGCCTCTAAACATAGTACACTTATACATAGGAAGGGCCGAGTACTGCCGTGCCTGAACATATATACACAAAATAGTACCAAGAAACTGAGGCTCCGGAACAACTGGAGCGCTGCTACAATATTGCTGATGAAGCTCCTAGGAGTCAAGTCTATCTACCTGCTGACCTGCGCGGCATGGAACGCAGCGTCCACAAGAAGGGACGTCAGTACGAATAGTGTACCGAGTATGTAAGGCATGGAAGATAATACAAACAGAAACATAAGGTATGATTAACAATATCATGGGATCATAGGACATATAGTGATACAAGAAAGTAACCTGTACATAGGAATACCCTTTTCAGGCCGGATACCATGCATGCTTGTCTTTCCCTTTAAAAAGAATAATTCTTTTTCATAGACATAGAAAATAGAACTTATATCATGTCATGCCTTATCATATCATATCATATCATATCGTATCATATCATATGAGATCATGTCATATCATATCGTATCATATCATATCATGTCATATCATATCATGTCATATCGTAACAGGTCATAGCATAGCTTGTCATATCATATCAGGTCATAGCACAGCATGTCATATCATATCAGGTCTGTTATAGCCCATATTTTGTACGTTTGGATAATTCAGAGTCGTCGTGGGAAGTTAAGGGAGAAACCAATTTCAAAATTATATTAATGCACAAGTTGTTATAAATATTATTTATGACTGTTATTAGTATGGAAATATTGTGAGAGGCTAAGGACAAGAAGAGAAATTCGCAAAATGGCCTATGGAAATATTGCGGAAAGAATAGGGGCAAAATGAGAATTTTGCAAGGTCCAAGAAGTTCATGAAATGGCCATGTTGGCCGTGTGACATGCATGGTGCATGTCCAAATTTTATTAAATATAAGGGCTATTTGTGAATTAAAGAGAAGAAGGGGTCAAAACTTGCTTAAGAAGACAAATGGTCTTCTTTGACCAACTTTAAAGGAAAATTCAAAAAAAAAATGAAAGAAACCTCTAGAGAGGGGCATGTGCCCCTCACATGTTGGGACCTTACATATATATATATATGATTAAGTCTTGAAAGGAAGACAAAATTTTCATTTTAATTCTAGAATTTTCAAGAAAAAGGAAACAAAGAAAGAAGGGGAGCCACCACCATGGCCATTTCGGCCAAGCTCTCCAATTTTTGCCCCTTGAAATTTTTCTCCTAAAATTATTTTCTTGTGGTATTCCTACTAATTCAAGGGTCCTCTACAACGTGGTATAATTGTTTCGGAAGATAGGCCATCCGTTTCATTGTTTTTCGCACTTTGGTTGAGTAAAGAAGTTGGGAGGAAAAGGTAAGAATTAATCCTCTTTTATATGTTATAAATGGTTTGTGTATGTTGTGGTATGTGGAAATGGAAGAGAAGCATGAAAACATGCATGTTGGAGGCTTGGCCGTGTGTGTACATGTTGTGTAGGAAAAAAAAATGGAATAATTTTTATATGGTAATATGATTGTTGTTGATAAGTATCCTATGATGAAAATGAGAAATTGATGATTCAAGTTGGAGTTTAGATTAGTGTGTGTAGCCGTGTGTGTGTGTGGTGTGTATAAATGATGAATTAAGTGTATTTAGCATGATTATGTGTTGTTGTGATGTGAAAACAAATGGATGAAAATTATGGAATGTGTGTGTTGAAGGGCTGGCCGAAAATGGACTGTTTTGCATGTCAAAGAGTGAACTAATTTATTTAGTATGTTTGGGTTGTTGTGTTGTGGATTATGTGATGTAAATGAGAGCTTAATGATCTAAGATGGTGTCGTAATTGTTGGGGGCTGTTTTGGAAGCCAATTTGAATCAAATGTAGTTTCTTGTAATCATGATAATAATGTTGTTAAAGTGTGGTTTGTTGGTGTAGTTTGTGAGGTTTGAAGAAAGAAATGTGTTGTGATGGTTCCTATGGAAGTTGGAAGATTTCGGGTTCCATGGTGCATTGTTGGGTTGTTTGAAAAATTGTGTCAATTTTTTAAAGCATTCGTGAATATTGCTTGAATGGTCTTGGATTAGTAATCGAATGCATAAACGTTGATATTAGTTGGAATATTGTGAACGTTGTCGGATTATGTAAAAAGAGCGTTTAATGTTAGAATGTATTCTTGAATTGATTATTGATGCCATAGCTTGGTAGTTGGTTGGGTTGTTGTTGAATTGGGCCGAGCCATATTCTCGGTGTTGGTACATTTACAGGGGAGATGCTGCCGAAATTTCGGCAGAATATAAATGAATGTATTGAAAGGGTGAGGCAAGTACTTGACGAAGGAACTAATGAATGGATGAACTCTCTTGCATGTAGGCAAACAAGTTGGATGCACAAGCGTAACTAGTTGGTCGCGGCACAGGAATGTAAGGCTCACCCTTTCTTTCTTTGGCATGCCCAAGAGCCAAGTAAGGTATAATGTGATATGCTGCCTTGGGGTAACTCTGTTCTGTGATGCTGAGTCTGATTATTATTCTAATTCACTTCTTGACCTGAGTTTGTGATCATAGTTCATCTCTTGATATAAGTATTTGATATAAGTATTTTGATATAAGTATTTTGGTACAAGTATTCTGATATACGTATTTTGATATAAGTATTCTGATATAAGTATTTTGATATAAGTGTCTTGATATAAGCATTTTGATATCAGTCTTCTGATATAAGTGTGTCGATATGAGTATTTTGATATAAGTATTCTGATGTAAGTATGCTGATATAAGTATTCCGATATAAGTATCCTGATATGAGAATTCCGAAATCAGTATCCTGATAAGAGCATTCTGATATGTTTATTCTGGTTCGAGAACTTCTGTAAGATTTAATGTCCCTAACTTCCGTATACGATCTCGGATTGCTCAGAAATGTTCGAAGAGGTTTCTTTATCAAGACATCTATAATTTTCTTATACGTAAGTATGGTTCCAAAATCTCTATTTGATCTGATTCGTAAGGACATCTGAAGGTGTCTGATATGACTATGACTCTGATTCCCCGAAAAAGGCTTCTGAAACGCTTATAAAGCCCTGTACTTCAAACGCACGTAACTTTCTCATACTACGTCGGATTGACCTGAAATCTGTTCCGAGCCCCCAGGTATCGGTAAGTATACTGGTCTGTCGAGTCTTGATTCCTATGCATGTGGTTTCTCACGACTCTGCTCGTGCATGACTCAATGTATCTTTCACTGCGTCCCGGGCCAGGTTCTGTTATGTCCTCGTGTGTCCGCTACGATATGATTCACTGCGTCCCGGGCCAGGTTCTGTTATTGTGCGCATTCCTCTGCATTGTTCACCGCATCCCTCATAGGCGGGCCGGGCTCTGTTATATGGTATGATGATGTGATGATATGGGGTGGTGGCCAGGATGGCATATGATCTGTCTGTTCACCGCGTCCCGTACTAGAGGGTCGGGCTCTGTTACCGCACCCCTCACTGGAGGGCCGGGTTCTGATATATGCATATATGATACATGAATTTGATATATGATGATTCTGTTTACCGCGTCCCTTATGATAGGGTCGGGTTCTGTTATACGCATATGTGACATGCGATTCTGAGTATTCTGTATGTTCTGACATCATCTGAGTATTCTGTATGTTCTGCATTCCGTCCGATATATGACATCATCTGTACGTTCTGTATTCCGTCCGATATATGACATCATCTGAGTAATCTGTAAGTTCTGTATTTCGTCCGATATATGACATCATCTGAGTAATCTGTACGTTCTGTATACCGTCCGATATATGACATCATCTGAGTATTCAGTACGTTCTGTACTCCGTCTGACGTATGACCTTATCTATGCGTTCTGTACGTGCCACACTCCTTCTGACATCTGGTATCGGTATGTGCGATCTGTGTCTGGAAAGTAAGTATGTCGACACTCGGTATGCTCTGTATGATTTTGTTACGCTCTGTATGATTTGTACGGCTTGTATGATCTGTATTGGTCGGTATGGTCTGTGTCGGTCTGTATGTTCGGTACTGGTCTGTTTGATCTGTGTCTGAGAAGTAAGCAATTCGGCAATCTGGATAATATGCTCACCCTTGGTACTGTTTGTTTCGATTATGGTTCTGTTTTCTGTATTCTATGCCTTACATACTCAGTACATATTCCGTACCGACTCCTGTTCTTTGGGGGCTGCGTTTCATGCCGCGCAGGTACTCCCAGACGAGATAAGGACACTATAAAAGATATTTCAGCAGTGGTGGCGAACTCCATTTGCTCCTGGAGGACTGCCAAGTCAGGGTATGGTATATGTGTTATGGTTTCTGTATGATGTTAGAGGCTTTGCAGACAGCGTCGTGGGTATGGTGTGTCAGTTTGTAAGCGGCTCCATCAGCCGATATGTTGGTCTGTGTTGTGTATTGAATTGTGTATGACTACTGATTTGTTCGCTTGGAAGATTCGAGAAGGAAAATTTCTGAAAAGAATATTTCTGAAAAAAAAACTTGCTATGTATTTTATCTGATTTGATTTAAAAGTTTGGCGTAACTTTATGTGCAGCAAGAGTCTGAGGGTTCGCTCGGCCCTAAGTAAGGGTCGGGTGCCCATCATACCCTAGTAAGGTCGGGGTGTGACAAAGTGGTATCAGAGCAGGTCGGTCTAAGGGTTGTCTGCAAAGTCGTGCCCGGTAGAGTCTTGTTTATGGGTGAGTAGCGCGCCACACTTATAAACAGGAGGCTACGGGGTATCTAGGAATTGTTGACCTTCTTTGTGCCATAGATCGTGCGATAGAGCCCCGATATAGGGAAACGAAACCCCAAATGTAAGCCTTACATACGTTGGGGAAAAGGTGAATAATGATATGGAAGGCCACGGAGGTAAGTTTTGACATGTTCGTTCTGTTATCAGAAACCGGAAGCCCTGTACGACAGTGATTTGGTATGATATGATATGATCCCATATGAAATGACACGACGCGATATGATACGATATGATATGATGCGATACGATATGATATGATATAACAAGACATGATATGATATGACATAATATGACATGATATGGTCTGATATGAGGTAATATGATATGATACGATGTGAAACGATATATAAAGGCCCTGGCCGGCTGGAACATGTTATATATATGTACGATCCGTGAGATGTTGTTGATATTTGTAATGTGTGAGTGAATTCCGAATAGTAAGGGTTGGAAAAGGGTAAAATGGTAATTGCAAGGATAAAACGGGTTACAGAAATGTCTCGGAATCTGTGAGACCTTGATCTGCTCCGGATCAGGTAATAAAGGTTATAAGGGAAAGTGGACGCGATTATATCGGCCCTAAGGCACCGAAATCCATCAAAGTTTCGAGGTTAAGCGTGCTCAGGCGGCGGCAATTTCATGATGGGTGACCCCCTGGAAAGTTTTCTAAAAATTTTGTAAAATTCAGATGTGAGTAGCAGGTCAGGAGCTGGAGTAATGCAAGAGAAATTTAATGTATACGGAATGGTTGGGAAACCATACGAGGTCACATAGAATGCGACAGGCTAGACTAGAAAAGAAACAGAAAGTGCAGTGCAGTTTTGGAATTTGGATAGGCTTGAATAGCGTCTGAAGGTAATTTGCGGGTCAGTTGATACTAATTATATGTGTATATGTATATGAACGTGAATGGTATCTCCTATGTCAGGATATCGACGGAAAATGAAAAGAAAACTTATGATAAGGAATTTTGCTATGTTGTGCACGGAGTTGAAAAGAAGAACTGTTGGCTTATAAGGAGCCCCTTAAAGGGGGGGGGGGGGGGGAGGCCATATTAGGCTTACAAGGAATAGCGATGAACGAAATGAGCGTCACCACATGAAGTCAAAGACAAGTATGCCTGTATCGAGAGATATGAGAAGAGACTAAGGAAGAGTTGTAGTAAGAATCTAAAAGTGTGACTTTTGTTAAGATACGGTCACGAAACAGTAACAGAAAAGAGATGACCTGAGAAGGACAAGGAAAATATGTTGGCCCGGCGGATTAGAAAACTCATGGCACAGAATAAGGACCCATATAAGGATGGAGAGACTCGATTATATGAAATGGGCATGGAGAAACGGGCAACTATAAAAGAAACCCCCTCCCGAAGTGCTACGATTCCCCAAAAGGCCAGTTGAACATTCGAGGACGAATGTTCTAAAGGGGGGGAGGATGTTATAGCCCGTATTTTGTACGTTTGGATAATTCAGAGTCGTCGTGGGAAGTTAAGGGCGAAACCAATTTCAAAATTATATTAATGCACAAGTTGTTATAAATATTATTTATGACTGTTATTAGTATGGAAATATTGTGAGAGGCTAAGGACAAGAAGAGAAATTCGCAAAACGGCCTATGGAAATATTGCGGAAAGAATAGGGGCAAAATGGGAATTTTGCAAGGTCCAAGAAGTTCATGAAATGGCCATGTTGGCCGTGTGACATGCATGGTGCATGTCCAAATTTTATTAACTATAAGGGCTATTTGTGAATTAAAGAAAAGAAGGGGTCAAAACTTGCTTAAGAAGACAAATGGTCTTCTTTGACCAACTTTAAAGGAAAATTCAAAAAAAAATGAAAGAAACCTCTAGAGAGGGGCATGTGCCCCTCACATGTTGGGACCTTACATATATATATAGATGATTAAGTCTTGAAAGGAAGACAAAATTTTCATTTTAATTCTAGAATTTTCAAGAAAAAGGAAACAAAGAAAGAAGGGGAGCCACCACCATGGCCATTTCGGCCAAGCTCTCCAATTTTTGCCCCTTGAAATTTTTCTCCTAAAATTATTTTCTTGTGGTATTCCTACTAATTCAAGGGTCCTCTACAACGTGGTATAATTGTTTCGGAAGATAGGCCACCCGTTTCATTGTTTTTCGCACTTTGGTTGAGTAAAGAAGTTGGGAGGAAAAGGTAAGAATTAATCCTCTTTTATATGTTATAAATGGTTTGTGTATGTTGTGGTATGTGGAAATGGAAGAGAAGCATGAAAACATGCATGTTGGAGGCTTGGCCGTGTGTGTACATGTTGTGTAGGAAAAAAAATGGAATAATTTTTATATGGTAATATGATTGTTGTTGATACGTATCCTATGATGAAAATGAGAACTTGATGATTCAAGTTGGAGTTTAGATTAGTGTGTGTAGCCGTGTGTGTGTGTGGTGTGTAGAAATGATGAATTAAGTGTATTTAGCATGATTATGTGTTGTTGTGATGTGCAAAAAAATGGATGAAAATTATGGAATGTGTGTGTTGAAGGGCTGGCCGAAAATGGACTATTTTGCATGTCAAAGAATGAACTAATTTTATTTAGTATGTTTGGGTTGTTGTGTTGTGGATTATGTGATGTAAATGAGAGCTTAATGATCTAAGATGGTGTCGTAATTGTTGCGGGCTGTTTTGGAAGCCAATTTGAATCAAATGTAGTTTCTTGTAGTCATGATAATAATGTTGTTAAAGTGTGGTTTGTTGGTGTAGTTTGTGAAGTTTGAAGAAAGAAATGTGTTGTGATGGTTCCTATGAAAGTTGGAAGATTTCGGGTTCCATGGTGCATTGTTGGGTTGTTTGAAAAATTGTGTCAATTGTTTAAAGCATTCGTGAATATTGTTTGAATGGTCTTGGATTAGTAATCGAATGCATAAACGTTGATATTAGTTGGAATATTGTGAACGTTGTCGGATTATGGAAAAAGAGCGTTTAATGTTAGAATGTATTCTTGAATTGATTATTGATGCCATAGCTTGGTTGTTGGTTGGGTTGTTGTTGAATTGGGCCGAGCCATATTCTAGGGGTTGGTACATTTACAGGGGAGATGCTGCCGAAATTTTGGCAGAATATAAATGAATGTATTGAAAGGGTGAGGCAAGTACTTGACGAAGGAACTAATGAATGGATGAACTCTCTTGCATGTAGGCAAACAAGTTGGATGCACAAGCGTAACTAGTTGGTCGCGGCACAGGTATGTAAGGCTTACCCTTTCTTTCTTTGGCATGCCCTAGAGCCAAGTAAGGTATAATGTGATATGCTGCCTTGGGGTAACTCTGTTCTGTGATGCTGAGTCTGATTATGATTCTAATTCACTTCTTGACCTGAGTTTGTGATCCTAGTTCATCCCTTGATATAAGTATTTGATATAAGTATTTTGATATAAGTATTTTGGTACAAGTATTCTGATATACGTATTTTGATATAAGTATTCTGATATAAGTGTCTTGATATAAGCATTTTGATATCAGTCTTCTGATATAAGTGTGTCGATATGAGTATTTTGATATAAGTATTCTGATGTAAGTATGCTGATATAAGTATTCCGATATAAGTATCCTGATATGATAATTCCGAAATCAGTATCCTGATAAGAGCATTCTGATATGTTTATTCTGGTTCGAGAACTTCTGTAAGATTTAATGTCCCTAACTTCCGTATACGATCTTGGATTGCTCTGAAATGTTCGAAGAGGTTTCTTTATCAAGACATCTATAATTTTCTTATACGTAAGTATGGTTCCAAAATCTCTATTTGATCTGATTCGTAAGGACATCTGAAGGTGTCTGATATGACTATGACTCTGATTCCCCGAAAAAGGCTTCTGAAACGCTTATAAAGCGTTCTGTACTTCGAACGCACGTAACTTTCTCATACTACGTCGGATTGACCTGAAATCTGTTCCGAGCCCCCAGGTATCGGTAAGTATACTGGTCTGTCGAGTCTTGATTCCTATGCATGTGGTTTCTCACGACTCTGCTCGTGCATGACTCAATGTATCTTTCACTGCGTCCCGGGCCAGGTTTTGTAACGTCCTCGTGTGTCCGCTACGATATGATTCACTGCGTCCCGGGCCAGGTTCTGTTATTGTGCGCATTCCTCTGCATTGTTCACCGCGTCCCTCATAGGCGGGCCGGGCTCTGTTATATGGTATGATGATGTGATGATATGGGGTGGTGGCCAGGATGGCATATGATCTGTCTGTTCACCGCGTCCCGTACTAGAGGGCCGGGCTCTGTTACCGCACCCCTCACTGGAGGGTCGGGTTCTGATATATACATATATGATACATGAATTTGATATATGATGATTTTGTTTACCGCGTCCCTTATCACAGGGCCGGGTTCTGTTATACGCATATGTGACATGCGATTCTGAGTATTCTGTATGTTCTGACATCATCTGAGTATTCTGTATGTTCTGCATTCCGTCTGATATATGACATCATCTGTACGTTCTGTATTCCGTCCGATATATGACATCATCTGAGTAATCTGTATGTTCTGTATTCCGTCCGATATATGACATCATCTGAGTAATCTGTACGTTCTGTATACCGTCCGATATATGACATCATCTGAGTATTCAGTACGTTCTGTACTCCGTCTGACGTACGACCTTATCTGTGCGTTCTGTACGTGCCACACTCCTTCTGACATCTGGTATCGGTATGTGCGATCTGTGTTTGGAAAGTAAGTATGTCGCCACTCGGTATGCTCTGTATGATTTTGTTACGCTCTGTATGATTTGTATGGCCTGTATGATCTGTATTGGTCGGTATGGTCTGTGTCGGTCTGTATGGTCGGTACTGGTCTGTTTGATCTGTGTCTGAGAAGTAAGCAATTCGACAATCTGGATAATATGCTCACCCTTGGTACTGTTTGTTTCGATTATGGTTCTGTTTTCTGTATTCTATACCTTACATACTCAGTACATATTCCGTACTGACTCCTGTTCTTTGGGGGCTGCGTTTCATGCCGCGCAGGTACTCCCAGACGAGATAAGGACACTATAAAAGATATTTCAGCAGTGGTGGCGAACTCCATTTGCTCCTGGAGGACTGCCAAGTCAGGGTATGGTATATGTGTTATGGTTTCTGTATGATGTTAGAGGCTTTGCAGACAACGTCGTGGGTATGGTGTGTCAGTCTGTAAGCGGCTCCATCAGCCGATATGTTGGTCTGTGTTGTGTATTGAATTGTGTATGACTAATGATTTGTTCGCTTGGAAGATTCGAGAAGGAAAATTTCTGAAAAGAATATTTCTGAAAAAAAAAACTTGCTATGTATTTTATCTGATTTGATTTAAAAGTTTGGCGTAACTTTATGTGCAGCAAGAGTCTGAGGGTTCGCTCGGCCCTAAGTAAGGGTCGGGTGCCCATCATACCCTAGTAAGGTCGGGGTGTGACAAGGTCATAGCATAGCACCGAACAATGTCGGCTCGCCCACATAGCACCGAAATACATCGGCTCGCCCATATATCCCGCGTCCGGGATGATAAGCCAGCTGACCAGGTGGCAATGAAACATGTTTCCCTTCCCATTCCCCATATTTCCCTTCCCCCACCCCATGTTCATATACATATGTCATATAAGCATGCAGGAGAGCCCAAGGAAATCATGTATCCATCGGAGTGACGTAAGGTCGGCAACCTCCGATTACATTATGGAATAACCGTGATCGCTTTGTCTCACCTTGAAAGAACGAGTATTTTAAGGCGAGACTACCAACGGAGAATAGCATTAGAAGTAACATAGAATGGAATCATGGGCAGCATAGTCGTCGATTCATATGCCTTGAAATCTTTAGAAAATAGTGTCATAGCCAAGGAATAGAATTAAAGATTAAGAACTAGTTTAACACGTTCATATTCACATTGGATTCTTAACTTAAGGTTCTTAGTCATGGAATCATTCTTGTCATACGTATCATAGACATATCCTCTTCCTTACATCTTCATTATCATTATCATCATAGAAATATTCTCACTAGAATGGGTGCAGTACTTGTCGTTTGATAAACGGAACGAGGATCAAGAGCTTCCTTTGGATTCTACTCCAAAATAGGTCCAATGAAACAATAAGGAAAATCCGGGAACAATGGGTCCACCTCGGGCCGAGTGAGGTAGCGTACACAATTTACATATGTTACATTTCGTGGCATCATTTCTGAGGGTTTTAAGGTAGTCGGGTCCTATTTATGCAAGTTCTAGATGTTTAGGAAGTTTTTCCAACATTTCACACAATTTCTAGTTCAATTCTACTGAATGAAAAAGGGGAAACTTTAGGTGCGGATTCCGGAGAATAGAGTTGTCCCCGAGGTTCATATCCAACCTAGTATGGCTAGGACATGCCAAAGAAGGAAGAGTAAAGCCTTACATACCTCTTTCCGCTCCTTATGCTATTCCAAATTCAAGTTGCAAATCCGCCACAATCTACAAATTGGTCATATTTACCAAACTTTGGTTAGAGCAACAACCAACATACTAAATAAAACTTGCTCACCATTCCTTCATAATTCACCAAATATACACGGCTATACATGTGATATACAACTCACGGCCAACATCATACACACATGGCTACAACTTCACTAAAATCATCCAACTTCCATTATTAACATAGCATTCATTACAACCACAACTATCCACTAGATAAAATAATTAAAACATGATTTCCACACACACACACATATATCACACCTCACGGCCACACCCCCACTTTCATATTCTTCATGAATTTCACTCATTTGTATACACTACAACATGTAAAAATATCCATAACATGTAAATAGAATTAATTCTTACCTCCTTCTTTGATTCTCCAACTTGCTTGAATTTCCAACTTGTGAATATATGTTTTTCTTGCTCCAATGAATACTCCACCTTGCTAAGGGCCCTTTAAGGAATTTTTTGGCTAGAAGAGAATGATTTTTGGTGAAAAATTGCTCAAAGTTGTTGCAAGTTTAAGGGGGCCGAATGGCCTTGGAGAAGTTTCTCCTTCTTTCTTGTTCTTCAATTTCTTGAAAATTCTAGAGAATTATGAGATAAAGATGACTTAGTCATCTTTTTTATTACCATGAATTAGCTCCCACATGGGCTTGGCCCAAGTGTGTTGGACGGCCACCCTTGGCCCAACACCTAAGTCCATTTTTTTTTGTTTTCAAGCCCAATTATTTCTTGGCTAGTTCTTATAATTCATGAAAGCTATTTTTCCAATTTTCAAATTTGTCCTTCGTCTTCCTCCATATTTCCACGAGTCATATTACGAATTTTCCCTTTATACCCTTGACCTTTCTTAATATTCCCACTTCAAAATTTTCATAAACAACTTATGCACCCAACAAGATTAAAATTATAGTCTTGCTCTTAACCTCCCGCCATTATCTTAAATTATCCAAATACGCAAAAATGCGGGATATAATAGCCATGTTGGCTACTTTCAGATTGTCTAAGTATTTTCGCATTATGATATTTCAGTCAGACTTCCTGTTAATCAGCATGTGTTATGGGGCGTGACATATGGATTACCGGAAGGTTTAATACCTGAAACTACCTATGCCAGCGTAAGATAAGGATCACTCTGCCCAGTTAGGACGATTCCTTCATATTATCCATTGCGGGTTATTGGATCCATTCATGTCATGTTCATGTCTCGTACCCCGGCAAGGTATGATATGGCTTAGCTGATCGAGTAGAGATCACACGCCACATGCTCACGTGGGGGTTACATGTCGGTTATATTAAGGCTCTCCTATTTAATAATGATTTTTCTCATGTTATATATATATATATATATATGTCTGATGATACTCATGTTCATGTCCAACTCACAGTTTCAGTTTCAATCCTTATTATTTCATGTGCCATGTTTATTCATTCAGTTGCTTTACATACCAGTGCATTCAAATGTACTGACGTCGTTATTGCTTGGGACCTACATTTCATGATGTAGGTATTGATTTACAGGATGACCGATCAGCTCATTAGGACATTTCTCGTATCACCTTTTGGTGAGCCCCATCTCATTCGGGGTTTTGTCATTATTTATATTTCATATTCATGTTGGTATGCAGTCAAGGTATAAAGGGGGGACTTGTCCCGGTAAACAGTTTAGCAGTCAGACTCATGTCAGAGGTTTTATAGACTAGTTCAGCATGTTATGTAAGATACTCAGTTTTGGTTAGCCTTTTGGCTACATATTCATGATGTTCTGCACCTTTGTTTTTAAACAAGTATTTTCAGCATTATTATGATATCTCATGCTTATTTAAACTCTCATGATTTAATTTGCATATCAGTACATGCCCCATGTTGATTCAGCAAGCCATGTGGGTTGCTCGGTCACATGCAGTCAAGCACCGAGTGTTGTGTTGCGCCTAGGCCATGGTTCGGGGCCTGATAGACTGGCTAAGCGAGTTTCAGTAAAACAGGCATAACTTTTTGTATAGATTTCCATTTGACCTGGTCCATATATGGATGGAAGTGTATTTCGAAGGGCTACAACTTTCACCAAGGAAGTTTTCCAAATTCCTTATAGATTTTGCCGAGCACTCGCTTTAAGTGAGTCCTTGTGCAAACCGACTTGAAAACATGGTCCGTAGAGTAGCTTCCCACTTTACTATGCCCAAAGACTCTTCTTATAACTTTTATAGGATTCAAAACACTTCTACACTTCCCATCTTGGTTCCATTATATCTCCATCTTACGGGCCAAACCTTAGCCTGAAGGTACGGGGTATTACATTATCTCCCCCTTGGGATCATTCGTCCCTGAATGATAGTCATGGCTAGAAATATGACTAACTCAGGAATTTTACAGAAAGTTCGAGAGAGTTTCCCTTGTAAATAGGACTAACCCAACATTTCTTAAACACCTACCAGCTAACAGAGTATAAATACAAGCCTCACATGGCATCATAATATGCATAACATGAAACATATACATGAATACTGAACTGTCATGGCTACAAGAATATTGAACTGACATGGATACATTGATTCTTAACTGACATGGATATATGAATACTGAATTGACATAAATTTTTTAGTACTACACTGACTTAAATATCTGAGTACTGAACTGGCATGAATATCTGAGCACTGAACTGACATGAATATCTGATCAATGAACTTACATGAATATATGATCACTGAACTGACATGAATATGTAAGTATTGGACTGACATGCATATATGAGTACTGAACTGACATGAATATCGAGTACTGGACTGGCATGAATATCTGAGTACTGGACTAACATGAATATATGAGTGCTGAACTAGCATGAATATCTGAGTACTTGAGGTAGTTACCTTAGACATTTTCCTGTTGTCCATCAATAAGTGTGGATATTTGGAATTCATATCCTCTTAGGCTTCCCATATAGCTTCTTCGACTTTCTGGTTCCTCCATAACACTTTCAATGAAACAACTTCCTTTGTTCTCAACTTGCGGAGTAATCAACCCTTTTTTTTTAATCTGCTTCAAGCAAGCCACCCCAACCTTACCGCCAAAAAGTTGACTATAGACATGAGTCTAAACCGCCGGGAGAGGAGCTAAAAGCCACTTGACTGTAAGGATAGGAGATACCATTTTAATTGGAAAAATGTTGACCACGATTTCTAACGCTTTTCAAAAAGAAAAAGCTGCTAAGAAGAATAGTTTTCTTTTCTCTTGTGACCTTCCACACCAAGGAGGGTTGAAGGGATCTCATATTTGGTCGGCCTCGATCACAAACTCGAAATTTTGGAAGAGAAAGTCAAGAAAGAATTTCGGGCTAGGTTCAAGGTATGCCCAAAGGTATGCCAGTTGATTGAAAAAGAAAGTCAACTTTCAAGATTCAAGATTAGGTAAGTGTTCAGTGTACTTCTCGAGTTAGTAATTAGAGTTAGAAGGTTCACAGCTTCCTACACTCACCTTCATAGGCGGAGCCTCAACTAGCAAAGGGGGACAACCATGCCAATCCAAGCACTGGAAAAGTGTGCCCACTCTACCCTTCTTTCTTTACCCTAGACTCCGTTATTCAAGGAGACCCATGTGCATTTCCTCTGTTCTGTGCTCGCTACGCCGGAAGGAAGAGAATTATTAGAACTTTCGTCTGCCCATCTCCTTACAGTCAAGTGGATGAACGCCCATCTCTTTACCCTCTGTAGCTGAGAACCATAAATAGAAACACGTGAAATATTAGCAGAAATAGAGATTTTAGGCGCAATAGAAAGGAATGCTGTAATCGGGGTGGGTGAACCCGCTATAAGAAGACTGTTGCTATCCGGTTATCTTGAAATTCAATGTATGAATAAAGGGTCTTTTAAGCACTTCCCTCATCTTAGAGTTGCGTATTCATTCTTTAAGTCACTTGACTGGAGGGAAAGCAGCAGATAAAGAGCACCATCACCTTATTTAACAAAAGGCTTATGTGAAAGAGCACCGCTTCCCCGAGAAGATAATCCGCATAGCCGCCACGCGTGGCTAAAAGTCAACAAAAAAAAGAGCTCAAACTCTTTTTTTTTAGTCTTATTCAAGAGTATCAGGAAGGAGAAGAATAAGCCTTACCTCTATTGAAGGAAGAAGCCCCTCCCTTTGCTTATTTATTCTTCCTGGTCTTCGGGTCTCATCTGAATGACTCGCTGCCTATTTGGATAGGCAATTGAGAGAGAATAGGGCGATAGCGACAGACACAAGAATTGAAATAGAAAGAAAGATTACTTTCATAGAGGAGAGGGGAAAGCTGCTTAGATAGGGCGATAGCCCGCGAATAAGGAGAGGTCGAATTCCAAACCTTTTCTCTCGATTATACCCATTACCAAAAAATTCCTTCGCGCAAGCGGCGATCTAGCGACCTACATGTAGTATACAGGATCTTGAGGTACCTTAAAGTATATCTTTGCAAAGGTATGATCTATACTAATCATGGGCATGGGAGAGTTGAAATCGTTAGTAATGCTGATTGGGGTGGGTCAGTAGAGGACAAGAGATCAACTTCAGGATGAGAAAAGATCGCTAAGAAAGCATCTTGGCAAAGATAAAGACGATCCAAAAATAGCCATTGGAATCTCTTCGTAAGTCAGGCTATTGTTAACCCCGATGATTTCTGTAAGGAAAACTAGAGACGGATCCCCTATGGATTTATTTAACATAAAATCATGAAATACTGGTTGTACAACAACCAACTCTGGTGGTAACTCATTCTCGTAAGCCACTTGACCAATCCTTAGCAGGATCGTGTATGGTCTAACATATATATATATATATATATATATATATATATATGGAACTTAGCTTCCCTTTCTTTTCAAATCACGGGACGCCTTTCCTAGGGAAAAATTCTAGAAACACCGAATCATCAACATGACTAAGCTTAACTTTAAAATCTAGGACACATGCTCTTAATATATCTTCGTGCGTCTGGATAGTGCGCTATGCTTGGCCGTCCGTCTGAGGATGAAAAACGGTATTAAGATTTACCTTGGTACCCAATCCTTTATGAAATAAATTCCAAAAATTTGTTGTGAATTCCACCTTGATCCGCAACTATGGACACTAGAGTCCCATACAACGTGATGATTTCCTGAATATACAACTTGGCATAATCTTCTGTTGAATCAGCTTTTGCTTGCTGCCAATTTGGACACTTAGCCGCGAATTCAGCTACATTATTCTTCATGTCATTCCACTAATAAACCTCCTCAAGGTCATGTACATTTTCGTGAAGTTTGGGTGGCAGAATATCTGAAATTGTGCGCTTTTGACATGATCCTGTCTCTAAGTCCATCCACATCCGGAGCACATAACCTGCCTTGTACCTTAAAATACCATCATCTTCCCCTTGTTACAAAGCTGTTGTTTTATGTTTGTGAATCCCCTCTTTCAACTGCAATAAGTAGGGATTATTAAACTGCTTTTATTTCACTTTAGCTGCTAAGGAGGATTCAACTATGTTCTAAACAACAACTCCACCATCTTTTGAGTTTAAAAGTTGAACTCTTAGGTTTGCTAAACGGTGAACATCTCTCACCATGATTCTCTTGTCTGCCTCAACATGAGCTAAACTCTCCGTAATTGATTTATTTTTGAGATACTTCCTAAATACTCATAGTATTGCTAAGGGCTAAGTCTTTGACTAACATCCTAGAAAATAGAGTCTCGTGCAATGGCAATACCCTTGTGACACATAATTGGGCATGATCTTATAGCTTTTCTGTGATCGCTTAATTGACAATAAATGAGCTTGACACAAGTCGATCGACGATCATTCTACTCACTTCGTGTTTCTTTGTACAAGCGAGGCACATTCTTTGTGGAGACTATCTCATTATGTCCTCATTACTTAACTGAGGGTTCCTCATATACCCTTTGGGTTTTCAAATATTCAACTAGACTTACTAACGATATACACATCTCTCCCTCAAACCTATGGTTAAGGTCTTATACTTGCGGATCCTTCTCTCTCATTGGGATCCAACTAACTTTCCTTATCTTCAGAAATTTTTCGTACTTTACACCACTAACCACTCATCTTTTGACTCACTTCAGAGCAATCTTCCTTACTAGGAAAAACTGAATTATTTACATGAACGGGATGCTAAAGTATTCATAATTGGCACATTCTATTCTAACGACTTTACTTTGCTCATACTGTCAGTCTTAGGGAGGCCCTTTTTTTATAATGCTTAAAACTATTCTTTAGTGCTTTGCTCTCTTACTGCCTAGTTGATTTTATTCTTTCACTGTCACTGTACTCTAGGTGTAACTTAAACTCTTTGGGTTCTAACACACATTCGGTGTATTCAAACTGTTGCCCACTCACTAGTGTTAACTTGACTAAGGATATCAATTCGTACCTCTACTATGGTGAAATTTGCTAACTATATGTATCTACTCAAAATTTACTTACTATTCTTAACTAGCCACCTGGTAGCTGTTACACCTCGAATATTTCTGATTTGTTGCCCTGTGGATAGGCTAATGTGAGCTCAGGGTGATTATGAAATCCTTACGAGATTAAGGGAAGTATTAGATAGCCTAAAGTGCGTACTATAAGATTTTGAAGTCATACGAATATGTGAAATTTAGTTTGTTGAAGGAAGTGAAATATAAGTCGTGTTCGGAAAGGTTTTCGCTATAATGGAGCTAATATTTATTTGGTGATGCCTTGAGAGGCTGCTATAGGGCCTATTGTATGGTTAATAAAGTATTATGTAAGTGCCAAGAAGATTCCACGAGGATTGAAAGTCAAACGAATCAACGAGAGGAAGTTTCGCATAACTGGGTGTTATACGGCCACTTATACGGTCCGTATAACTTTATACGGTCTGTATAAGGAGGGTCCGTATAACATGACCTTCACAGAAAGGGTCATTTTCTTGGTGGTGCTATACGACCACTTATACGGTCGGTAGAACTTTATATGGTCCGTATAAGGAGGTCCGTATAACGTGACCTATTTTAGAAGGGGAATTTCCCATGGTGGTGTTATACGGTCCACTTATACGGACCGTATAATATTATACGGGCCGTATAAGTGGTCCGTATAAGTCCATCGGGTAGATTTTTAACTTTTTGTATAAATAGATGGATAGATAGCCTTGGTTTATTTATTTCATTTTTCATTTTCCACAAGTCTTGAGAGCTCAAAACCTTTCTCCAAGCATATTCCACCTCAATCCAAGAGAAAACAAAGATCAATAGGCAAGAATCAAAGTGTTCATGTGTTAGAAGGCTTCCTAGGGTTAGTAGACTACAAGAGATTCTTGAGTATTGAAGCTAGGGTTTTCACCTAAGTTGATAGCTACTCCAAGGCTCATTCCCATGAGATAAAAGGTTAGTTTTCATGCTTATTTCATGTTATCATGAATGCTTGGTTGTTGAAGAAGTTGGGTAGAAGAAGAAAGTAGAAAATGAGGGTTAAGTGTAACTTTTATGATGTTTTTGAGTAGTAAGCTAACTTGAGTCATGATTCTTAGTATAATATGTATATAATCTTGTTATGGAAGGTAGTAATAGTAATGAGGACGCGTTGTATGAAAATGTGCTAGAATGGGTGTGAAGTTGTTGGTATGAGTTGAACATAAGGATGAATTTTGAAGGCCTAATGGAATGTGATTACTTGATTATGATATTGTGGGTGCATTATGGATGTTTGAGAGTTGTTTTGTAATATGGTGGAAGTTGACGAAATAGGGGAAATGCCACCCAATTTTCATTAGATCATGAATTATTCTAGTTTGAATTTAAGAGTATCATTGAGGCTTAACCACGGTATGAACCCTTCTAAATGTAGATTGTTCAAGCTTCGACAGTGAACGTTAAGTAGTTCAGAAGATAAAGAGGTATGTAAGGCTAACCCTTCTTTCATTAAGGCATTGTTCCTTTGTTATATATATATATGTATATCCTTGCATGACTTCCATAATGTCTTCCAAATGACTCTATTTCTAAGATTACCGAAGTTCATGATTCTCGGTACTTTCACTATTCTAGTACCTCCTTTATATGATAGTTGATCCTCTAAGGATAGATGTAACGAAAAAGGTGATGGTAATGATGTTGATGATACTTATGGACTTTTATGTATACGTGTCTAAGTATGTATGACGATTATGTAACACCGAGCTTATATGGCCAGGTATGACACCTATCGCGCAAGCACCTCTGCAGTTGGGTACGGATAACACTGAGCCTTGGTAGGGCTAGGTATGTATAATCACCGAGCCTTGTCATGGCCGGGTATGTGAATCACCGAATCTTGTGGTAGGGTACGGTATAAATATGAATACAAATATGTATATGTATGTATATATGCATGAGTAAGCATTGGAAATGGAAGGCCCCTCTGAAGGACAAGTAAGTAAATATGATGATGGCCAATAGAGGTACAAATGGCTCTATTAGCTCCAGATTCTCCCATCTTATGCTACTTCTTACGTTATTTCTTATGCTCCTATTATGATGTTGATTATGCTTTACATACTCAGTACATTATTCGTACTGACGTCGTTTTGTTTGTGGACGCTGCGTTATGCCCACAGGTGGACAGGGAGACAGGCTTGGTCCATAGAGTTCTTATTCAAGGACTGCATAGAGAAGCTCCATTTCATCTGGAGCTGTAGCTTTTGGGTATTATTCTTTTGTGTACATACATATGGGCATAGCGGGGTCCTGTCCCGCCTATATGATGTTACCTACTCTTCTTAGAGGCTCGTAGACAGTTGTGTATGGTTAGATGTCTTGTAGCTTTGTCGGCTCATATTTTGTATATCATTTTGATAGCCTCGTCGGCTTGTGTATATGGATGTGGGAATTATTGTCGATGATGATATAAATGTGTTGTTGACTAACGAGATTAGCATTGTTGATGTATAGGAATTATGAATAAGCTATGTGGTCCACCTAGATGTGAATGTGAATGCACGATAAGAGGCGCCCGGGTGGGTTAGCTCCGGGTGCCCGTCATGGCCCTCTGGTTGGGTCGTGACAGTAGCATCATGTTCTCTTGTTCTGCTCTAGTGAAATTTGCTAATTGAAGAAGTGAGAGCCGAGCAAATTTCATTATGGTAGCATCACAGGGAATAATTTAAATTGTGATTAGAAACTTACCCTTGAACCAAAACATGAAGATTTCCTTTGAAATCACCCAAATCCAAGCTCCCAAACTCCCAAAATTTCATTATCAACAATGAAATTCGAAATGGGAATTTTAATTCTATCCACGAATCAATTCTCAATCACGATCACGAGGCCCAACATAGAAATCGTGATGCACTACCCGGACCAAGCCCATTAACCCCTGTACGCGATTGTCACGACCCAATTAGCCGTTTGTGGCACCCACACTAATTCTCCTAGTGGGAGAACCATCTCCTTAATCAATTACTTAAGCATCTAAACAATCATAAATGAATAACTAGAATTAAGTCATAAATCTTTCTAATCTTGTATAAATAAATAAACTGTGGAAATCCTATCGATTACAACCACAAAATGCGAAAGTCATCGTACTAGGACTTTAAAACATAACTGTCTAAGAATGAACAACTGTCTGAAATAAACATAAATGTCTGAAATGAATAGACATCAAAAATAAGAAAGATCTTCAGGCGGCATGGCATAGATAGGAGCTCACCCTCGAATCTGATCAGGAAGTGGCCTCAAGCTAAATATGAGGTCTGGACGATGTCTCTGGCACACAATCTGCACTCAAGAAAAAGTGCAGCAAGGTAGTATCAGTACAAATACTATGTACAGATAGATATCATAGGCCGACTAAGATTAGTATCATCCATACGTTCATAAAATTAATAAGATAGATAGATAGGCACAATAACACAACCAAATAATGCCATCAACAGAAATCAGCCAACACAAGAATAAGGTAAGTCCAACCACAACCACCAACAGGATTAATATAAGTCTGATGTAATGCAATGCAACAATGATAGTATCTCAACCGTACACACATGCTACTGGAAATTTTTGCTCAATAGTCATGACCTGCAGGGGACCCATGGTGTCCATGTACCACTCGCTCCGAAACTGACCTCGGATCACGAGCCCATGACTAGGCCACATCCTCACTCCCTGTCAAATATGCCTTTATATATATGTATCTCTATATCTGATCACAATATGAATCTCAACGTATTTCCAGTCCAACAGACAATATGTAACATGATCAGTCAATAATATCAATGTCAATGAATACAAGGCACCATGCCACAAGTCATAACAAGACCCAGATAAATGAACTCATTACAGCATGAATATGCAACAATCTCAATCAATAAGAAGAGTATATATTAACTCCTCCCTTTTCCAAACACAACAATATCATCTCAAGTTTTGGTATATGAAGAAATGGCAACAAGCCCACATAATCAGAATTCATACCAACCAAATCATACTTTGTCCTATCAAATTTACTACATATACAATCAACTAACCAAAGTCTAACTCAAGTAAACCGTAACCTATGTTATATGCAGAGCGGGAACAATGCAACCCACTCCGCAACAGCTTTTCCCTTCTGTAATGCTTCGGAACGTTAAAAGTCTAGCAATGTAATGCTAAGTGAGTAATGAATCATCTACTCAAACAAGAACAACAATTGGGGAAGAAAACCCAATTACTTCTATCCTTTTTAAATGGGTGAACTATCACTTATAGCAATTTTATCATAATCTTAGTCCCAACGATCATACTATCACAATTCATGGGGTTCTAGTCAATTCAACCTCTTTCAAAAGGATTTTAGGCTAAAGCTTCCTTTTTTATGCGAACCCTAAGTCTCGACATGCAATTTCCACCATTAATAATCAAGTTCTTATCCTAGAAAGTGATAATCTACACTTCTAGATGAATAAATCACAATAAAATGAACCCACCATCAATTATGTAAGAGTTTACAACTTCTAGGGTTCTACCCTTTTTCCCCACCATTAGAGGACCTTCAATTAATGTAGGAACTTAAGATGAATACGGAATGAACAATGAAAAGGGTTGAGACTTACCTTAAAAGGAGAACCCACCAAGACTCTAAGAATTTTTTCTCTTACTTTCTAGGGAGCAGTTTCTGGTGTAAAGTGGTGAATGACTCGAAATTCCACAATATAAAATCAGTTTCTGCCTTCCATCGACCGCTGCAGCAGCCAAAATTTCATACAGTAGTCTCACTATAGCGGGACTTCTCCCGCTACGACGGACCTCAGTAATTCCCCGACTCTTTGCGACAGCGACCATCGCTCCGCTATAGTGGGATCGTTACAGCGGTAGTACACCCGCTGCAGCTGTCACATCCGACTAGTGAGCTCTGGTTTTTCATCAGATTTTCACCCAAAATCCCAACATCAATCCGAGGCCCTGCAGACAAAAAATAGACGTGCATATCAATGTAAGAATATGCTACGGACTTACCCGTGGCCTCAGAATTCCAAACGATAGTCAAATTTACTAAGTCACCCCCCAACGGGAATGAAACAAGTTTTCTTACTTGTTCCGTAAGGATGTGGCTTCCGTCAAAGTGTTATGGCGAAATAATAATAGAGAAGAGATGACCTGGGAAGCCGAAGATGCGATGAAGAATAAGTATCCTTACTTGTTCCCTACGCCTGCAGGTAATTTAAATTCTTCACTTGATTATATTGATTGGTAGATGAGACTACATGTTATAGCAATAAGGGAGACTTCACCGAAATTTTTATAAGACTTTATAGGACCAATTTAACATTCGAGGACGAATGTTCTAAAGAGGGGAAGGATGTTATACCCCGTATTTTTATACATTGGATTATTCGTAAGCTAATCGATACACGTTCAAGGACAAGATTAATTGTGGGGTATGAGATAAGGACCTTTTAATCACCGATTTCAATAAGTGCACGATTTGTTATAAATTTCAATTAGTATAGAAATATTAGTGGAGATTAGGGATTAATTAACCATGATTATATTATTAAGTGGTGATTAGTGATTATTTATGTCACGACCCAACCCCGTGGGCCGTGACTGGTGCCCGAGCTGGACACCCTTGCACACCTACTTACCGAATCGACATATCTATAACTTATTCATATCCCACAAATATTAATCATCACCGATATTAAGGCTGTCATATACAAGCAGTCGCATATATATATATATATATATATATATATATATATATATATATATATATATATATATATATACGAGCCGTTAAGGCCGTCATAACAAATAGTACCGTTTAGATGCAAATCACAGACATAATCGGACAATGACGACCCATGACCCACATATATGTCTACAAGCCTCTAACAAACATAAAAGAATCATATGGCAGGACAGGGCCTCGCCGTACCCCTTAATAGTCATATACACATAAATAGTGTGGGCTCCGGATCAAAGGAGCACTCCAAGGTAGCAGAAAGGGCACCCTAGACTGGCGGATCACCACAATAAGCGTCTGTACCTGCGGGCATGAAACGCAGCCCCCGAAGAAAGGGGGTCAGTACGGAGTATGTAAGGCATGAAATACAGAAAACAGAATCATAACCGGAATAACAGTACAGAACTAGGTACACCGTCCAGAATACCAAGATACTTACCTTCCAGACACAAATCATGTATACCAAGGTTGTATGTCAGAAAAGTACAGAAAATACAGAATACCAAATTGATTACTTTCCAGACACAGATGATGTCATATGTCAGAAGGGATACAAAACGTACAGATTGCCAACCACTTACTTTTCAAACACAGATCATGCATGTCAGAGTCATGTATCACATATGCATATAACGTGCCCCGGCCCTCCCGTGAGGGACGCGGTAAATCATATATATCATGTAAACATATAACGTGCCCCGGCCCTCGGTGAGGGGCGCGGTGAATCATATATTATGTAAACATATAACGTGCCCCGACCCTTGGTGAGTGACGCGGTGAATCATATATCATGTATGCATATAACGTGCCCCGGCCCTTGGTGAGGGACGCGGTGAATGAAATCATGTATGCCAATGTCATGTATCATATATGCATGTAACGTGCCCCGGCCCTCTTTTGCGGGACGCGGTGAATGTGCCATCCTGGCCACCACCCCGTCATCGTATCATAATGTCATCATATCGTATATAACATGCCCCGGCCCGCAAGTGAGAGGGACGCGGTGAACAATGCAGAGGAGTACGCACGAGAACATATCCTGGCCCGGGCTCAGTGAAGGACATACTGAAACTGCATGAACAGAGTAGTGCGAAACCATATACACATAAATCGAGACCCGATAGATAGGTATACTTATCGACGCCCGAAGGTCCAGAACAAGTTTCAAACCAGCTAGTATAGGAAAGTTACGGATATTTACCACAGAACCTTTACGGACATTTCAGGAGCCATTTTTGGAAAACTGAAGCAATAATCATATATACATATAACAGATTTTGGAACAATCATGTTAAGTACCTTTCGGATCTCGTGATGGATAAAATCAAATATAGCTTTTGGAACCGTACGTACATATCAAGGTATATCAAAACTTAACGGAATAGTCGGACGTGCTATCGTTCGAAAATCAAAACATTAATCATATCACTTATCCCTTAAATGCCAATTCAGGAACATATCAAATAGGACATACTGAAGCTGTCGATATCATATATCATGTATATATCTAACAGGTTCATGCACGCATACTCGTAAAACATCGTACATTGTATTGCTGCGGAACGTGCAGCCCGGTCCATAAACATATTACATTATTGCCGAGGAACGTTCGGCCCGATCCGAGACCGTAAGCAAAAATTATAAGCATTAATACTTACAAAATCATTTTAAGGACATGAATTCTTATACTTGGCTTATTATCCAATTATGCCTTAATCCCAACCATACTTTGTATACTCGTATCAATAGGCCAATAGAAATCGTAGACGAACTTGGAAACTTATCAAATAGAGCTTCGGAATCATGAATACGTATCGAAACCATAAGAAACGACTTATGGAGGTCAAAGATATTAGCCACCCTAATGGTTCTAAGAACAAGAATTTCTTTGAAATCATGCATATACCTCATTTGTTCATTTCATAGAGATCATGCCAAAAGAAAGAAAGGTAAGCCTTACATACCTTGCCCGCTTTCTACGCACATGCGAATTTAAGTCTTTGGCTTCACAAAATCTACAACAATATTCACACATACCAAACATTAGCCACCAACACTTAGAGTCAATTTCTAAACCAACATTTAATCTACAGAAATTTCGGCAGCATTTCCCCTGTAAATGCACCATCCCCGAGAATTCAACTCGGCCAAATTTATCAACAACCATACCAACAATCATTTCAACAATACCAACAATTTACTTAAAACATATTCTAACATTAATAACCCACACAACATTCAAAACGATCCAACCAAGCTTTAATCCACCCGAAACTCTACAAATGCAACAAAACCACAACGACGCATTTTCTTCTTTCAAATTCATAACTACAACAACGATGCACACCTTAGCAACTCCACTTTTCACAATTACATAAAATCATATTAGAATCACATTAATTCCTACAACAACCTACAACCAATTTCAATGCCGATTTGAATCATTAAACTTCCAATTGCATCATAAAGTCCACAACAACACAACTAATACACTAAATAAAATGAATTCACCTCCTCTCCAATATACAATGCCATACGGCCACACTACCACACACACACTCACACGGCCACACCCACAACACACCACTTCCGTGATTTTCATTCAATTCTACTTACTACAACACATATAAATCTTCCATAACATGTAAAAGAATATCAATTCTTACCTTTACTTCAATTTTCCACTTGCCACCAAAGTATTTTTCTCGCTTACATAATTATACCACGTTGAAGAGGGTCTTGAGATTAGTAGGAATTCAAAAAGAGATGAATTTTTGGACCAAGGATTAAGGCTCAAGATTTATTTTTTCTTTCTTGTTGGCCGGATGGCCTCTCCTTTTGCTCTCACTCTTTTTTTTTTTTTTGTTCTTGAATGTTCTTGAATAAAAATGAAGAATATCCCACTTTTTATTCATTTATCACATGGATTTAATTCATATGGGCTTGGGCCAAAATTGTTTTTTCCCTAGCCATGGCCGGCCACTCTATGGGTTTGGGCCCCTTTGCTTTCTTTTTTTTTTTTTTTTTTTTTATTTTCCAAGCCCACTTTCTTGTGGCTAATTTTTGTTATTCATGAAACCATTTTTTCAATTATTCGATTTTGCCCTTAGCCTTCCTCCATATTTCCGCATCAATATTTTTCATGAACAACATACATATTAAGTAAGACCAAAATGTTGCCTCGTCTCTTATTAGTCAAGCTTATTTCAATTTATCCGAATGTGCAAAAATTACGGGATATAACAATTTAATATTAATTAAGTTATTAGTGGGCTGAATGGGCCCACTACAACATGGCCAATTCTGATTGGCCCATGCTATAGTGGGGCACGTGTAACAATCATGGGCAACATATAAAGACCCTAGTTGATGACTAATTCATCATTCATGCATTTTATTTTCAACTTCAACAAAGTTGAATTAGGAGAGATGAGCTCCTAAGCTAGTGAGAGAGAGAGCTACGGCCATGGTTGCTCTTGGCCAAGCTTAAGCCCTTGATGGAAGAAAATTAAAATTCTAAGGTGTTGTAAACATCCAAGTGATTAGCCACGTGAATTAATTCTTGGGGCAGCAAAGACGTTGTTATTTAAATCCATAAATTTCAGCAACGTTAAGTAGCCAAGCTTGTTAAGGTAAGATTTAATTCTCCCCTACATGTTTAGAGGTAGTTTGGACTTTGTATAATTTGGTAGATGTGAAATTGGATGTAAGGAATTATGTGTGTTGATGCTAAGGTTCGGTTGGGGGCTGTTTTAACCTAAAAATGGTGAATCAATTTTAATTAGTGTTGTTGTTATTGTTGTCATTGATTATATGATGAAAGTGAAAGAATTTGATATTTAAAGTTATGGTTGTATTGTGTTGGTAATGATCGGGTTCTGGTTGTGTTGTTGTTCTTGTGAAATTGGAGGACTAAGTGTAGTTAAGACTTGTATTGTATTGTTATAATTGATGGGCTGCTTTAGGACTTATTAATGTTAAGATAGTTTTCTTGCATATGGAAGTTGAGGCCGTTGTTGTGTTGTTGCTAATGTGAATCACTAATTTGATAAGAAAGAAACGTATAAGATATCGTATGCGAAGCGTATGTGGCTTGTTGGGTGCATAATTTAGATATTTGAGGTGTATCGGGCATTATTATGTTATGTGGGCTGTTTTGGAGTATCCTCAAATCTTGTTTCGACTAGTTCTTGATGCGATAACTTAGACGTTCTTTGGTTGATGCTATGTTGATTGTTGTATAGTTGGCTTAAATGTGAGGAAATTGAGCGATATAGGGGAAGTGCTGCCCAATTGTCTAGAAATAAGCTACTAACGTTGAAGTACATTTTATGACTTTTCGTAGCTTAACCATAGTCTTGACGTCTTAATATAGGTTGAGATATGTTGGGCAACGTATACATATTGAGTCACGGATTAAGTGCAAAAGGTATGTAAAGCTAACCCTTCCTTCTTTTTGGCATGATCTTTATGAAACAAATAGACGACGTATATATGACTTCAAAAAAAGCTCCTATTCTTAGAGACACTAGGATGGCTAATGTACTTGATTCCCATAACTTATTTTATTATGTCTTGATACGTGTCTATGATTCCAGAAGATCTATTTTGATATAATCCATAGTGACATTCGAAGGATACTTGATATGACTATTGTCTTGATTATCAAATGATGGTTCTTTTTGTTTATTCTATAGAGTCTCAGATATGACTTAGTTTGCATATGGTTGCTCACTACTCTGCTCGTGCATGCCTCAATATATCTTTCACCGAGTCCCGGGCCGGGGTACGTTCTCGTGCACAGTTTCACTACATTGTTCACCGAGTCCCTCACTAGAGGGCCGGGAAACGGTATATATATATATATATATATATATATATATATATATATATATATATATATATAAGATGATATGATGATGTGATGATGTGATTATGGCGCCAAGGATGGTATATGATGACTTTATTCACCGAGTCTCATAATGAGCCGGGTATGATATATGATATTGATATGCATGATTTACATTTCATAAGGCAAGTGTGTTGGTATTATGATTTTCATACCTATCTCCTGTAATCTCTATTTCAGTCATGATCCTCTTTATTGTGATTCATGCTTTATATACTCAGTACATATCTCGTACTGACCCCCTTTTTCATCGGGGGGCTGCGTTTCATGCCCGCAGGTACGAATACTCGATTTGGCGATCCTCCAGTCTAGGATTTCCGCTCAGCTGTTTGGAGAGCTCTATTGTTCCGGAGCCTATCTTATTTTGGGCACAGACCTTTTGATGTATATATATATATATATATATATATATATATATATGTTTATCCAGGGGTACGGCGGGGCCCGCCCTGTCCCGTCATATTTCACTATCGATACTCTTAAAGGTCTGTAGATGTATGTGTGGGTTATGCATAAGTTTTGTTCAGCTGTGTCTATGTGATTTGCTATGGATATGATCGTCTGTAGTGGCAGCCTTGTCGGCTTGCGTATCGCTTTGGTATGTAGTGGCAGCCTTGTCGGCTTGCGTATCGTATTACCTTTTGATTAGTTGTGACTCCCCAGGAGACAGGTTATCTTGATATATATATTATATGAGGTTATGAACCTTGGGAGTTTTTGCAAGTTTCCACATTGTTCTTAGTTTCAGTCTGACTATATCTAACAGGTACTATACGAGTGTCCAACTCGGGCACTAGTCATGGCCCATGGGGTTGGGTCGTGACAAAAGTGGTATCAGAGCAGTTCATCCTCGGAGTGTCTACAGACCGTGTCTAGTAGAGTCTTGTTTATCGGTGTGTTGTGCACCACATCTATAAACAGGAAGCTACAGGACATTTAGGATATTGTCTTTCCTTCCTACTCTAGATCGTGCGATAGAGTTATATTATCAGGATAATCCCTCCCTAATAGATTATTATGTTTACAGCTATGCCTCCGAAGAAAGCGACAGCTGCCCAGAAGGGCAAATTGGTAGCAGGAGATACTAGTCAGACTCGGAGAGTTACTAGGGTCCGTGCCCAGTCTATGCCGGAGATTGTGCTCCAGTCGGTGAGCTCTACTACACCGCCACCTCCAGAGGAACTTAGAACAGCAGCAGCTTTAGATCAGGGGGCGGCCCCACGGCCAGCTCCCGAGGTTCCAATACCCGAGCCTCCAGCTCCTCAGCCAGGGGCGGAGGATTGGGCTATAAGAGATGCAGTTCAGTTGCTAACCAGATTAGTGGCAGGGCAGGCTCACAGGCATGGACTAGGAGTTGACCATGCGGATAGACATGATAGTTTGAGGGCTCGTGACTTCTTAAGTTGTAATCCTACAAAGTGTTTCGGGTCAAACCTCGAGGATGATCCGCAGGAGTTTATTCGGCAGATGCAGCGTACATTGAGGATAATTAAGGCTTCTGAGACTGAGTCTGTTGAGTTAGCTTCGTATCGGTTGCGTGATGTAGCTGTTAATTGGTATGAGTCGTGGGAGTTATCTAGGGGCGAGGATGCTCCTCTAGCGGTATGGGATGAGTTTGTGGAGGCCTTCCTTGGCCACTTTCTGCCCCCAGAGCTGAGACGGGCCAGATTTGATAGATTCTTACATCTGAGGCAGAGTGGCAGGAGCGTTCGAGATTATAGTCTTGAGTTTGATTCGTTGGCCAGATATGCGCCTACTATTGGAGCTGATATGGCTGATAGAGTGCATCGTTATGTGATGGGTCTGGATCGCTATTTGATTGATGGTTGTATGGCGGTGGCTCTTCATCCAGGTATAGATATTGCTCGGATACAGGCATATGCACAGGGGTAGAGGATCGATATAGAGGACGTCAGCCAGATAGAGATTATGATAGAGGTCAGCATAAGAGGGCTAGATCGGCTAGTTATCCTGGCGAGTTTCGAGGCAGGGAGCCTCAGCAGTATAGTAGATGTTCTTCCCAGCCAGCACAGAGTGCACCCCCACAGTTCACAGGTAGGAGATTTGACAGTACAGGGTATTCAGGAGCCGGTCAGAGCTCCAGAGCTTCGGGTTCGCAGATGAACAGAGGTTTGAGTCAGTCGAGGCCACCTTTGCCTCGGTGTTCTCAGTGTGGTAGGCTCCATTCTGGGGAATGTCGTCGCGCTATAGGTTCTTGTTTTTCTTGTGGCCGTCAAGGCCATATTATGAGAGAGTGTCCGTATGGAGGCGGTCCAGGTGGTGTGGCTCAGCCTACTGGATCGGTTGTTGGTTCATCTTCTTCTGTAGCTATGCGCCCTATGGGGCAGGGTATTCAGATACCGGTAGGCCATGGTAGAGGTCATGGGGAGCTTCCAGTTCTAGCGGTCCTTCGAACCGCATATATGGTTTGGCTAGTAGACAGGATCAGGAGGCGTCACCGAATGTGGTTACAGGTATATTATCGATTTTCTCTCGGGACGTATATGCATTGATAGATCCAGGCTCCACCTTATCATATATATCTCCTTTTGTTGCTAGTAGAATCGGAATAGAACCTGAGTTGATAGAACCATTTGAGGTAGCTACACCGGTAGGAGATTCTGTTATAGCAAAGCAAGTATATAGAAATTGTTGGGTGATTATATATAGTCATCATACCGTGGTAGATCTGATAGAGTTAGATATGATGGAGTTTGATGTTATTATGGGTATGGATTAGTTAGCTTCTTGTTATGCTAACATTGATTGTAGAGAAAAGATAGTCCGATTTCAGTTCCTAGGGGAGTCGGTTATAGAGTGGATGGGGAATACAGCATCGCCGAGGGGTAAGTTTATTTCATACCTCGAGGCAAGGAAGATGGTTAGAAAGGGTTATATTTATCATCTGGTCCGTGTGCATGACTTGAAAGCAGAAGTACCGACTCTTCAGTCAGTCCCGGTAGTTAATGAATTTCCAGATGTATTTCCAGACGAGCTTCTAGGTCTTCTTCCTGAGCGGGAGATAGAGTTTACTGTAGATGTATTGCCAGATATTCAGCCCATATCTATTCCTCTTTATAGAATGGCACCTGCAGAGCTGAATGAGTTAAAAGAGAAACTGAGGGACTTATTAGAAAAGGGCTTCATCAGGCCCAGCACATCCCCTTGGGGAGCACCGATACTGTTTGTGAGAAAGAAGGATGGGTCGCTGCGGATGTGTATTAATTATAGGCAGCTGAATAAAGTAACAATAAAGAATAGATATCCCCTCCCCAGGATTGATGATTTATTTGACCAGTTGCAGGGTGATAAATGCTTTTCGAAGATAGACTTGCGGTCAGGCTATCATCATGTTATATCCCGTATTTTATACGTTCGGAGATTTCAAGGTAGTCGTGGCAAAGTTGAGGGAATGACCATCTTCCAAAATTATTTTAATGTACAAGTTGGTTATGAATATTATTGTATGGAAATATTGAGTAAGGTTAAGGGTAAAAAGGGGAATTCGCGAGATGACTCGTAGAAATATAGAGGAAGGCTAAGGGCAAATTTGGAATTTGGAAAAAAAATTAAATTTTCATGAAGTGCAAAAAAAGAGTATGGGCTTGGAAGAAAAGGGGCCATTTGGGCCGTTCATAGTAAATGAGCCAAAGCCCATATGAGCACAAAATTAATAAGTCCATAAGATGACTTAATTAGTCATCTTATTCATTATGTCCCTAGAAATTTCAAGAACTCTAAAGAACAAGAGAGGAGGAGAAAAATAAGAGGGGCTATTCGGCCACCTCCAAAACCAACAAGAACCTTGGAAAATGTTTCTTCAAAAATCATTTTCTACTAATTGAAGGGTCCTTAACAAAGTAGGGTGGTCATTGGAACAAGAAAAACACAAATTCTTGAAAGTTACAATCTTGGCCAAGAAGGAAGATAAGAGGAGAAGGTAAGAATTCATCCCCTTTTATATGTTATGGATGTTTGTGCATGTTGTAGTGTATAAAATGAGTGAAATTCATGAAGAATATGGAAGTAGGGGTGGTGGCCGTGTAGTGTGTAGTGTGTGTATGGCCGTGTATATATATTGTATTGTGATGGGATGGTGAGCAAATTTTATGTAGTCTATTGGTTGTTGTTGTAATGTATAGAAATGGATAGAATTCATAAAAATATGGAAGTTTGCATGGTGGTTGTGTATATGCATGTGGCCGAGTATATATATGTGTTGTGTAAGGAAGATTGAATTAGTTAAGGTAGTGTGTTGCTTGTTGTTGTGATGTATAGAAAAAGATAGGAATTCGTAGAAAAATGCATGTAGTGTTATGGCCGAAAATGGTGATGTTTTGGTAAGTTATGACGAATTGATTTCATTTGATATTTTAGTAGATGTTGTTGTAGATTCCATGATGAAAAAATGAAGGTTTGGTAACTTGGGAGAAAAGTTGTAGTTGTGGCCGTGTAGGTGTGGGTATTATATAGAAGGAAAGAATTAATTTTATTTAGTATTCAAATTGTTGTGGTAATAGGTTTCATGATGTTAAATGAAGATTTAGTGGTTTAAAGTGAAATGGAAATCGTTTGTGATTATTGGAGAAGTTAGTATAATAATAGTATGGTTCTTATGTTTGTATGAAAGGAATTGTAGTGAGTGGATTGTGAACGTAACTCATGGATTTAGAGGTAAAGGATGTGGTTGGAAGGTTGTAAGGTTGGAATTGAATTGAATTGAATTGAATTGCATGACAAAGTTTGTTCATGTTAGAATGGACATTGTATTGATTGTTGAAGTTGTAAGTATGATTGTTGGTAATGTTGTTAATATTTTGGCCGAGTTAAATTTTCGGGTTTGCTGTTGTTAAATTGGCCGAGTCATATTCTCGGGGATGGTGTAGTTACAGGGGAGATGCTGCCGAAATTTTGGCAGATCATAAGTGAATTTATTTGAAAGGCTAAGGCAAGTATATGTCGATGAATCTAACGATAGTGTCAATCTTCTTGAATGTAGACTAACAAGTTGGACGAATAAGCGTAGCTAGTAAGGCGCGACACAGGTATGTTAAGGCTCGTCCCTTTTCTTTCCAAGGAATGATCCCGATGTTATGATCTCATAATTGTTCCCATGTCTTACTTGTTTTTCAAAAGTTGGATGCTTACGATTCTAAGGCAAGATTTCTACATTATGAATTTATAAATGTTTACATATTTTCCATGTCTTCAAAAGTTAGAAGTCTATGGTCCCAAGGCATTGATCGTGTTTCCGATAACCCGTCAATGTTTTCCAAAATGTCCGTATTTCTCCAAAACAAAGATTTATGGTATTGTAAGCTTTTATGACAATAACGATGAAAATGTTTTACAACGACATTGAGGATGTCGAGGATGAGAATATTTTTATGGTGACTATGATAAAAATGATTTCATGTTCAAAAGGTACTAGATATGACTATTTCTTTGATTTTCCAAAAATGGCTTCCGAAATGTTCGTAAAAGGTTCTGTACTTCAAACGCTCGTAACTTTCTTATACTAAATCGGATTGACGTGAAACTTGTTTCGAGTCTTCAAGTGTCGGTTTATATACGCTGTCATTCGTTGATAGTCTCATCTTATAATACTTGTTCCTTCAAGGTGAGACAAAGTCGAAATGATTATTCCATAATATAATCGGAGGCTACCGACCTTACGTCACTCCGATAGATACATGACTTTCTTTGGGCTCTCATGCATGCTGCTATATGATATATGTATATGATATATGTATATGTATATGTATATGGGAAAGATGGGAAAAAGGGCAGAGCGTTATATACGCGTATCCACCTGATCAGTTGGTATTATATGACATGATATCGTCCCGGACGCGGGATATGTGGTTAAATGGATCGGAGCCGACGCCTCGACAATATGATATGTACTATTTTCTATATATATATATATATGAAAAGAAATATTTTCAAAGAAAGTAAAGTATAATATATGGATCGGGCTGCACGTTCCGCAGCAATGTATATAGATCGGGCTGCACGTTCCGCAGCACTAAGCATGCATGGTATCCGCCTAAAAGGCACTCAGATGTACGGGTTACTCTTTTACTTCCTGATATGCTCTATATTTTCTTTATATCATTATTCATGCTATGTATCCCTTGTATGTTACTATTCATGCCTTACATACTCAGTACATTACTCCTACTGACCCTTTTTTCTTCGGGGGCTGCGTTTCATGCCGCGCAGGTACACCAGATGAGTAGAAGCCATTATAGAAGACGTTCCAGCGAAGTTGGCAAGCTCCATTTTGCCCTGGAGTGTAGCCGAGTCAGAGTACTATGCTATGATGTCTTATTCGAAGTTAGAGACTTTGCAGACAGAGTCGTGGGTATCGGGAGTCAGTGTGTCGGTTTGTATTATAATATAAGTTCTACATGGTTACAAATTTTATTTGATTTGAAAGCAACAAAAAGAATGTTTCGGAAAGCTTTATTATGTATTTAATGTTAAATTGATTTAGAGGTCCAAAATATTATGTACGTAATAAGAGTCAGCGGGTTCGCTCGGCTCCGAATATGGGGTCAGGTGCCCATCACACCCTAGTAAAGTCGGGGTGTGACACATCAGGTGCGGATATTCCGAAGACTGCATTCAGGACTCGATACGGGCATTATGAGTTTAGAGTGATGTCTTTTGGGCTGACCAATGCTCCAGCGGTATTTATGCATTTAATGAACCGAGTATTCAAACCATTCCTAGATATGTTCGTGATTGTATTTATCGATGATATTCTGGTCTATTCATGTTCAGAAGAGGAGCATGCAGATCATTTGAGGACGGTACTTGGGGTGCTCCAACACCAGAAGTTGTATGCTAAGTTCTGTAAATGCGAATTCTGGTTGACTTTAGTGGCATTCTTGGGGCATATTACTGGAGCTGATGGTATTCGGGTAGATAGACAGAAGATTGAGGCTGTAAAGACTTGGACTAGACCTAAGACACCTACTGAGGTACACAGTTTTCTGGGGCTAGCAGGATATTACAAGAGATTTGTAGAAAAGTTTGCCTCAATTTCAGCGCCTTTAACAAGACTAACACAAAAGGCAGCTAAATTCCAGTGAACTGACGCATGTGAGCAAAGCTTCCAGTTGTTGAAAGACAAGCTGACTACGGCTCCAGTCTCAACTCTTCCAGAGGGACCAGATGGCTATGTTATTTATTGTGATGCTTCAGGTGTTGGACTAGGTTGTGTATTGATGTAGCATGGCAGGGTTATAGCCTACGCTTCCCGACACCTCAGAAAACACAAAAGGAATTATCCTACTCACGATCTAGAGTTAGCAGCGGTAATTCATGCTTTGAAGATATGGAGGCATTACTTATATGGTGTTCATGTTGATGTTTATACGGATCACAAGAGTCTCCAATATATCTTTAAGCAGAAAGAGCTGAATGTGCGACAGAGACGGTGGTTAGAGTACCACCTAGGGAAGGAAAATGTTGTAGCAGATGCCCTTAGAATCTATGGGTAGCTTGACAGATGTGCAACCAGAAAAGAAGGAGATGGTCCGTGAGATTTACCGACTAGCTAACCTTGGAGTCCGTTTGGCTGATTCTGGAGATGGTGGAGTTTCTATTCGAGAAGTTGTCTGAATCCTCTATCATGGAAGAGGTAAAGAGGCACCAGTACGAGGACCCTGTCCTGGCACGATATAGAGATACAGCTCTTCAAAAGGAGGATACCCCGTTCAAAGTTACACCTGATGGCGTGTTACGATATGAAGGCAGACTATGTGTACCTGAGGTTGCAGGGCTACAACAACAGGTTATGGGTGAGGCACACTATGCCCGTTATTCTGTTCATCCAGGGTCAACGAAAATGTATCATGACCTCAGATGTTTATATTGGTGGGATGGCATGAAGAAGGACATAGCGGAGTTTGTTGCTTAGTGCCCGAATTGTCAACAGGTTAAGGTCGAGCATCAGAAGCCTGGTGGGTTATTACAGTAGTTAGAGATCCCAACCTGAAAATGGGAAGTAATTAATATGGACTTCATTACAGGTTTACCTCTCATTCCACGGAAGTATGACTCTATATGGGTTATTGTGGATAGGCTGACAAAATCAGCCCATTTTCTTCCAGGCAGGAATGCTTATTCAGCTGAGGACTATGCAAAGTTATATGTCAGAGAGATAGTGAGACTCCATGGGGTTCCCATATCTATTATCTCAGACAGAGGAGCTCAGTTTACAGCTAACTTCTGGAGATCATTCCAGGAGGGATTGGGGACACAGGTGAGTCTTAGTACAACATTTCACCCTCAGACTGACGGGCAGGCCGAGCGTACTATTAAGACGCTAGGAGATATGTTACGGGCCT
Source organism: Lycium barbarum (assembly GCF_019175385.1). Classification (NCBI taxonomy): domain Eukaryota; kingdom Viridiplantae; phylum Streptophyta; class Magnoliopsida; order Solanales; family Solanaceae; genus Lycium; species Lycium barbarum. Next base: position 93,296,596 of record NC_083338.1, read on the forward strand.
GTATTATTGATTTCAGAGGTATCTGGGATGATTATTTGCCACTTATCGAGTTTGCTTATAACAATAGCTATCATTCTAGTATCCGGATGGCACCGTATGAGGCCTTATGTGGGAGGAAGTGCAGTTCACCTATTGGTTGGTTTGATGTTGGTGAGACTAAATTAATAGGCCCAGACATGATTCAGCAAGCTGTTGATAAGGTGAAGCTTATTCAGGAGAGGTTACTGGCAGCCTAGATTCGACAGAAGTCATATGCAGATAATCGACGTCGACACTTAGAGTTTCAGGTTGGTGATTGGGTGTTCTTGAAGGTGTCACCCAAGAAGGGTGTAATGAGATTCGGCAAGAAGGGGAAACTTAGCCCAAGGTACATTGGGCCTTATCAGATTATTCATAGGGTAGGCAAGGTTGCCTATGAGTTGGACCTACCATCTGAGTTGGAAGCAGTACATCCAGTCTTTCATTTGTCGATGCTTCGCAAATGTATTGGTGACCCTTCTAGAGTATTCCCCGTGCATGATGTCCAGGTGACGGAGGAACTGTCCTACGAGGAGAATCCTATAGCTATACTTGATCGGCAAGTTAGAAGATTGCGTACTAAGGATGTGGCTTCCGTCAAAGTGTTATGGCGAAATAATAATAGAGAAGAGATGACCTGGGAAGCCGAAGATGAGATGAAGAATAAGTATCCTTACTTGTTCCCTACGCCTGCAGGTAATTTAAATTCTTCACTTGATTATATTGATTGGTAGATGAAACTCCATGTTATAGCAATAAGGGAGACTTCCCCGAAATTTTTATAAGACTTTATAGGACCAATTTAACATTCGAGGACGAATGTTCTAAAGGGGGGAAGGATGTTATACCCCGTATTTTTATACATTGGATTATTCGTAAGCTAATCGATACACGTTCAAGGACAAGATTAATTGTGGGGTATGAGATAAGGACCTTTTAATCACCGATTTCAATAAGTGCACGATGTTTTATAAATTTCAATTAGTATAGAAATATTAGTGGAGATAAGGGATTAATTAACCATGATTATATTATTAAGTGGTGATTAGTGATTATTTAATATTAATTAAGTTATTAGTTGGCTGAATGGGCCCCACTACAACATGGCCAATTCTGATTGGCCCATGCTATAGTGGGGCACGTGTAACAATCATGGGAAGCATATAAAGACCCTAGTTGATGACTAATTCATCGTTCATGCATTTTATTTTCAACTTCAACAAAGTTGAATTAGGAGAGAGGAGCTCCTAAGCTAGTGAGAGAGAGAGCTACGGCCATGGTTGCTCTTGGCCAAGCTTAAGCCCTTATGGAAGAAAATTAAAATTCTAAGGTGTTGTAAACATCCAAGTGATTAGCAACGTGAATTAATTCTTGGGGCAGCAAAGACGCTGTTATTTGAATCCATAAATTTTAGCAACGTTAAGGAGCCAAGCTTGTTAAGGTAAGATTTAATTCTCCCCTACATGTTTAGAGGTAGTTTGGACTTTGTATAATTTGGTAGATGTGAAATTGGATGTAAGGAATTATGTGTGTTGATGCTAAGGTTCGGTTGGGGGCTGTTTTAACCTAAAAATGGTGAATCAATTTTAATTAGTGTTGTTGTTCTTGTTGTCATTGATTATATGATGAAAGTGAAGGAATTTGATATTTAAAGTTATGGTTGTATTGTGTTGGTAATGATCGGGTTCTGGTTGTGTTGTTGTTCTTGTGAAATTGGAGGACTAAGTGTAGTTAAGACTTGTATTGTGTTGTTATAATTGATGGGTTGCGTTAGGACTTATTAATGTTAAGATAGTTTTCTTGCATATGGAAGTTGAGGCCGTTGTTGTGTTGTTGCTAATGTGAATCACTAATTTGATAAGAAAGAAACGTATAAGATATCGTATGCGAAGCGTATGTGGCTTGTTGGGTGCATATTTTAGATATTTGAGGTGTATCGAGCATTATTATGTTATGTGGGTTGTTTTGGAGTATCCTCAGATCTTGTTTCGACTAGTTCTTGATGCGATAACTTAGACGTGCTTTGGTTGATGCTATGTTGGTTGTTGTATAGTTGGCTTAAATGTGAGGAAATTGAGCGATATAGGGGAAGTGCTGCCCAATTGTCTAGAAATAAGCTACTAACGTTGAAGTACATTTTATGCCTTTTCGTAGCTTAACCATAGTCTTGACGTCTTAATATAGGTTGAGATATTTTGGGCAACGTATACATATCGAGTCACGGATTAAGTGCCAAAGGTATGTAAAGCTAACCCTTCCTTCTTTTTGGCATGCTCTTTATGAAACAAATAGACGACGTATATATGACTTCAAAAAAAGCTCCTATTCTTAGAGACACTAGGATGACTAATGTACTTGATTCCCAGAACTTATTTTATTATGTCTTGATACGTGTCTATGATTCCAGAAGATCTATTTTGATATAATCCATAGTGACATCCGAAGGATACTTGATATGACTATTTGTCTTGATTATCAAATGATGGTTCATTTTGCTTATTCTATTGAATCTCAGATATGACTTAGTTTACATATGGTTGCTCACTACTCTGCTCGTGCATGCCTCAATATATCTTTCACCGGGTCCCGGGCCGGGGTACTTTCTCATGCACAGTTTCACTGCATTGTTCACCGAGTCCCTCACTAGAGGGCCGGGATACGGTATATATATATATATATATATATAAGATGATATGATTATGTGATGATGTGATTATGGCGCCAAGGATGGTATATGATGACTTTATTCACCGAGTCTCATAATGGGCCGGGTATGATATATGATATTGATGTGCATGATTTACATTTCATAAGGCAAGTGTGTTGGTATTATGATTGTCATACTTGTCTCCTGTAATCTCTATTTCAGTCATGATCCTCTTTATTGTGTTTCATGCTTTATATACTCAGTACATATCTCGTACTGACCCCCTTTCTTCGGGGGGCTGCGTTTCATGCCCGCAGGTACGGATACTCGATTTGGCGATCCTCCAATCTAGGATTTCCACTCAGCTGTTTGGAGAGCTCCATTGTTCCGGAGCCTATCTTATTTTGGGTATAGACCTTTTGATGTATATATATATATATATATATATATGTTTATCCAGGGGTACGGCGGGGCCCTGTCCCGTCATATTTCACTATCGATACTCTTAGAGGTCTGTAGACGTATGTGTGGGTTGTGCATAAGTTTTGTTCAGCTGTGTCTATGTGATTTGCTATGGATATGCTCGTCTGTAGTGGCAGCCTTGTCGGCTTGCGTATCATTTTGGTATATTGTGGCAGCCTTGTCGGCTTGCGTATCGTATTACGTTTTGATTAGTTGTGACTCTTCAGGAGACAGGTTATCTTGATATATATATATATATATATATATATATATATATATATATATATATATATATATATATATATATATATATATATATATGTTATATGACGTTATGAACCTTGGGAGTTTTTGCAAGTTTCCACATCGTTCTTAATTTCAGTCCGACTATATCTAACAGGTATGTATACGAGTGTCCAACTCGGGCACTAGTCATGGCCCACAGGGTTGGGTCGTGACAGTAACCTACCTCAGATGCAGAGCGGGAACAATGCAAGCTACTCCGCAATAGCTTTCCCCTTCCGTAATGCTTCAGAACATTCAATGTCTAGCAGTGTAATGCTAAGTGAGTAATGAATCATCTACTCAAACAAGAATAACAATTGGGGAAGAAAACCCAATTACTTCTACCCTTTTTAAATTGGTGAACTATCACTTATAGCAATTTCATCATAATCTTAGTCCCAATGATCATACTATCCCAATTCATGGGGTTTTAGTCAATTAAACCCCTTTCAAAAGGATTTTAGGCTAAAGCTTCCATTTTTATGCGAACCCTAAGTCTCGACATGCAATTTCCACCATTAATAATCAAGTTCTTATCCTAGAAAGTGATAATCTACACTCCTAGATGAATAAATCACAATAAAATCAACCCCCATCAATTATGTAAAGGTTTACAACTTCTAGGGTTCTACCCTTTTTCTCCACCATTAGAGGACCTTCAATTAATGTAAGAACTTAAGATGAATAAGGAATGAACAATGAAAAAGGTTGAGACTTACCTTCAAAGGAGATCCTACCAAGACTCTAGGGATTTCGCCTCTTACTTTCTAGGGAACAGTTTCTGGTGTAAAGTGGTGAATGACTCAAAATTTCACAATAATCAGTTTCTGCCTTCCATCGACCGCTGCAGCGGTTAATATTTTGCTGCTGCAGTCTCGCTATAGCGAGACTTCTCCTGCTACAACGAACCTCATTAATTCCCCAACTCCTCACGGCGGCGACCATTGCCCCGCTATAGCGGGCTCATTACAGTAGTAGTAACCCGTTGCAGCGGTCACATTCGACCAGTGAGCTCTGGTTTTTCACCAGATTTTCACCTAAAATCCCAACATCAATCCGAGGCCCTACAAACACAAACTAGATATGTGTATCTACGTAAAAACATGCTACGGACTCACCCGTGGCCTCAGAATTCCCAACGGAGGTCAAATTTACTAAGTCACCCCCAACGAAAATAGTTTTCAAACAATGTACAACATACATACAAGGATAAATTAAGGCCTCAATTTTTAGACTTCTAACTCTCTGAGCTTTCTTTAAGCTTATTCCTAGTCTTGGAAGGTTACAAGTAGGGTTAAAATGGTTAAAATGCCTATAACAACCTAGCGGGTCATTACAGCGATCGCGACCTCACCCGCCACAATTGCGATTTGCCCCTTCTTCTCTCTTCGCGATCGCGGTGACCAAATGATGGCAGCAGATGGTGACCAAATATGATCGAAATACATATTTTGTTTTTCATCCGGGGAAGTTCAATATGAGTTTCGGGTGTTAGATTGAAGATTGAAAGATACCTGAATTTTTTGATATCTGGTACTAGGTTTTGTACATCGCGATCGTGCAATATGCAACATGTTCGGTAAAGGTTTTAGTTGTTACTCTTCGCAACACATAAGAGGGTCTTGGGGAGAGTCGCTTTAAGATCATAGAGGGTCTCTCACATTCACGATGGGCTAGGTCGGGTACCTGGTCGCGATCATGGGTCTTCATCGCGTTTGATATTAAGAGCTGTAGCTAGGCAGTGAATAATTTCCCCATTTCGAAAGCCAGAATGTCTTTTCATAGTTTGTGTTTTAAAGCTCGGTTTGAGGTAATACCAAAGGAAAAATTCACGATTTGGCTAAGGGGTAAGCTTCTAGCTCTTACTTTGATGTTTCTGTTACATCGCGAAAATTTCGGATTTGTTGCACTGTGATTAGACTAACGCGAGCTTGCGATGAACATGAAGTTCTTACGAGATTAAGGAGAGTATTTGATAACCTTAGGTGCGTACCATAAGATTTTTAAGTTATATGAATCGATGGAACTAAGTTGGTCAAAGGAAGTGAAATGCAAGATGTGTTTGGAAAGGTTTTCGCAATAGTTGAGTTGATGCGTATTTAGTAATGTCTTGAGGGGCTGCTATAGGGCCTCTTAGATGGTTAATGAAGTGTTATATAAGTTCCAAGAAGGTTCCATAGTCAAACGAGTCGACGAGAATGAGTTTCGGGAATTTCCAAATTGTATGGCCATTTGTACGGACCATATAAATTATACGGCCCATATAATGGTTCGTAGATTATTTCCAGATTGGGGTGGATCTCTGGTTGGATTATACGGTCCAACTGTACGGACCATATAATTTATATGACCCATATAATTGGCCATATATCCGGGTCGGGCCATAATTCTTTTTAGTTATATATGGCCACCCTAGTTCATTATTTCATTTCCCACATTTTCTCCAAGTCTCCAATGCTCTAAAACCCTCGCCAATCATATTCCACTCAAAACCAAGAGAAAACAAAGATCAAATAGAAAGAATCAAGGTATTCATGTGTTGGAAGACTCACTACAGTTAGTAGACTTCAAGGATAAGTTGGGTATTGAAGCTAGGGTTTTCATACAAGTTGATAACTTGCTCCAAAGCTCATTCTTATGAGCTAAAATGTTAGTTTTCATTCTTATTCCATGTTATTAAGAATGCTTAGTTGTTGAATAACTTGGGTGAAAGGAGAAAGTAGAAGATGAGGTCTAAATGTAGATTTCATGATGTTTTTGAGTAGTAAACCAACTGTTACACCTCGGAAAAGTCCCCGTTCATGTACAATGAATAGGCCAATGAAGGGTATGAGTGTGCGATGTTATACTAAGTCGGGGATGGCGATTCATAAATTTTTGGGAATACGAAAGTTGCGGAATTTCATTCAGCCCAGTGGTCGTAAAGTGCTTTACGGCCCGTAAAGTGATTTACGGACCGTAAAGTGCCATCGTCTATCAACATTCCAAAAACATCAACTTTCTGTCCAATGTTGAAATGGTTAAAAACGAGTTGGTATACGGCCTGTAAACGGGTTTACGGACCATAAACCTCGATCGTAAATTGCCATACTCATCATCCAACCTTTCTGTTTTAATATGCTTAAATATGACCACACTATACGGCCCGTAAACTAGTTTACGGTCTGTAAACTGTGGTTTACGACCACTGTTCACCCCGACTATTGATCATTAAAAATCAAACTTTGAATTATTAAAAAGGACCTAAGCCTCATTTTATTTCATTTCTCATCCATACAACTCAAAAAACCTCTAGAATATTCCAAATACTTCATCCATAGGAATTCAAGAGAATCAAAGGGGAAACTAAGATCATCAACACCAAATCCAAGCAACGAAGTGTATGAAACCTAGTTGGAGGTCATCTTCTTCAAGAAATTCCAAAAGAGGTGAAGAAGGGTTTTAGTGCTAAAGGAGTATTCTCATTAAAAGGCCTGTCCAACCGTCATCTAAGGTATGTTTCATGACTATACCATGTGATTCAAGGTATTGGAAGGCTTAAATACTTGAAATGTAGAAGAACATAGAAAATAGGCCATTATTGAGTAAAAAGGTGTCATAGTTGGGTGATAGCTAGGTTGGATCATGAAAGTTGATATGCTATGATTATGAACCCGTTATAAATGACGTATAGAGCATGTAATAGGTGTGAAGTAAGCAAAATTATGATGATTAGCAAAAACCATAAAATGTGGAGAAATTGGAGGAAAATGGTGGATTTTGCTTAAAGTATATGAATGAGGATTGTTGCTTGCAATATCACGAGTGTTGTTGTAAATGTTTGGGAGTTGAAATAGAACGGGGAAAAAGGTAGTAGAAACAAAGGAAATTCCGCCTAATTTTCCCTAGGAATAATGATGCGTTTTCAAGATCTATTAACTAACGCTAGTCCAAATTCTCTCGTGAAGATAACGACGTGACATCGAAGGAAGAGAAGTAAATGATAGCCTAGCTAGACGATAAAGGTATGTGAGGCTAGACCCTTTTCTTTCAATGACATGAATCTTATGATATGATTTCTCTTTCGGTCCGTGATTCTCCCACATTCCTGAAAACCAAGAGTCTAAGATCATGAATAGCTATATGAGTCCAGAGATATGATATGACGTTCTTATAAAGTAAATGATGTTGTTCCTTGTGTACGCTCACTTTATACATTGATCCCTTCAAGGTGAGGCAGAATGTTCATGTATGTTCATAATGGAATCGAGGGTTCACGACCTTACGTCACCTCGATGGAATGCAGTTGTTCTAGAGCCTTTATGTATGTACAATAAAAAATATATTTTTATAAGCATATTATTATAAGTATTATTATGATGAGCATATCAAGATTGCATCACACCGCGCCTAGTTGGCTGGGCAGTCATCGCTAAGGCAGGCAGCTATACGAATACACCATGACCTTTTTGGCATGGGCAGACACCACTAGTGGGCGGCATGAGATGGTACCCCAGACGCGGGAGGCCTGGACGCGGGCTAATATTATTGATTATCACACCATTCCGATATTGACGGGCAGCTTGCATGTCATGCATATCTGATATGATGATGAGTATGAGTAAGACAGTATGCATCACTTCTCTTCTGATTATCATTCAGTTCCAGATGTTCATATTGATGCGCTCATTATATTATTGTTGTCCTTCTTCATTGTTTATGCCTCTCATACTCAGTACAATATTCGTACTGACGTCCCTTTTTTTGGACGTTGTGTTCATGCCCACAGGTAGACAGGGAGGCGAGCTCGATCTAGATTCTTAGGAGCTGTCAGCTGAGTGAAAGCACTCCATTGTTCGGAGGTTCTTATGATTATCCTTTTGACACATATGTATATTTTGGGCACGACGGAGTCTTGATCCGTCTATTTGTATAGTATGTCAGTCGAGGCTCGTAGATGCGCAGTGTGGGTAGTATGGTCTCACATTTTTAATGTACATGTGCACTTATTATTTTGATATACTAAAGATCTCTAAATAGATATAAAAGTATTTTTTTATATATATAAACTGTGATTTTTTTTCATACTTTGAGTATAAATGTGATAAAAAGGGCATTAATTGAGTAAAATGGGTAATAGAGCGAGCAGTGCTCGGTGGTTAGACCCGGGTACCCGTCGCGGCCCCTAGCTGGGTCGTGACAAAAGTGGTATCAGAGCAGTTCGTCCTAGGAAGTGTCTACGAGCCGTGTCTAGTAGAGTCTTGTTTATGGTGTGTTGCGCGCCACGCTAATAAACAAGGGGCTACGAGGCATTTATGAAAATGACCATCTTTCTTTTCATTAGATCGTGCGATAGAGCCATGCATAGGATTTTATCCTCCCCTAAAGTGCGTTGTGATTTCAGAATGCCGCCAAAAGGAAAAGCTACAGCCGCCCAGAAGGGCAAAGCTACGACAAAGAGGCGGGCAGAAAGAGAGCCTCCGGCAAATGTAGAGGAAAGTGAATCACAGAATGAGGCCCCACCTAATGGAGAAGAGCAGGGAGGAGCCTCAGTCCCAATTCCTCCACCAGTTGCTTCGGGTTAACAAGTGACCGAGCCCATACATTTATTGACACGATTGGTTGCCGCCCAGGCACAGCGGCAGAATCCAGGCCCGAGTGATCGTTCTACCAGTACGAGGGCCCGTGACTTCCTGACTTTAAATCCTCCGGAATTTTGCGGGTCGAAGCCGGATGAGGACCCACAAGGCTTTGTTGATGAGATGTTGAGGACGCTGAAACTTATGCATGCTTCTGAGACCGAATCGGTAGAGTTGGCTTCTTATAGACTCCACGATGTGGCGGTACTGTGGTATAACAACTGGATAGCATCAAGATCAGAAAATGCACCTCCTCCTGTTTGGAAAGATTTTGTTGACGCTTTTATTCGTCATTATTTTCCACCCGAGGTCCGCCGAGCTAGAGCGGATAGGTTCTTGAATCTAAGGCAGGGAAGTATGAGTGCCCGAGAGTATAGTATGCAATTCAATTCCTTAGCTAGATATATTTCGACGATGGTGGCCGACATGGGAGACCGAGTCCATAGATTTGTGAGTGGTTTGGGGCCACATTTGTTTAGAGATTGCTTGACGGCCTCTTTGCAAGACGGGATGGATATTTCCCGAATACAGGCACATGCTCAGAATCTTGAGGGACGACAGCAGCAGCAAAGAAGTGATCGTGATAATGACAGAAGGCAAGGCAAAAGAGCTAGATCTATGGGGGCGAGCAGTGAATATAGAGGGGGATCGAGACAGATGCATTCTAGGCACTCAGGTCAGTCAGGGACTAGTGTGCCTCCCAGGTTCCCAGATAGGAGGTTTGACCGTTCTTTCCAGTCAGGACAAGGCCAGAGTTTGAGGGCCTCAGATTTTCAGTCTAGGGGAGATTTTGGTCAGCGGAGACCTTTAGTACCGCGGTGCAGCCAGTGCGGTAGATTGCATTCCGGGCAGTGCCGTCAGGGTTCCGATGCTTGCTATGCCTGTGGACAGGCTGGTCATATGATGAGAGATTGCCCTTCAGCGAGAGGTAGAGCAGGGACTCAGCCCACAGGCTCAGCAGAGGGTTCTTCTTCAGTACGCCCGGCATCACAGACTTCTCAGACTACAACAGGTAGAGGCAGAGGGGGAGCATCTACCTCAGGTGTTGTTCAGCCCCGCGTATATGCTTTGGCAGGGCGACAGGATCTAGAGTCCTCCCAGATGTTGTTACAGGTACCTTGACTATATTTTCCCGTGATGTATATGCTTTGATTGATCCGGGCTCTACTTTCTCTTACGTTACCCCGTATGTTGTTGATTGTATTGGGGTTAAACCCGAGCCGATTAAACCTTTCGAGGTGTTCACTCCGGTTGGTGATCCGGTAATAACGAGGAAAGTGTACAAAAATTGTGTCATTGTGATATGTGATCGCCAGACTAAAGCCGATTTGGTCGAGCTGGAAATGATAGACTTCGATGTAATAATGGATATGGATTGGTTAGCGTCGTGTTACGCAAATGTTGATTGCTGGACGAAAATGGTTCGATTTCAGTTTCCGGGAGAGCCCGTACTTGAATGGAAGGGTAATACTGCATCCCCAAAGGGTAGGTTTATTTCCTATCTCAAGGCGAGGAAAATGATAGCTAAAGGTTACATTTATCATCTAGTTCGGGTTCATAATATCAAGGAAAAGCCGCCAACTTTTCAATCTGTTCCGGTGGTAAATGAATTTCCAGATGTATTTCCTGATGAACTTCCAGGTCTTCCTCTTGAAAGGGAAATTGATTTCGCCATTGATGTATTACCAGACACCGAGCCCATTTCTATTCCTCCTTATCGAATGGCTCCGGCAGAATTAAAAAAACTGAAGGCACAGTTGAAGGACTTGCTTGAGAAGGGGTTTAAAGGCCCAATTCGTCGCCGTGGGGAGCACCAGTCTTGTTCGTGAAAAAGAAAGACGGATCTCTACGAATGTGTATCGACTACAGGCAATTGAATAAGGTGACAATAAAGAATAAATACCCTCTCCCCAGAATCGATGATTTATTTGATCAACTGCAAGGTGCTAAATGGTTCTCTAAAATAGATTTGCGATCGGGTGATTAAGTGAGGATTAGAGAAGAAGACATTCCTAAGACTGCCTTCAGGACAAGATATGGTCACTACGAGTTCCGCGTAATGTCGTTTGGGTTGACAAATGCTCCGGTGGTGTTCAGGAATTTAATGAATAATGTGTTCAGGCCATTCTTGGATCTCTTCGTGATAGTATTTATCGATGATATTCTAGTGTATTCTCGCACAGAATCAGAACATGTAGATCATCTGAGAATTGTCCTTGGCATTCTCCGAGGTCGGGAATTATATGCAAAGTTCTCAAAATGCGAGTTTTGGCTGAATTCTGTAACGTTTCTAGGTCATATCATATCAGATGATGGCATCCGAGTTGACACTCAGAAAGTTGAAGCTGTGAAGACTTGGCCAAGGCCTACGACACCCACAGAAGTTCGTACTTTCCTGGGTTTGGCAGGATATTATAGAAGATTCGTAGAGGGCTTTTCTTCTATCTCAGCCCCATTGACGAAGCTAACTCGGAAGTCCGCTAAATATCAGTGGAATGATGCGTGTGAGCGTAGTTTTCAAGAATTAAAACACAGATTGACTTCAGCTCCAGTGTTAACACTTCCAGAAGGGCTGAATGGCTATGTTGTATATTGTGATGCTTCCGGTGTGGGGCTAGGATGTGTATTGATGCAGCATGGCAAGGTTATTGCATATGCCTCGAGACAGTTGCGGAAACAGGAACAGAATTATCCAACTCATGATCTCGAATTGGCTGCGGTTATTCATGCGTTGAAGATAAGGAGACATTATTTGTATGGTGTGCACGTCGATATCTATACGGATCACAAAAGTCTCCAACACATTCTCAAGCAGAAGGAGTTGAACCTACGACAGAGGCGGTGGTTAGAATTGTTAAAGGATTATGACGTGAATATTTTGTACCACCCCGGAAAAGCGAATGTGGTAGCGGACGCGCTTAGCCGGCGATCAATGGGCAGTTTAAGTGAAGTCCCTTCAGGAAGGAAAGAAATGGTTCGTGGGCTCTATCGATTAACAAATCTTGGTGTGCGTGCAATTAATTCGGGTAGTACGGGTATCAGCCTTAATGACCCCGTAGCCTCGTCTTTGGATATGGAAGTGAAAGAACGGCAGTGTGAAGATCCTCAGTTATGTCGTTACAGAGACACCTCTTACGGGAAGGAAAAGTCTCCATTTGAAGTTTCTATAGATGGGGTCCTTCGACACCAAGGCAGGCTATGTGTACCGGATGTGGCGAATTTGCGCCAACGAATTTTGGAGGAAGCACACTCTTCTCAGTATTCTATTCATCCCGATGCAACCAAAATGTATCATGACCTTAAATCGATATACTGGTGGGATGGCATGAAGAGGAATATAGCAAATCTTGTAGCACAATGTCCAAATTGCCAACAGGTAAAAGCAAAACATCAAAAGCCAGGAGGATTATTGCAGGCAATGGAAATTCCTACGTGGAAATGGGAAGAAATTAATATGGATTTTATGGTGGGACTGCCCCGTTCTCGAGGGAAGTATGATTCTATATGGGTGGTCGTGGACAGACTCACAAAAACAGCTCATTTCCTCCCAGTTAGAACCACGTATTCAGTGGAAGATTATGCGAAATTGTATTTGAAGGAAGTTGTGCGACTTCATGGAATTCCTTTGGCCATTATTACAGACAGAGGGGACCAGTTTACAGCTAAGTTTTGGAAATCTTTTCAAGAAGGATTAGGTACTCAAGCCAAGTTCAGCACGGCATTTCATCCACAAACTGACGAGCAAGCCGAGCGTACTATTTAGACCTTGGAGGATATGCTATGAGCGTGTGTGTTGGATTTTGGTGGTAGTTGGGATGAGCATTTACCCCTTATCGAATTTTCCTACAACAACAACTACCATTCCGGTATTCAAATGGATCCATATGATGCATTATACGGAAGAAAATGTAGATCTCCAATTGGTTGGTTTGAAACCGGAGAAGCACAATTGATAGGCCCCGACTTGATCCAACAAGCGGTTGAAAAGGTTAAAGGGATCCGAAACCGACTGTTAACAGCCCAAAGTCGTCAAAAGTCTTATGCGGACAACCGCCGACGAGATTTGGAATTCCAGGTAAATGATTGGGTATTCCTGAAAGTATCGCCAATGAAAGGGGTGATGAGATTTTGCAAGAAATGGAAGTTAAGTCCTAGATACATTGGACCCTATAAAATTGTCCGTAAGGTGGGTCAGGTAGCATATGAACTGGACTTGCCTTCGGAGCTTGAAGCAGTTCACCCAGTCTTTCATGTTTCGATGCTCCGCAAGTGTATTGGAGACCCAACAAGAATAGTTCCGATTGACGATGTGCAAGTGACAGAGGATCTGACCTATGAAGAAGTACCTATTGCTATTTTAGATAGACAGGTGCGAAGACTTCGAAACAAAGAAGTAGCTTCAGTGAAAGTCCTATGGCGAAATAACAATCGAGAAGAAATGACTTGGGAAGCGGAAGAGCAGATGAAAGCCAAATACCCGCATTTATTCCAATCTCCAGAAGAGCTTCATGATGACGCGTCGAGGTTATAAGGTATGTATGCTTTAACTTTATGTTTGGGTCGCGAGTGGCCTTAAAGTGATGTCGCTATTGTGATGTAGCCCTATGAGGCGAATATATTATGGGTTGTTGTGGCAGGTAGGTAGTGCCAAATTATAAAGGAGACTCTGGCGAAATCTTTCTAGGATTCCCGAGCATTTTAACATTCGAGGACGAATGTTCCAAAAGGGGGGAAGAATGTTACACCTCGGAAAAGTCTCCGTTCATGTACAATGAATAGGCCAATGAAGGGTATGAGTGTGCGATGTTATACTAAGTCGGGGATGGCGATTCATAAATTTTTGGGAATAAGAAAGTTGCGGAATTTCATTCAGCCCAGTGGTCGTAAAGTGCTTTACGGCCCGTAAAGTGATTTACGGACCGTAAAGTGCCATCGTCTTTCAACATTCCAAAAACTTCAACTTTCTGTCCAATGTTGAAATGGTTAAAAACGACTTGGTATACGGCCCGTAAATGGGTTTACGGACCATAAACCTCGATCGTTAATTGCCAGACTCATCAGCCAACCTTTCTGTTTTAATATGCTTAAATACGACCACACTATACGGCCCGTAAACTAGTTTACGGTCCGTAAACTGTGGTTTACGACCACTGTTCACCCCGACTGTTGATCATTAAAAATCAAACTTTGAATTATTAAAAAGGACCCAAGCCTCATTTTATTTCATTTCTCATCCATACAACTTAAGAAACCTCTAGAATATTCCAAACACTTCATCCAGAGGAATTCAAGAGAATCAAAGGGGAAACTAAGATCATCAACACCAAATCCAAGCAACAAAGTGGATGAAACCTAGTTGGAGGTCATCTTCTTCAAGAAATTCCAAAAGAGGTGAAGAAGGGTTTTAGTGCTAAAGGAGTATTCTCATTCAAGGCTTGTCCAACAATCATCTAAGGTATGTTTCATGACTATACCATGTGATTCAAGGTATTGGAAGGCTTAGATACTTGAAATGTAGAAGAACATAGAAAATATGCCATTATTGAGTAAAAAGGTGTCATAGTTGGGTGATAGCTAGGTTAGATCATGAAAGTTGACATGCTATGATTATGAACCCATTATAAATGACGTATAGAGCATGGAATAGGTGTGAAGTAAGAAAAATTATGATGATAAGCAAAAACCATAAAATGTGGAGAAATTGCAGGAAAATGGTGGATTTTGCTTAAAGTATATGAATGAGGATTGTTGCTTGCAATATCACGAGTGTTGTTGTAAATGTTTGGGAGTTGAAATAGAACAGGGAAAAAGGTAGTAGAAACAAAGGAAATGCCGCCTAGTTTTCCCTAGGAATAACGATGCGTTTTCATGATCTATTAACTAACGCTAGTCCAAATTCTCTCGTGAAGGTAACAACGTGACATCGAAGGAAGACAAATAAATGATAGCCTAGCTAGATGATAAAGGTATGTGAGGCTAGACCCTTTTCTTTCAATGGCATGAATCTTATGATATGATTTCTCTTTCGATCCATGATTCTCCCACATTCCTGAAAACCAAGAGTCTAAGATCATGAATAGCTATATGAGTCCAGAGATATGATATGACGTTCTTATAAAGTAAATGATGTTGTTCCTTGTGTACGCTCACCTTATACATTGATCCCTTCAAGGTGAGGCAGAATGTTCATGTATGTTCATAATGGAATCGAAGGTTCACGACCTTACGTCACCTCGATGGAATGCAGTTGTTTTAGAGCCTTTATGTATGTACAATAACAAATATATTTTTATAAGCATTTTATTATAAGTATTATTATGATGAGCATATCATGATTGCATCACACCGCGCCTAGTTGACCAGGCAGTCACCGCTAAGGCGGGCAGCTATACGGATACACCATGACCTTTTTGGCATTGGAAGACACCACTAGTGGGCGGCATGAGATGGTACGCGGGAGGCCTGGACGCGGGCTAATATTATTGATTATCACACCGTTCCGATATGGTCGGGCAGCTTGCATGTCATGCATATATGATATGATGATGAGTATGTGTAAGACAGTATGCATCACTTCTCTTCTGATTATCATTCAGTTCCAGATGTTCATATTGATGCGCTCATTATATTATTGTTGTCCTTCTTTATTGTTTATGCCTCTCATACTCAGTACAATATTCGTACTGACGTCCCTTTTTTTGGACGCTGTGTTCATGCCCACAGGTAGACAGGGAGGCGAGCTCGATCCAGATTCTTAGGAGCTGTCAGCTGAGTGAAAGCACTCCAGCTTATGATTATCCTTTTGACACATATGTATATTTTGGGCACGACGGAGTCTTGTTCTATCTATTTGTATAGTATGTCAGTCGAGGCTCATAGATGCGCAGTGTGAGTAGTATGGTCTCACATTTTTCATGTACATGTGCACTTATTATTTTGATATACTAAAGATCTCTATATAGATATAAAAGTATTTATGTTTTCATATAAACTATGATGTTAATTCATACTTTGAGTATAAATGTGATAAAAAGGGCATTAATCGAGTAAAGTGGGTAATAGAGCGAGCGGTGCTAGGTGGTTAGCCCCGGGTACCCGTCGCGGCCCCTAGCTGGGTCGTGACACTAACTTGAGTCATGATTCTTAGTATGATATGGATATAATCTTATTATGTTGGGTATTAATAGTGACAAGGAAGTGTTGTATGAAATTGTGCAAAGGGTTGGTGTGAAGTTGTTGATATAAGTTGAATATGAGAATGAATTTTGAGACTTAATGGAATATGACTACTTGATTATGATATTGTGAATGTTGTTATAGTTGATTGGGAGTTGTTTTGCAATATGGTAGAATTCTATGAAATAGGGGAAATGCTGCCCAATCATCGTTAGCTCATGAATTATTCTAGTTTGAATTTAAGAGTGTCTTTAAGGCTTAACCATGGTATGAACCCTTCCAAATGTAGATTTCTCAAGCTTTGACGGTGAACATTAAGTAGTTAAGAAGACAAAGAGGTATGTAAGGCTAACCCTTCTTTCATTAAGGCATGATCCCACTGTTATATACCTTCACATGAATTCCATTTCTTCCAAAATGACTTCATTCCTAGAATCACTAACGCTCATGATTCTTGATATTCTCACGATACCATTATTCTAATCCTATGATAGTTAATCCACTAAGGAAGGGTATAAATAGAAATGATGATGATGATGATATTCATGTACTTCCATATATATATATATCCAAGTATGAATACTAAGAACACTGAGCTTATATGGCTGGGTACGATATCTATGGCGAGCACACCACTGCAGTTGGGTACGAATAACACTGAGCCTTGGTAGGGCCAGGTATGTATAACACCGATCCTTGTCATGGCCGGGTACGTGAGACACCGAACCTCTATGGTCGGGTATGGTACTACGATATGTGTAAGAATATGTAATGGAAGGTTCCCATTAGAAAAAGGGTAAGAAAATATGATGAATGTAGCTAGAGGTATAAATGGCTCTATCCTCCCATGACTTTTCTATCTTATGTTATTTCTCATGCTTCTATTATGCTATTGATTATGCTTTACATACTCAGTACATTATTCATACTGACGTCCTTTTATTTGTGGACGCTGCGTCATGCCCGCAGGTGGACAGGGAGATAGACTTGACCCATAGACTGCTTGTTCAGAGACTGCATAGGAGAGCTCCATTTGATTCGGAGCTGCAGCTGTTGGTACTATTCTTTTGTGTATATACATATGGGCATAGCGGGGTCCTGTCCTATCTATATGATGCTACATACTCTCTCTAGAGGCTCGTAGATAGTTGTGTATAGCTAGATGTCTTTTAGCCTTGTCGGCTTATATTTTTGATATTATTTTGCTAGCTTCGTCGGCTTGTGTATATGTACATGGGCATAGTTGTTGATGTTGACATAGAAGTGCCTTTGCCTAATGAGATCCGTATTATTGATTTATAGGAATCATGAGTAGGCCATGTGGCTTACCTAAATGTGAATGTGAATGTGCAATGAGAGCTGCCCGGGTGGGTTAGCTCCGGGAGCTCGTCATCCAGTTGGGTCGTGACAGTTTCCTCTCGACTACTTCCTATTGAGTAGCTGCTAGCTCAATAATCATGGGTTTAACATTAAAGTTTTGATGATTTGACAAATGATGTACCCGAAACAGTCAACAGTAGATATAAGGAGGAATTCATTTGAAGAACCAGATATCCAATCAGATCTCCAAGGTCATTCATTGATCAAAACTCGAAGAACCTAGGTGATAAATAATAGGAGCTTGGTGGCTAGGCTTCTCTCACCTAAGGTCCTCTCAAGAGGGAACAAGTAGCAAGATTTCACTCTTAAAGGAATACTTCAAATTAAAATAGGAGACTTCCCCACAGGCAAGGACATATCAAGGAAACACTCACAAAGAACCTGTTCCTTAAAAATTTCAGGTATGCATCTTTATCTAAATGTATGTTACTTGAGTAATGTCACGTTTCCACGTGTCATACAATTATTTCCTAGGAGTGTGCCACATAAGATACAAATCCTCTAGTAAATTCAATATATAATCTTAATTTAAAAAGTCTGTCCTCGTAAAATTAGCAAACGTTCACACTATATCAAAAGGGAGGAAAAAGGGGAATTTTTTGATTCCCTTAAATTATGATTAGGCCTGTTAATTAGGGTCATTTGTGCTTAGATACCCGATTTCCTTTCATTATCTCTCACTTTCAATTCAAAGCAAAAGCAAACCCTTCAAAATCCTGATCTAGATCCAAAATGACATCTTCACCATATCTTGCCAAAACCACCACAATTCAAACCAAAAACCTATCCTAATGAATCAATCTAGAAAAATATCTCGACATTCATGAAACCCTAAGATTTGAAGCTCAGACGAATGGAACGTGTAAAAAGGAGGTTGTTGATGATCCAGATAGGTTAGTCATGGTGGTTTTTTTATGAAGAAGAAGCTAGAAGAAAGAGGAGAAAAATCGATTTAATAGAGGAAAATAAAAAGGGGAAAGGGGTTGATACATAGGGAAACATTGATAAAACTGAAATTGATGGAGATTCTGAATAAGCAAATAAGAGTGAGAGTGAAATCTATGTATGCTATGAAAAAGAGCCAAATCTGCGAACCAAAAGAGAAATCACCTAGAGAATGAGGGAAATGGACAAGTTCCTTGAAAGTATCAAGCGATTAATGACGGCTGAGGAAATAAGGGTGGTAGCAAAAAGGAAATCACCCAAAATGACTAGACAAAAGCACATAGCAAGGAAAAATAGGTGTGCACCATTTGGATCCAAATGAACTAAAAGGAATTTCCTTACCACAATAGATGAGGCTTCAGAAGAAAATAAACAAGAACCAACTTGATGATAAGGGAAAAAAATGTGGATAATAATGGAAGGTATTCTTTGGGGGGGAGGGGGGGGAGGTTGATGAAGTATCAATCTGGGAATGGAGAGCAGGAAGGATCGTGTTCTTATCAATCTTGGAGTGGAGAGCAGACATGGTCATGGTCAGCATGGGCAAAATCGATGGAAAAAGAAAGGACCAAGAATAGTCCTCAACTGAATAATAGACCCCTCCAAGATATAGAAGAAATAGGTTCCTCCACTTAGGAACCTAATATGAAAAGGACTAAAAGAGTTGAAGACAAGTGTGAAGTCACCAGATTACAGAAAGAACCCACAAAAGAAAGAAACACAAAAGAAAGGGAAGTAGCACAAGTTAGAATTTGAGAGCTAAAATCAGAGACCTAGCAGCTGAACTTATGACTGATCATAGGAACTCAGCTATGGAAATTAGGAAGAACCTCACTGACCTACCATCCCCTACTAGCAAAGAGACTAATCTATAGTTTTAGCCTTGGTTTGAGTTGTGTTTGAGTCCTATGATATGTCTAAAAAATATATTTTTATTGACAGTGGTTGTAACTAGCATACTTTTGTAATTATATGTTTAGATTGAGCATGTATGACTCTGCTGATGCATGAATGAAATTACTTTGGTGAATATGTCTCTGATTCTGATATTACATCTGGGGTAATATTTTTGATAACATTGAACAAGCATCTATTTGATAATACTGAATTGGACTGCACCTATGAATATTGACCAATGGACACCCCAATTGTGATGTTTTTTTATAATGACAAAAGGGGGAAAATACATGATATAACAACTTATATAGCAATTCATAGTGAAACATTGCAAAACATGATAAAGAAACAGGAACAGAACTAGTCCCTTTGAAACAATAGCAAAATAAATTTCAATGTGCAAGTCTAAGTAATAGTGTAATGAAATAGATTCTCACTTATAAAGATCTAGTTTACATATAGAGCAGACACTCATTCTTATCCAGTTTATAGGATGCGTTATAAAAGACATGATTCTTACTTATAAAAGATTTCAGTTCTACAGAAAGCTACAAAATTCCGGTTGCCACTTGGGTTGCATTGTAAAGGAACTGGTTCTTACTTATAAAAGAACTCAGTCCTATTAGAAGGCACTAGAAAGGGACACAAGAAGAATGTCATGACCCAAAATTTTCAATGGTGCCTAAGTCGTGAAACATAAGTAAACTGCAGATATAACAAGGAACAACCATGATAATTCTCCTTTAGATAAGGATTAAGCAAACAAAAAATGTGATCTTTGTTTATGTCTTTATGAGTTACTTCTGTGTAAGGACATTAATATACACTATTAATCTGCAAAGTTTGGTTATGAAGTCTGAATGTTTTAGACTGAGAATATTTGATTCAAAGTCTTAGAACCATTTCTTGTCTTTCTTTATAAGCATGCCCTTTTTTCCCACTTATCTCTTTTTGTTTATTGGTTTCCTAAGTGAAGAAATGACTCCATATATTTGATGTATGTACTTTGGATTTTTAATCACAATTCGTGATAAAGCAATCCTATGTTACTACTATGTTGCAATAATACACATGAATCTCAAGTATAAACCTATCTGGGTGTGTCACTTTACTTTTGGTCAAATATGTTTGTCCTGATAATTTTGTTGTTAGGCTATAGTTTCCTTTTTTTTGCTTCTGATTCTGATTTTATACCTCTAAATATTGTATGATTGAATACAAGTTTTGAGCATGTCCTCTTCTTCTCCTTCCTCTTATCTTTCTGATCTTCTGTGTCATTAAGTATATCCTTACATCTTGAGAAATGATTTCCTCTTGTCCTGTCTTCATGTACAATAGTTTGTAAATTTACCATAAGTGGTTCTAGCATAAGTTTTAATTATTATGAAGCATGACAAGAACCCATGAACTAATTTTATAACCAGATTATGTATTTTAGGCATAAATCCTTATTTCCTTATGTTTTCTTTGGACGCTGATTGAATAGTGGAAATGCATATTGGTTTTTGAGTTTAAAAATGAGAAAGCATGATCTTTTGATTACTGGTTGTTTATTTGTTGGATTGTGAGATATGTAACCCATCTTAAGAAGGAATTGAGTGATATCCTAAGGTTATAAGCTCAAGATGGGGCTTTGAATACTTATACTCAGCCTTGTCATTGTTTGCTCTAGTCTTGGGGTTGCTTTTTTCCATATCTTAAAATTGTGGAGACCCTCTAAGTGTGTTTTATGTGTTAAGAACCAAGATCCGTTTTAGAATACTAGCTAAGGATCCCTATTTAATCATCTTTTATTTTCAACGTTGGCCTATGTTAAAGTGAATACATAGTAGACCATGCCATAGGTTCAGAATGCATCTAAAACCTTGTATAGGTCTGCTTTACTGATTCTATGTATGGATCTTACCTCATTATGACAAAAAGGGACCTGTTTACTCATTTTTAAACCAACCAAGTAACTTTGTTCAAGATATAACATATGTAGTTCATTTTGTCCATACTGAGAAGAAATCGTAGAGTTTTTGTGTGTGCACACCCTTTCTCCTCTCATATGCATACTAGATTGTTATCTGGCTTCTTATATATGTTCTCTTTTTTCTTCTTCCATTTTCATGAGTTGTCCTTGCTGTTGTTATTTAATGATATTCCTAAGTCTTTAACATATGCCATCTTGGTATTGTGAGACTTTCTTGATTGTGTGAAGGTGTGTATCCCCTGAATGATGAGCATGTTAAACTGGGTGATTGTGTTGTTCACTCTTATTCCTTGCTGCTATATTTCCCTCCAATATGATAAGATATACAACCCGATATGCATTGGACATCTTCAGATATATAGATATGTATATAATCAGTATACTACGAGTATACAAAATGTATACCCACTATATATTCTTGAAAATTCAGCGTATGATGGGAAGTATTATGTGGTGATAAGTATGACTGTTCAGAGCCTCTTCTCCCCTTCTTTTCTTTGCTAATACCAGTAGGTATACATAAGTATACTCACCTTATATATCCTAAGTGTATAAGGGTGTATATGATGTATGGCTCCTATGCATATCAGACTCTATTGCTGAAATTACTTGACTGATTGTTGCTTCTTCCATCTGTACTTCTCTTAAATGATTCAGATAACCAACCTAATGTACTTTGAGTATTTCTCAAGTTGTCACGACCCGTCTAGAAGGCCGCGACGAGCGCCCGGTGCTAGCCCACCCGGGCACCCCTTGGCTTACACTTATACTTACATCTAGGTGAGCCACATAATTTAACATACAATTCTATTCATCAATCATGCTAGTCCCGTTGGACGATAATGCTTTTATATCATCATTGGCGTCTATGCTACATCAATATACATGAGCCGACACGACTATCAAAATGATATACAAAATATGGGCTGACAAGGCCAGACATATCTAACCATATACATGTGACTACGAGCCTCTAAGGAGAGTATAACATATCACATAAGCGGGACCGGAACCCGCTATGCCCATAACTATGTACACAAAAGAATTAATACCCCAAAAGCTATGGCTCCGAATGAAATGGAGCTCTGCTATGTAATCTCTGAGAAAACAGCTGAGGATCAAGTCTGTCTCCCTGTGCACCTGCGGGCATGACGCAGCATCCACAAACAAAAGGACGTCAGTACGAAGAATGTACTGAGTATGTAAAGCATGATCAATATCAATATAGAAGCAATATAAGAAACATATGAAACAACATAGGATGGGAGACAGTAATATCATCATCATAAGCACTTACTTGCCTTTCGTAGGAACCTTCCATTTCTATTGCGTATTCGTGCTCATACATCAATATCTGTATCCATAATCGTATCCGTTCCATATTAGTACCCGTATTCGTATACATAACCTTATTCACATTCATATCGTATCATATTAATATTCATACCGTATCATATTCATATTCATACTCATAACCATATTGTATACATAATCATATCATATACATAGCATTTACATTGCATACCCGACCATGCAGGATCGGTGTTTCACACATACTTGGCCAACCAAGGCTCAAGGTTACTCATACCTGGCCCTACCAAGGCTTCAGGGTTACATCTACCTGGCCCTACCAAGGCGTCAGGGTTATCCGTACCATCTGCAGAGGTGTGCGCGCGTTACGTAATCATATACATACTTATTTACATATCTTACCCGGCCTCATAAGCTCGGTGTTCCATAATAGTCGTACATAGATACACATACATCATGGCTCATAAGCCTCTTTACTATTAACATCATTATCATAATTGCTATCGTTATCGTCATCGTTATTGCCATTATCATCGATATCATTATCACTATTATCGTCATTCACCACATCTATCTCTATAGGCTTACTCGTCATGCGAGGGATTTAGTACAATCGTAGCGAATCAAGAATCGTGAGCTTACAAGCTCGGAAGATCAAATCATTTGAAGGATATCATAGTCTCATAGAAGATTTAAACGTTTGGCCAAAGAAACATGCCTTATGAAAGAAGGGTTAGCCTTACATACCTTTCCGTTGAACTATTCTACACTTGCGCGTTCTCCTCCGAAACTAGCGTTTCTACCTTCATTAAAGTCATACTATCATTAGAATCGATAGCTAGCATATGTGACTAAAGCTAGAGGAAAATCGGACAGCATCTCCTCTATTTATACGATATTCCTCCATATCGTATATCAACTCCCAAACGTCAGCAATGCATTCACAATACCATAACAATAATCATTATTCATCCACAATATCCACATTTCTAGACTTACTTTAAATTATTCATATCTATGGCTATAACACACAACTATGTCCATTCACGTACATTGCTCATCTCAGGTTCTCAACATCATTTATAACACATTTACATTACAATACATCAAGACTCATAAATCAATTCAAACTATTTATCAAAATGGCACTATTCCACATTCATGACCCATTTTGCCATACCTCTCTACAATCCAAGCATTTCAACTCTTAAATACCTTAAACAACATAGAAACATCATAAATCTTACCTTAGATGTCGTAGGAACAAGCCTTGGTTGATAATACTCCACTTGAGCAAAACCCTAGTTTATCTCCAATGAGATTTCTTAACTTGTATCATCCTTAATGGGTTTTCTTATACTTGATTCACTTAGTTTATGTTGTTGTTCACTAATAATCCTTGAATCCTTGTGGAATAAATGTAGAGAGAGGTTTTAGAGAGAAGGGGGTGTCATGTGGAAATGAAATAATGAACTTGGTCTCTTATTAATAACCCAAAATCTGATCTTAAATGAACAGTCGTCGTAAACACAGTTTACGGTCCGTATTCCAGTTTACGGACCGTATTTCGTGGTCGTATTTAAGGATGACAGAAACAGAAAGTCAGGCTGGGGACATGGTGGTTTACGACTCAGTTTACGGGCCGTATTTCAGTTTACGGTCCGTATTCCAATTCGTCTTTAACCATTCTAGCATTTGACAGAAAGTTGAAGTTTTTGGAAGCTGAAATACGACATGGCAGTTTACGAACCGTATACCACTTTACGGTTCGTATTTCATTTTACGACCAACTGGCCAGAATGCAAACCTTCAACTTTTCACATTTCCAAAACCTATAATTAGTCATTGTGGAGCATAACCTACCTTTCATTGCAATTACCTTTGAAATCTTACTTAGGGTCGTCAAACGTCGTTCCCTTCTTATTAAAACATCATATACTCGTATTCTTCATTAGTCTATTCACTGTACATTCACGGGGGAATTCCCGAGGTGTAACATTCTCCCCCCTTAAGAACATTCATCCTCGAATGTTAAAGTCTTCGAGGATTCTATAGAAATTTCGCCAGAGTTTCCCCTATAGTATGGCACTACCAACCTGTCACAACAACCTGAAATATCATCGCCTCTCAGGGCTACGTCACAATATCAACATATCTATGGCCACACACGACCAAAAGCATGTAAAGGAAATCATACATACCTCATACCGCTGATATTTCATCTTGAATCTCTCCCAAGGGCTGAAATAAATGAGGGTATCTGGATCGCATACTTTCTTCCGCTTCCCATGTCATTTCTTCTCGTTTACTGCTTCTCTATAAAACCTTAACTGAGGCCACTTCTTTGTTTCTAAGCCTCCGTACTTACCTATCTAGTATGACAATGGGCACTTCTTTATAAGTCAACTTTTCTGTCACTTGAACATCGCTTATTGGCACGATCCTAGTAGGATCTCCAACACATTTTCGAAGCATCGAGACATGGAAAACTGGGTGAACTGACTCAAAATCCTGAGGTAGATCTAATTCGAAGGCCACTTTGCCCACTTTGCGCACAATCTCATAAGTTCCAATGTACCGGGGACTAAGCTTCCCCTTTTTGCCAAATCTCATTACACCTTTCATCGGTGACACTTTCAAGAATACTCAATCTTTCACTTGGAACTCTAAGTCTCTTCGGCGATTATCCGCATAGGAATTTTGACGACTTTGGGCTGCTAATAACCGATCTTTTATGAGCTTGACTTTCTCTATGGCTTGCTGGATCAAGTCTGGCCCTATCAGTCTGGCCTCTCCTGTTTCGAACCACCCAATTGGGGATCTACACTTTCGCCCATATAAAGCTTCATACGGTGCCATTTGGATGCTAGAATGATCACTGTTATTTTAAGCAAATTCAATGAGTGGCAAATGGTCATCCCAATTTCCTCCAAAATCTATCATACATGCCCGCAACATATCTTCAAGAGTCTGAATGGTACGCTCGGCTTGTCCATCAGTCTGCGGGTGAAATGCTGTACTAAGGCTCACTTGGGTCCCTAGACCTTCTTGGAATGACTTCCAAAAAATTGTTGTAAACTGAGTCCCTCTATCAGAGATAATAGACATTGTGACACCATGGAGTCTCACTATCTCTTTAACATAAAGCCTTGCATAATCTTCTGCCACATAGGTCATTCTGACCGGTAAGAAATGAGCTGACTTTGTGAGCCTATCTACAATCACCCATATAGAGTCATACTTGCATCGAGAACGCGGTAATCCTGTAATGAAGTCCATGTTAATCACTTCCCACTTCTAGGTGGGGATTTATATAGCTTGCAACAATCCACCCGACCTTTGGTGCTCGATTTTCACTTGTTGACAATTAGGACATTGAGCTACGAATTCCGCTATATCTTTCTTCATTCCATTCCACCAATATACAGACTTAAGATCATGATACATTTTCGTCGCTCTGGGGTGAACAGAATAACGGGAACAATGAGCTTCTTTCAATATCTGGTGGTGTAGACCTGCCACATCGGGAACACACAATCTGCCTCGACATCGGAGAACTCCGTCTCCTGAAAGCTCAAATGATGACTCCTTTTTCTGAGGGAGTAAATCTCTGTAATGCATTAGCATGCGATCTTCATATTGTCGCTCTTTCACTTCTGCCACTAGCGATGAGGCTGCTGAATTCTGGATAGTAGTCCCCCTTCTACCTGAGTCCACTACTCGAACTCCTAGGCTAGCTAACTGCTGGAGCTCACGAGTCATTTCTCTCTTTTCTGGTCGAACATCACACAAACTTCCCATAGATCTATGGCTGAGAGCATCTGTCACAATATTTGCCTTTCCGGGGTGATACAAGATATCAACATCATAATCTTTTAGCAATTCCAACCATCGTCGTTGTCGTAAATTCAGCTCTTTCTGCTTGAAAATATACTGAAGACTCTTATGGTCTGTATAAATATCCACATGGACACCATATAAATAATGTCTCAATATCTGTAACGCATGAACCACTGCGGCCAATACTAAATCATGGGTTGGATAATTCCGCTCATGTTTCCGTAATTGCCTTGAAGCATACGCAATCACCTTACAATGTTGCATCAATACACAGCCTAGCTCAACACCTGAAGCATCTCAATAAACAACATATCCTTCCAATCGCTCTGGAAGTGTCAAGACTGGGGCGGAAGTCAATCTACTTTTCAACTCTTGGAAGCTACGCTCACAAGCATTTGTCCATTGAAACTTTGCCGATTTCTGGGTCAACTTTGTGAGTGGTGCAGAAATAGAAGAAAAACCTTCAACAAATATCCTGTAATAACCTGCTAAGCCCAGAAAGCTACGAACCTCCGTAGGAGTTGTGGGCCTTGGCCAAGTCTTCACAGTCGCAATCTTTTGACTATCCACTCGAATACCATCGGCTGCCACAATATGCCCCAGAAATGCCACTGAGTTCAACCAAAACTAGCATTTGGAAAACTTTGCGAACAACTCTCGAGTTCGAAGGACTCCGAGGACAGTACGCAAATGATTCGCATGTTCTGCCTTGGATCTAGAATATACCAAGATGTCGTCGATAAATACGATCACAGATAAATCCAGAAAAGGCCTGAACACATTATTCATCAAATCCATAAATGCCGCCGGCGCATTAGTTAGCCCAAATGACATCCCCCGGAACTCAAAATGACCATATCTTGTTCTAAAGGCTGTCTTAGGGATATCTTTCTCCCTAACTCTCACTTGATGATACCCGGACCTCAAATCAATCTTTGAAAACCATTTGGCACCTTGCAATTGATCAAATAAGTCATCAATCCTCGGAAGAGAATACTTGTTCTTAACTGTCACCTTATTCAATTACCGGTAATCAATGCACATTCTGAAGGAGCCATCTTTCTTTCGGACAAACAATACGGGTGCTCCCCAAGGGGATGAACTAGGCCTAATAAATCCTTTCTCAAGCAAGTCCTTCAATTGCTCCTTCAACTCTTTCAATTCTGCGGGAGCCATTCTATAAGGAGGAATAGATATGGGCTTGGTGCCCGGCAAAACATCAATTGCGAAATCTCCCGCTCGGGAGGAAGGCCTGGAAGCTCTTCCGGGAACACATCCGGAAATTCATTTACTACAGGAACTGTCTGAAGAGTCGGCGATTCAGCTTCTACATCTGGATCCCGAACTAGATGATAGATACACCCTTTTGTGATCATTTTCCTTGCCTTCAGATAGGAAATAAACCTACCTTTTGGTGACGCCGTATTCCCTTTCCATTCTAGGATTGGTTCTCCCGAAAATTGGAAACGAACCATTTTCATTCTACAATCAACATTGGCATAACAATAAGCCAACCAATCCATGCCCATAATAACATCAAAATACACCATTTCTAACTCATTCAAGTCAATCATGGTACGACGATCACAAATCACAATTACACAATTTCTATATACTCGGCTAGCTATTACCGATTCACCCACGGGTGTAGACACCTCAAAAGGTTTAATCGATTCCGGCTCGACTCTAAATCGACCCGCAACATACGGAGTAACATATGACAATGTGGAGCCCAGATAAATCAAAGCATATACATCATGAGAAAATACCGATAATATACCGGTGACCACGTCAGGAGAAGACTCAAGATCTTGGCGTCCAGCCAAAGCATAAACACGGTGCTGAAGACCGCTAGAACTGGGAACTCTCCCTCTGACTCCACCATGGCCGACTGGCGAATGTGAAACTAGCCCCATAGGGCGTACAGATGCTGAAGATCCGGCTACCGACCTCAAAGGCTGGGTCCTACCCCTACCATGAACTGAGGGGCAATCATGCATAATTTGGCCTGGTTGACCACATGAATAACAAACATCTGAGCCCATTCGGCATCGACCCCAATGCAACTTCCTACACTAGGAACATCGTGGTACGGGTGGCCTTGCCTAACCCGAATCACCTCTGAACTGAGACCCTGAAAAACTCTGACTCGACCCGGAATGAGTAGATCTATCAAACCTCTGGCCTGAAAATCGGGGAGGTACACTGGTCATAGAATAACCTGTATGCCTGGAAAACTGCTGCCCGTGCCAGCCTCTGAACTCGCTCATCGGACCCAAAGATCTGGCCCTCTTACTATGACCCCTATCTTGCTCGCGTTCACTTCTTTGTTGTTGTAAACTTTCTTCCAGGTTCTGAGCATGAGCCTGAATGCGTGCAATATCCATATTGTCCTGAAGGGACGCAGTCAAGCATCTATCCATCAAATGTGGCCCTAGGCCTTTCACAAATCGGTGTACCCGATCGCCCATATCCGCTACCATGGCCGAAGCATACCTAGCCAAAGAATTAAAGCGGAGACTATACTCTAGAGCACTCATGCTACCTTGCCTCAGATTTAAGAACTTATCGGCCCTAGCTCGCCGAACTTCTGGAGGCATATAATGTTGGAGGTAAGCATCAACAAACTCCTGCCATACCGGGGGAGGTGCATTGGCTCCCCGTGAAGCCATCCAAACCGTATACCATTGGATCGAGACATCTCTCAATCTATACGACGCTAACTCCACTGACTCGGTGTCCGAAGCATGTATCGATCATAGCGTCCTCAACATACCATCGATAAAATCCTGAGGGTCCTCTCCGGCTTTGACCCAAAGAATTCCGGAGGGTTCAAAGTAATGAAGTCATGGGCCCTTGCACTAACAGCCCTATCACCCTGCCCTGTACTTTGCCGCTGCGTCTGGGAAACAACCAATCGAGTAAGCAAGTGTATGGCCTCTTTCACATCTTGGCCTAAAGCATCCGGTGGAGGAGCCGGAGGTGCTGAAGCTGGGGCTGAGGCTCCCTCACGCTCCTCTAATATAGGTACTGAACGGGAGGACTGAGATTGAGCCGCACTCTGGGACTCACTTTCCTCTACTACCGGTGGCGGTGCTCTTTCAGCCCGCTTTCCTGCCACAGTCTTGCCCTTTTGGGCTGTTGTAGCCTTTCTCTTTACAGGCATTTCTGAAATACACAACACACGATTAAGGGACAAGAATTTCTTATACCATAGCTCTATCGCACGATTCTTATGAAGAAAGAAGGTCATTTATTCCTAAAATGTCCGCAGCTTCTTGTTTATAAGTGTGGCGCGCAACACACCCATAACCAAGACTCTACTAGACACGGCTCATAGACAAACCCTAGGACTGAACTGCTCTGATACCGCTTTTGTCACGACCCGTCTAGAGGGCCGCGACGAGCGCCCGGTGCTAGCCCACCCGGGCACCCCATGGCTTACACTTATACTTACATCTAGGTGAGACACATAATTTAACATACAATTCTATTCATCAATCATGCTAGTCCCATTGGACGATAATGCCTTTATATCATCATTGGCGTCTATCCTACATCAATATACATGAGCCGACACGGCTATCAAAATGATATACAAAATATGGGCCGACAAGGCCAGACATATCTAACCATATACACGTGACTACGAGCCTCTAAGGAGAGTATAACATATCACATAAGCGGGACAGGACCCCGCTTTGCCCATAACTATGTACACAAAAGAATTAATACCCCAAAAGCTATGGCTCCAAATGAAATGGAGCTCTGCTATGTAATCTCTGAGAAAGCAGCTAAGGATCAAGTATATCTCCCTGTGCACCTGCGGGCATGACGCAGCATCCACAAACAAAAGGACGTCAGTACGAAGAATGTACTGAGTATGTAAAGCATGATCAATATCAATATAGAAGCAATATAAGCAACTTATGAAACAACATAGGATGGGAGACAGTAATATCATCATCATAAGCACTTACTTGCCTTTCGTAGGAACCTTCCATTTCTAGTGCGTATTCGTGCTCATTTATCAATATCCGTATCCATAATCGTATCCGTTCCATATTAGTAGCCGTATTCATATACATAACCTTATTCACATTCCTATAGTATCATATTCATATTCATGTCGTATCATATTCATATTCATACTCATAACCATATCGTATACATAATCATATCATATATATAGCATTTACATAGCATACCCGACCATGCAGGATCGGTGTTTCACACATACTTTGCCAACCAAGGCTCAAGGTTACTCATACCTGGCCCTACCAAGGCTTCAGGGTTACATCTACCTGGCCCTACCAAGGCGTCAGGGTTATCCGTACCATCTGCAGGGTTATCCGTACCATCTGCAGAGGTTACGTAATACCATCTGCAGAGGTGTGCTAGCGTTTCTACCTTCATTAAAGTCATACTATCATTAGAATCGATAGGTAGCATATGTGACTAAAGCTAGAGGAAAATCAGACAACATCTCTTCTATTTATACGACATTCCTCCATATCGTATATCAACTCCCAAACGTCAGCAATGCATTCACAATACCATAACAATAATCATTATTCATCCATATTATCCACATTTCTAGACTTACTTTCAATTACTCATATCCGTGGCTATAAGACACAACTATGTCCATTCACGTACATTCCTCATCTCATGTTCTCAACATTATTTATAACACATTACATTACAATACATCAAGACTCATAACTCAATTCAAATTATTTCTCAAAATGACACTATTCCACATTCATGACCCATTTTGCCATACCTTTCTACAATCCAAGCATTTCAACTCTTAAATACCTTAAAAAACATAGAAACATCATAAATCTTACCTTAGATGTCGTTGGAACAAGCCTTGGTTGATAATACTCCACTTGAGCAAAACCCTAGTTTATCTCCAATGAGATTTCTTAACTTGTATGATCCTTAATGGGTTTTCTTATACTTGATTCACTTAGTTTATATTGTTGTTCACTAATAATCCTTGAATCCTTGTGGAATAAATGTAGAGAGAGATTTTAGAGAGAAGGGGACGTCATGTGGAAATGAAATAATGAACTTAGTCTCTTATTAATAACCCAAAATCTGATCTTAAATGAACAGTCGTCGTAAACACAGTTTACGGTCCGTATTCCAGTTTACGAACCATATTTCGTGGTCGTATTTAAGGATGACAGAAACAGAAAGTAATACTGAGGACATGATGGGTTACGACTCAGTTTACGGGTCGTATTTCAGTTTACGGTCCGTATTCCAAGTCGTCTTTTACCATTCCAGCATTTGACAGAAAGTTGAAGTTTTTGGAAGCTGAAATACGACATGGCAGTTTACGGACCGTATACCACTTTATGGTCCGTATTTCATTTTACGACCAACTGGCCAGAATGCAAACCTGCAACTTTTTCACATTCCAAAACCTATAATTAGTCATTGTGGAGCATAACCTACCTTTCATTGCAATTGCCTTTGATATCTTACTTTGGGGCGTCAAACGTCGTTCCCTTCTTATTAAAACATCATATACTCGTATTCTTCGTTAGTCTATTCACTGTACGTTCACGGGGGAATTCCCGAGGTGTAACACAAGTGTACATAGGTGTATACGTTAGGTATATCTTGAGTATGTCAGAGTATACCCTATGTATATCTTTCAAATACCTTAGTATGTCATGGTTGCATTACTTGATATTGTTTAGTGAGTTTTTTTCCTTTCCTTATTTGTGTAATGAACATATGCATATTGTATATCAATCACGTGTTGCTGTATATATGGGTTGTTTCCTTTGTGAAAATAAATTATAATGTGATAGGATCTTTTAGTATAATATTTGTAAGTATAGGTGCCCTCTAACCGTGTTTTTCATTTTCCCCTTTGCATGAAAACCCAATCTGAGACTCCAAATGGACTCCACTTTGTCCTTGCATTATAACATTGGGCCTAAAGGTCCAACACAACATCAGATCAAGTCAGCCGTAACTAGAAGGCCCAATCATGGGTGAATATTTTTAATATTTACACTGATGGGCTTAGTAAACCCATCAGCCACTTTAATATTGTTTACATTTATACCTATATGTATATATTTGTGGAAACTACATGTGTATCATTGATACCCTTAGGACCTAATTGAAATCTCGAGTAGGAAAATGATTCTAAGATCGTTCGTAGGGTAGATGACCCATTTTCGAGACTTAATCCAACTTTCAAAATCATTCTCTCAATTTAACTTAAGCAGTTTCATTTTTATTATAAGCAGATTCGGGGAATTTCATGAAAGATGGATATTTAGTTTCAAAATTATTCATATGTTGAACAGTTAAATTTCAAAAACAAACTAGTGGGCTTTTTTGTTGGAACAATTGATAAAAATGAACCAAGTCTCAGTTCTTTTTTTCAAAAAGAGTTTTTCAAATACCAAATTGTTTCAACTTGCTGAAAACAAGCTAGGATTTGTAAACAAAAGGAAGTGTTTCTTAAGACTTGCCTTTATTTGCAAAAATCATGTCTTTCAAAACAAACAAGATATATCAACACCATTTCATGAATTAATTCAAAGAAAGAAACTTGCACCGCTTTGGGCCAAGAAACAAGTAGAATTCTACTCAAAAGAGACTTTGAGTGTGTTTTGGCCTAGTAAAGGTAATAAAATATTAAACCCTTTTGAGTTTTTCGATTCAAACTCAATCGATTTTTTTAGTAACAATTAAAAGATCATCGTATCTCTCTCATTAAACACTTCTTTAAGAATGAGCCATGGATAAAACAAGTAAAGGCAAGACTTTACTAATTCTTCTACACATATCCCTTTAGACACACTTTTAAGAAAATATTTACTTTTTAGCCACAATTTGTAAACCCCTAGGTCAACTGCATTGTGTGGATTCCTTCTGAGCTGCCTAACATATTCCTCAGGGAATCACCAGAACCTTTACCTAAACTTTGGTACTTTAAGAAAGGTTTTCAACAAGACTCACCTCAAAACAAACGGTTTCCCAAATTCTCATAATTAATTAGGTGGCGACTCTGATGAACCAACAAAGAGCCAAGTTATGATAGTAGCTTTTATGACCGCATAAAAGTAAACTGTAATAGATGCGAATCTGCCGATAATCTAACTAGGTTCTAACTATAAGGGTTTCAATATTTGTGAAGCACGCTAAAAACAAACTTTAAATTAAGCGTGCTCTCTTCTCTCTCCTAAAATTTCATGGAAACCCTATCCTAATAGTTCATGAAAATACTCACACATTGGAATTCGAAGGTCAACTGTATAGTACGGATCCTTAATACTAGGGTACTTAACACCTTCCCTCGGGGATCACCAAAACCCTTACCTAGAACTTTGGCTTATGAAGGATTTTTCATTGTATATGAATAAATCCTTCGAAACTGGTTTTCCTAATTTCCTAAAAATTAGGTGGCGACTCTTTTAAAACAAAGTCCGAAAGACCACCAACAATTTCGAAGTAGCTTTTTTCCGAGCACTAACCCTTGCCTGCGAGAATGCGAACCGTTTCAGATGGCGACTCTGCTGGGGACTTAAAGGTTCTAACCATAAGGATTCCGGTATAATATGGTTATATTTGCTTTAACTGTTTATGTGTTTAGTTCCCCGCAATTATCAACTGTCATTGCATGCATATCATAATTTCGCCACTCCTGGCATTTATTTTACACTTTGTGCCAAAGGGGACTTCGCGGAGCACGTTGTCGTAACTTCAGTATAAAACCAAAATATTTATTTTGGAACTGTTATAAGGTGGGATTGGTTTGTGGTCGTTCAACAGCCCTAACGGTTCAGCCCCAGTTGTCCGCTCGGTTTCCCGGTCTTTTGTGAAAAACCCAGTCTAGTAAAACTAGGATACAGCTAAGCCAAATCCCTACTGAACTAGAGCATTCATACCTAGACGAGCTTTAGGCATCTTAGACTTTCCTAAAGCTCATTAAGAGAGACCACCCTGTGTTCGGATGGTCTATAACTCGAAGAGCACCGCATCTCATTTATGTGCTACGTGGAAACATTGTTTGTGCCTATATGATGAACCATTGACTCGGTGGGGATGGGGGAATCTTAACTGTACTCTGTTTTGTAGATGGAACGCCGAATCTGTTTTGACAAAGTTACTGAGGCTCCGAATTTGTTGAGAGTTTTGTGGGAATGGTTGGGTGACACTCACAAAAGAACGGTTAGCTGCACGCTAGGTCACCTGCCCTCTATCATGACGATGAAAGGTCATCCAAAACTAATAGAGGTGTTAGTCGGGCATTGAGACGACAAGGAGATGTTGTTCCATTTCGGTGATATCGAGATGACTCCGACTCTGGAGGACATCAGGGATGCCATAGATAACAATGGAACCTGCCTAAGGAGATGACACAAACCGGATCACAACCTGTTATTTCTACGGAGGCCCACAGTCGGCCAAATCATGAAGTTTCTTGCATTGACTGAGGCGCCCTGGGCACGAGGACCCACTGTAGCCTTTAAGGATCTGTACCGGAGGTTCAGGGATGTCACCAATTATACTCTACACCAGAGGGAGTTCAAGAGCAGAGAAGAATGGGAGACTGTTAGCCCTTTATCCTTCGCCATAGCCTTGCTAGGCACTTTGGTGTTTCCACAGGACGAATCATTAGTCGTAGACACCCGAGTGATCTACTTGGCCCACACTATCTTCTATGGTATAACCAAGGATCAGGAAATGAGGTATTTTCACCTGGCAGACATTTTCCAGGCTTTAGACAAATGCCGGAATCGCTTCCGATACTTCCAAGGATGTAACATGTTATTACAATGGTGTATTATCAAACACATCAACATGGCTAAAGAAGTCCACTATCTGAGCAACCACAATAGGATAGACCGCCTTACAAATTATTGCCCGAACCTTGGTTACTTTACCAAAGAGGCATGGGCTCGCTTTTTTTGAGAAGTTGACTAAAGATAGGGTCCAGTGGATGTTTCCTGATTTCATATCTGAAATTTGTGTTTCGGGGTAAGAATTATCCATTTGTGCCATTAGCAGGGGTTCGAGAAATCCATCCTTACTACCCATCTCGGGTTTTAAGGCAATTTGGTAGAAGGCAAGTGATACCTCTGGTAGGGAATCCTGAACAGTTCATCATTGAGCACACGGAACAGAAAATAAAGAAAGTCAGAGTAATCCTCAGAGAATGGAATGGCCGTGTGAGTTGGCGTCCGGACACTTTGGCTCCAGACATGTTCGAGGCAGGGTGTGACCCAGGGTATCATGAGTGGCTACAGGGACACTTAGCCAGTGCATCCATCCCAGGGTCCACACTTTCTCACGATGCTCGAGAATAAGAGCATTTGAAGGAATGTTTGGAAAGCACAGATGAGCATTTGGCCAAGATCTTAGAAGAAACAGATTTGGTGATAATCAGGATGGAGATGTACCAAGCACGACTTCTGTCACGACCCAAACCGATGGGCCATGACTAGTGCCCGAGCTGGGCAACCATATACGACCCGCTAGATGTAATTAGACTGAAACTGAAAACAATATGGAACTCTGTAAAAGCATGCTGTGAATTCATCATATCATACATCAGAAAGAACCTGTCTCCTGAGAACTCACAGTTAACCAAAACATAACAAATATGCAAGCCGACAAGGCTGCCACTATACACGGGGACGTCCAAGACGAACTACATCGATATAGCTGACCAAACCGTATATAAACAACTCACATATGTCTACAGACCTCTAAGAGTATAACAAAGTCTACATCAAAGGATCTGTACCAAAATGACTCAAGCTCCGGAACAATAGAGCTCTCCAAGTAGCTGAGCAGAAGTCCTAGACCGGAGGATCACCAAACTGAGTGTCTATACCTACGGGCATGAAACGCAGCCCCCGAAGAAAAGGGGTCAGTACGAAAAATGTACTGAGTATGTAAAGCATGAAGTAGAGTAATGGAGATCATGACTGAGTAAAAGATGACAAGAGACAAATAGGATAATCAAGTAATACCAAATCATCTGTACCTTATGAAATGAATCATGCATATATATATAATATTCCGTACCCGGCCCATTATGGGACTCGGTGAAATCATCATATATATACCGTACCCGACCCATTATGGGACTCGGTGAAATCATCATATATATACCGTACCCGGCCCTCTAGTGAGGGACTCAGTGAAATCATCATATATATACCGTACCCGGCCCTCTAGTGAGGGACTCGGTTAAATCATCATATACATACCGTACCCGGCCCTCTAGTGAGGGACTCCGTGAAGTCATCACATATATATACCTTACCCGGCCCTCTAGTAAGGGACTCGGTGAAGTCATCATATATATATATACCGTACCCGGCCCTCTAGTGAGGGACTCGGTGAACAATGCAATGAAACTATGCACGATTACGTACCCGGCCCGGGACTCGGTGAATGATATATTAATGGTATGCACGAGTAGAATATCATGAGAAACCATATGCAAGCTAAATCTTCATTTGAGACTCAATAGAATAATTAGAATAAACCAACACTGGAGAATCAAAGACAATTATCATATCAAGTACCACTGAGAATTAGAGTTCATTGGAGTCATGTATGTTCATCGTTCGCTCACTTTACGTAGTTCATGCCAAAAAGAATGAAGGGGTAACTTTACATACACCTTGGAGCCTTTAGAGGTAGAGTCATCACCAATGTATAAAATTGAGAAGTAGCTCCACATTTTCATATTCGCTTTGAAATCATAAACACAAAATCATCATTATCGTTGTCACCATCATAAAATCATTCGTATCCTAGAAATCATGAGAAGCTTTAAGAACCATGGACTTTTGGCTTTTGAAGACAAGAAGGTTACGGAAACATTTATGAAATCATACCATAGGAATCATGCCTTTGAAAGAAAGGGATAAGCCTTAACATACCTGTTCCACCTCTTATTGGCTACGCTTATTTGTCCAAGCTCGCAAGTCTAAATTTAAGAGGATTCACACAATCGTTAGACTCATCGTAGTATATTTGTGCTAAGCTCTCAAGTCAAACTATTTTATATCGTGCTGAAAATCGGGCAGCATTTCCCCTGTTTATATTCCTATCCCGGAATCTCAATTCAGCAACCAACAACAACAACAACAATACCAACATCAATAACATCATTTCCAACGTCAATATGTACCATAAAACAGCCCACACGCTGTTTTTCCAAATTCCATAACTAACCAACTTACTACACAATTATTTAACGACTTTATCTCCGTAAATAAGCCTTAAATAATACCAAAAGAGAAAGATTCATACCTTTTTCTTGTCAAAACGATAATATCTTCAAGATTCCACCTTGAATACAAGCTAAATCCAACGCAAGTTAATATCGTGATTACAACTACGCACTATCCGAGCCTTGATTAGCTAAAATGACTCAATTCTCTAAACTTTTTATGACCAAAATACCCCTATATGTGCTGAGCTCCCAATCTGATGTTTTTTGTGAAAAAAAGGGGGGTTTTCCCCTTTTATAAAGTTCAAATTCGGGTCAGGTCACTGTAGCATTTGTACTGTAGCAAGTCGGGTACTGTAGCAGTACTGTAGCACACGTTTCTGCTCTATCAGCTGAACTTGTAAAGTCGATAATTCTCTACTCCGAAGTCCAATGGACGAGCGGTTTGTTGCGTTGGAAACTAGACTCAGCGAACTTCATTTTAGGCTTTTGTTTCACCTTAAAACCTTCATATGCTAAGAGATATTTGTCCACCAAGTTGGATCAAAATTTTCACACAAAACATTACCCATCCTTTTTTTGAAAGTCGTACTACTCCATTTCTTCCACTCATTTCCTTATAAAACTTTCTGGTATACCTTATATACATCCCTCCTCGTTAAATATACTTAATAATGCTTGCTCCTTATATTCCAAAGTGGTTTTACTTAACCATAACTCAACGTACTTATGTTTCAAATTTGATAGGTGTGACAACTTCGGATTCAGACCAGCCTTTGGAGGATCAAGAAGGCCAAGAAAAGGCAGGCCTCAACATCAGCCGCTGGAGGAGAGCCTTGCTGATTTATTGCTTTATGTCAAGCCCTATGTCAGCTTCATCATCTTTGTAATTCCTTCAGGAAAGATATTTTATTATTATTTATTAAATTCTGATGATTTTTCGGGGCAATGGTTCATCTTCACAAATGGCACTGGCATGTTTCAAGCGATTAAGAGAGCCTTAACTCAAAAACGCCTTAGGAACGCGAGTAGTATAAAAATTACATGAATGCGTGCTACGTGCTTCACATGCCTATTTGTTGTGTGTGTGGTACGCTCAAATTACACCTTGTAATAGCATAAAGCGGATGATATCAAATATAGTAACCCAACAAGGTTGGGGTCGAATCCCACAGAGAATATGGTGTGAAAAGTTTACTAAACAAGTATTATACTAATTTTGCGGTCCTGGTGTATTCCAGAAAAACAGGTTTTATGAGAGTTTTGGTTTGTAGACTAATTTAAAGTGACTAGTAATTTAGAGTTGTAAATATATGGGTAAAAGGAACCAAGGTTGTGTCCCCGTCAGATAAAGTGTATGATTATGGGTCTTGATCACGATATACTTCTAATGCATCATATGCATAAATGCACTTAACCTCTATGTGAATCTAGACTATTTTCCAATAAGAAAAGATTATTTCTTTCTATGCTTTTCCAAAGTATGCATGAAGAACGGTTAATTATGCCAAGTAAACTCCTCTTATTCCTAAGTGAATTTATTAAACAAGGTTTAAAGCCTTGAGTTCTTGTTATTTATTATTACCAAACCCTAGTTATTTTCCCAAAGTTTATGGCATTAGCTAATGTTTGCAACCGCTAATTATATGATGAAAACGAAGAACAAATAAACCCTAACAATCCATTATGCGTATATCATTCACAATTCCCAATCACAAAACGCCCATCCTTAGGTTCACAACCTTAGTAAAGGAATTTAGCTACTCATAGAAGAAGAAGAGGAAGAACAATAATAAATAATTGAGATCATAATGCTTACGAATGATTGATTGGAATTGAAGAGAAAACAATTCCAATTGTTTGTAATCCAAAAAATACTTCGAAAACTATGAGTATTCAATGCTTTACGTTCAGAGTCAAAATATAACAACTAATAATAAATAAAACCCTGCATTGGACTATTTATAGGTTTCAAAAACGTAAAAATTACAGAATTGCAACTTAGTCCCTGACAGCAACAATTACGGTCCGTAATTCAAATTACAGTCCATATTTCATTTAATGACTTGGATTTCCTGCTCAAACTCGGACAAAATCTTCATCAAGCTTTACGGACCGTAATTTGAATTACGGTCCGTAATTGTCTGGCCGTAATTCTTCATCCCAAAACTTGCCTTTCTGTTTTCTGCCACAACGAATTTTACGTTTTGAATTACAGTCCGTAATTTGAATTACGGACCGCAATAGTTGTCTGTAAAAGTTGACCTTCTTTTCTGCACCTTCTGTTTCAGCTTATCATTCATTACGATCCAAGATTACGGACCGTAATTGAAATTACGGTCAGTAATTCTTCACTAAGGCTAATTTTGCAACTTTCCAGTTTTTGTCCTTTAAATGCTTATCCACCTGCAAAAAATTAAAAGCATATTAAAACGACACTGACGTGCTTAAAACAAGTAAAACTTAAGGTAAAAAAGCATCAAATGTGCCATAATTTCACGGCACATCAACACCCCCAACTTAAAGTCTTTGCTTGTCCTCAAGCAAGTAATACAACACGAACAACTCAACTAACTTAGATGCAACAAAGTACTAATGTCTATAATGGTTTTAACTCCGAACTACAGGCACGCATGTTTATCATCAGTAACCACTTCATTTTAAAAAAATCAGCACATGACTCACTTTAAGGACACTACAACTCACACTGATGCTTCAATCCATGACATAACATTATCAGACGCCTCAATGTGCACTCAAACGTCGCTTTTTTAGGGAATGCTCATAATTTAATCCTAATGCCCTCACACAGACCAAAGAATGTCCCTCACACATATGTACAACGAGATAGGGACCAAGGCAAAGAAGAAGAGAAACACTCTCACTAACAAAGAAGTTCAAGTATCACAAATGCACATACCATAAGCTTGCCCTTATTTTCGATGCTATACACTTCGAACTGTTCGGTTGAGATCACTCTAGAACTTTTATCGGGTTGTAATATAGGCTTTGGGATGGGAATGGTACATTTTTGGATATTAGTGACTCAGCCTCCTTGACACTACACTATTTTTACCTCAATTCGCCTTTACTTCTCCCTCGCTTTATTCCTTTGCTTTCGGTGTGGTTTCTTCAACTTATTTGAAACTGTTATTATTTTTTTTTTCTTCTGATTTTTATTTGCTTTTGCTTTTTTTTCCTTTTTAAGTACTTCCACAACTACTTAATCAACCACACCAACTTCTTTACTAGGAACTTGCAGCACCCCTAACTTATGCTTTTACACACATTTCACCCCCAACTCAGGCTTTTTGCCTTATTTCATCAATTCCTAGTGTTGAGTAGGGAACAAGTGCAAACAATGGAATTCATTTAAAACAAAGGTATGGGCTAATTACGATTAGTCAAGAAAAAGGCTAAAGGCTCAAAAGTGGAGACTGGTGATAATATTCATGGACTGGGTAGGCTTTTCAGGCAAAATTGGCTTCAATATTCACACAAAGAAAGCCTAGGATCATTTCAACAACCAACCTATCCTTAGTAATTAAGCACGACTAACGAGGCAAGTTCTCGATTGCAAATGCAAATACATGAACACATACGAACAACTCACTCACACAATGGCATAAGGATTTCAACTTAACACAACATCCCAAGCGATCATTTTTCTTATACGATACCCTCATAATCATTATGTCATAAAGAACCAATCACGTCAATTCGTAGCTATTCCTAAGCACGCAAAAAGGTTTTGAGGGGTTCACAACATAACACAACACAAACATGCCGTAAGTTACAAGAGTAATATCATATAAGTCAAAACTACTCTATTATACCTAAACACTATCTAAACATGCCAGGTTCAACATAAAATAAACCCCTCGGGAAAAGAACACATGGCAAAGAAAAGCCGAGGGGGTCCTAACACATGTATACAGAAACACAACCCCCACCCACAACTAAAAAAATTGTGCACTGTCCCCAGTGTATCAAAATAAGCATAAAGGAAGGGTAGGGGTACCTGGGAACCCTAGGAGCTATGATCATCCCAAGAAGGCTCTGTAGCAGCTGGGTCGTCTGCCAGGGGAAGACTGGACGAACTTAAATCTTGGGCCAACTCCCTCTGAGAAATGCGCATGACTTCTTGCACCTGGTTCTCCTCGTCTCGGCACAATATTTTGTCCCGCTCTAATGGGTCCATCTCATCCTATTTTCTTCTGCCTTTCATTAGTGCACGGGACTTATCCCCATCCTCTTCCTCAGAGTCGAGCAAATTTGTAACTGGGACATCTAAATCCAAGTTAATTTGTAAGGCAGGAACTGGCTCTTCTACTCGCTCTTGTGCCTTTAGCGCCTCAAAGTCGGCCTTCAGCTTGGCCAATTCATTTCTCAATGTTGCCGACCCACCTCCGGGTGCGGCCTTCTCTAACTCAACAAATCTCATCTCGAATCCATCTAATCTGGCCTGGAAGACCTCGTGAGACAGTTGATATTCTTCTCAGATCTCCGCCTTGGCTTCTCTGATTTGTTTTGCCACGTGAGGCTTAATAACACCAATCTGCTTTTTCGCCTTTAGTGTCCTGAAGGCTATCTTGTGATAATTGGCTCTAGAGAAATTTAGCAACTCTGCATTTGAAGCTACTGCTCGTGGTGGGACAGACGAAGCAGTGGCACCGGCAAAAGTCTCGAGTGTGGCAGCAAGTGGTGGTGGCGGCATAGCAGTAGCTGCAGTTGTAGCATCAACAGGCACCGAACTCGAGTCAGTGGCAGTGGCGTCAGTAGCAGTGGTAGTAGCATCAACAAGCACCAGAATCGAGTCAGCAACAGTGGCAGGGGCATCAGTTGTAGTAGTTGTAGCATCAGTACTAGCAGCTACGGGAATAGTCTGGTCAGGGGTAGCACACTGCTCAGTATGGCTCGAACTCAACTCGAACTCAGTCTCATCGACATCACCGGGCTGCTCCAACCCAGCATCATCCTCCTGTCCCTTCTTAATCAACCTCTAGTCTCTCACGTGAGCTGCTATGGTAGTATGGTCTCTCTCGGGAAGAGGCTTTACCAACGCTCTCCGACATAATTTTGTGATGAGACACGGAAATACCATGGAGGACTTAGGCTGGTGCACTCTGCCTCGAATCTCCTAACTGATCAGACGCCCCAGGTTCACAGGATAGCGGGCCATCAATGCGGCGACTGTCACTACTTGATTACTGGAGAGAAAATTATCGGCCTTAGTTGGGAGCACTCTGTATCTGACTAAGCTCCACCAGAATTTGCCTTCAATAGTTAGACAACTCTTGTAAATTCTGGCTTTAGCACTCCTTACTCATTCTTAATCACCCTTAGCTATCAAGGATGCAATCAACCTCTTCACGGACCTCTCATCTTCATCTTTTATTTCTGTCTTATCAAGGAACTCATGCCTATCGGTTGGCTCCACGAAATCATCACCGAAGCACACCTGATTGATTACTTTGGAGGAGATGTCCACCTTGACATTCCGGACTATGACAAACTCAAGCATGGGAACTTCTGGCCAGGGGGTACTGAGTTTCTTCATTATATGTAGGAGGGCCCTATAGGACAAATAAAATTCCTGCACCAACTGTGGACAATACTGCCCTGGTGGGTGGCTAAACACACCGAGCTGATGAAATTATAAAGTCTCCGCAATGCGAGGGTACACAGACAAACCCTCGAATACCAACATCCGTTCTTCCAAAATATTCCTCTGCGGCTCCCTTTTTTTTTTGTCGGAGCTAATCCAGCCTCATACAATTCCTTGGATCCTCTGACGGAGAATAAAAGCTTCTCTTCTTCTAATTTCTTAGTATGTATGGCCAATCGGCGACCCTGGCCTTCTTCTCCTGTATTTGGAGATGCCTAAAACATTTGAGTCTGATTAGAAGCAGGCTCAGACGAGCCACTTGCTTGTTCTGTTTCTTCTGTTCCCTCATATCCCGATGTGGCTACGACTGACTCCCCCTCTTCAGACTAGGAGGAGCCAGACTCAGATTGTAAAGGTGTTATTATCTCGGTCTTAGGCTCAGCATGTGGGCCCCCC
Organism: Lycium barbarum; assembly: GCF_019175385.1. Lineage (NCBI taxonomy): Eukaryota > Viridiplantae > Streptophyta > Magnoliopsida > Solanales > Solanaceae > Lycium > Lycium barbarum. Next base: position 93,340,444 of record NC_083338.1, read on the forward strand.
ATTTTTCTTTTCAGGGATGACTTCCACCTCCTCTTCAGACTGGCATGCGGAATCATGCAATGCATGCTCAATCTCAGGCTGTTTGCCTCGGCCTCTACCTCGGCCTGAAGCTCGGGGCCCGATACCTTTTCTTGTACCATGTTTCATTGTCATTCCTGTAAAAAAGCACTTATTAGCCACAAGTAAATAACTAAGTAATAAAAATGTTTTTGTTTATTTTTTTTTTTGCAATTTTTTTGTCTGTGACCGTAATTGAAAATTACGGGCCGTAATTCAAAATACAGTTCGTAATTTAGTTTGTAATTTTCAATCATAGATTACAGTGTACTGTCTGTGACCGTAATTGAAAATTATGGACCGTAATTTGAATTACGGATCGTAACTGAGGCCGTAATTATTCATACAGGTCACAGTGTATCCAAGTTCAACTTTGCTTCGGGTTTTGATCAAGCCATCATACACACCAAATTTTCACATGGTTTCAATTCATACGGGGTCGGGTTACTCAGACTTCACCCTTTTTTCGGTTTAAACTCATAGCAAATTTATTAACAATTGGCGGGCATAACAATCTTGAATCCAAATTGAATTTGTCAATTGAAATGCCCTCCAACCCATTGGGGTTTTGATTTCTCAACCCCATGAGGTTATAACAACAAAATATAACTAACCCCTTTGATAAATATCATGAACCATGGAAACTGTTTGTTAGAACTCTAGTTTACTCAAGACCCACCATAAAATTTTCAACCATAAGAGTAAAGCAAGGATTAAAATGTCAAGATACATGTACTTTGATGAACTTAGAGAAGATTCCTAGAGAGAATTTTAGTAAAAACCACAAGCAATTAAATTTTTGAGCAGAGGGATGGCAAGAGGGTTTTTTGATGAAATTGGAGGATGGGTTAGGGTAGATTTATGTAATTAATAGAGGAATTTAATGGGTTTTGGACATGGGATCCTGGGTTGATGGTGGGGAGATGAGGAGTTGGTGTTTGAAGTGGTGGGAATGAGAAAAGGAGCGTCTATTTTGTATTAAAAAACCCCTGCTCGACTTTTAAAATTCGTGCCCACAATTTAATTACGGACCGTAATTTGAATTACGGTCCGTATTTCATGCTAAATGTTAAGCAATCTACTGTCTTGTGTCATGAAAAATTACGTTCTTGGTTACAAACCGTAATTTGAATTACGGTCTGTAATTCTTGGGCGTAATTTTTCATGTTACAACACAATGCTCACTGTTTTGTGACATGGAAAATTACGTATTGTATTGCGGTCCGTAATTGAAATTACGGTCCGTAATCACTTGGCGTAATTTTTCATGTTTCAAAACAGTGAGTTTGATGATTTTCTTACCTGTTTTCGCTCATGTTTTCTGTATTCTCATCCTGTACCAAAGCAAATATTACCCTATATACACACGATTCTTTTTTTTTTCTTTTCTTAGCAAAAAAAAAAAACGTAAAGTTGGGTTGCCTCCTAAGAAGCTCTTGATTTAACGTCGCGGCACAACGGTGATACCATTTTATTCCTGGTCAGGATTCTCTGGGTCAGCATTCGTTCCCAGATGCTTCAACCGGTACCGATCGACAATTCTATCCCCCTCAATGCAAGCATGGTAGTGCTTCACCCTCTGCCCGTTCACCTTAAATGTCCGAGTTCTATCTTCTAACTTTAATTCAATTGCTTCATAGGGTGAAACACTTACCACTTCAAAAGGACCGGACCATCTTTACTTTAATTTGCCCGATAGCATCTTCAATCTAGAGTTAAACAGCAAGATAGAATCACCCTTGTAAAATTCCCACTTCAGTATTATGTTGTCATGATACTACTTCATCCTCTCCTTGTATAGCGCTGCACTTTCATAGGCCTGATAGCAGAACTCATCTATCTCATTCAGTTGAAACAACCTGAATTTGGTCGCTTCTTCCTAATTCATGTTCAATTTCTTCAAGGCCCACATAACCTGATGTTCAAGTTCAATTGGAAGATGACATGCTTTACATAAAACTATCTTGAAAGGTGAAGTCCCAATCGGAGTCTTGAAAGCAGTCCGGTAAGCCCATAGAGCATCATCGAGCTTGCAGGCCCAATCAGTTTTGTTCGCATTCACCATTTTCGCTAAAATACTCTTTATCTCCCAATTAGAGACCTCAACTTGCTCACTTATCTGAGGATGATAAGGGGTTGCCACCCTATGCTTGACTCCATACTTCTCTATCAATCCCGCAAAGGCTTTATTGCAAAAGTGAGAACCACCGTTACTGATTATCACCCTTGGGTACCAAAACGAGTAAATATGCTTTTTTCAAGAATCTCACGACACTGTTGGCTTTATTATTAGGTAAAGCCACTGCTTCTACCCATTTAGAAACATAGTCAACAGCCACCAAGATGTACTTCATGCCACAAGAGCTTACAAAGGGCCCCATAAAATCAATCCCCCAAACATCGAACACCTCAACTTCAATTATAAAGTTCATAGGAATCTCTTGCCTCCTACCAATGCTCCTCTGCCATTGGTACTGATCACAAGAACGCGCCATCAAATTAGCATCATGAAAGAGAGTAGGCCAATAGTAACCACATTCGAGAACCTTTGCAGCAGTCCTTATACCACTATGATGTCTCCCAACTGGAGAGTCATGTCAAAGCCTTCAAAATCTCCAACACCTCACTCTCTGGAACATAACGCTGAATAATGTTAACAGCATAAGTTCTGAATAAGTACGGTTCATCCCAATAGTACTGACGAGAATCCGCAAAAACTTCTTTTTCTGGTAAGATTTGATCTCATCAGGAATGATACCAGTCACCAAGTAATTAGCAAAATCCGCATACTAAGGTGCCACTTGCATAGACACCACCTAAAATTGCTCATCCGGAAAAAGTATCATCAATATCAATTTCTTCTGCTGGCACCCCAGTTTCCTCAAGCCTAGAGAGATGGTCAGCAACCTGATTTTCGATCTTTCACCTCAAAATCGAACTCTTGCAACAAAAGGACCCAGCGAATCAGTCGCGGCTAAGCTTCTTTCTTTGCCATAAGGTACCTCAACGCAGCATGATCGGTGTACACCACAACCCTGAACCCCAACAAATAGGACCGAAACTTCTCAAAAGCATATATTATAGCAAGCAGCTCTTGCTCAGTCACCGTGTAGTTCATCTGCGCCACATTAAGAGTTATACTAGCATAGTAGATTGGGTGTATAATTTTATTGTGCCTCTGGTCAAGCACAGCACCAATCGCGAAACCACTCGCATCACACATCAACTCCAAAGGCAAGGACCAATTAGGAGTAACGATAACAAGAGCAGAAGTGAGACGCTCCTTCAATTCATCAAATGCTTTTCGGTACTTGTCATCAAACACAAACTTAGCCTCTTTTTCAAGAAGCTTGCACATCGGGTTAGCAATCTTGGAGAAATCTTTGATTAAGTACCTGTAGAACCCAGCATGTCCCAAGAAACTCCAGACACCTTTGACTGAGATGGGTGGAGGAAGTTTTGCAATCATATCTATCTTCACTTGATCGACCTCAATTGTCTTTTCAGAGATTTTGTGACCTAGGACAATCCCTTCCTTTACCATAAAGTGGAACTTCTCCCAATTTAGCACGAGATTTGTCTCTTCACATCTTTTCAGCACTTGACCCAGATGGTCAAGACAATCATCAAATGAGTCGCCCACAACAGAGAAATCATCCATGAATACTTCCAAGAAGTCTTCTACCATGTCATAAAAGATCAACATCATGCACCTTTGAAAAGTTGTTGGTGCATTACACAACCCAAAAGGCATTCGGCTGAACGCAAACGTCCCATAAGGACAAGTGAAAGTCATCTTCTCTTGATCTTCTAAGGCTATGTTGATTTGATTATAGCTAGAGTATCCATCTAAGAAGTAATAGTAAGACCTCCCAGCTAGCCTATCCAGCATCTGATCAATGAACGACATGGGAAAATGGTCTTTAAAAGTAGCTGTATTCAGCTTCCTATAGTCCATGTAAACACGCCATCCAATAGCTGTACGAGTGGGAATCAACTCATTCTTTGCATTAGGCACCACAGTGATACCTCTTTTATTTGGAACACATTGAACAACACTCACCCACTTGTTGTCTGCAATCGGATACACTACCCCATCATCTAACAAATTTATGATCTCCTTTTTCACGACCTCTTGCATGTTTTGGTTCAATCTCCGCTGATGTTTAACACTTGGCTTGCTATCCTCCTCTAGCTGAATTTTATGCTCACGAATGCCAGAAGCAATACCCCGAATATTTTCTATGGTCTAACCAATAACTCGTCTATACTCGCGCAAAATCTCCATAAATCGCTCAATTTGTTCCTCAGTGAGCAATGCTGAAACAATCACTGGCAATGTATTGTTCTGACCAAAGAACTCATACCTCAAGTGTGCCTCAAGCTTTGGTGGCTCAACAATAGAAGCCTTAGTTAGAGGAGTAGTTCTATTTGCAAGGTCAAGATCAAGATTTCTTGGGTGGTAAGTGTAAGAACCCAAATCCTCAAGCGCATATACTGTTTCTACGTAGCCCTCTATATCATCAGCATCAAAGTTTACCAGAATAACAGCAAGAGCTTCTCCCAAACTTTCTTCTTCCATTTTATGTTCGACAACATTATCAATCCCATCAAATGAATTAATAACCAAGATACTCTCATAAGCACTTGGAAACTTCATCCCCTTACTTGCTTGGAAAGTCACCTCTTCATCATTTACTCAGAAGTTTATTTCATTCTTTTTAGAGTTCATAAGCGCTCTACCTGTAGCAAGGAAGGGTATTCCCAAGATGATGGGAATATCTTTGTCAACCGCACAATCCAAAATAATGAAACCAACAGGCAACATGAACTTACCCCCACTTGTACCATCACATTAGCTATAACCCCAACTGGCTTCTTGATGGATCTGTCCGCCATTTGTAATCACATAGAAGTCAGTCTAGGCATTCCCAATCCGGATTGCTTGAAAATAAAAAGGGGCATTAGATTGATACTCGCCCCATTATCACACAGAGCACGAGCGAAAGTATGAAGCCCAATATTACACGGAATGGTAAACGTCCCTGGATATCCCTTGTTCTGAACTGTGGGGGAAGCAATAATCGAACTCACACGATGAGTTAAATTCACTGTCTCATGTTGAACAAACCTCTTCTTCGTAATCAAGTCTTTCACAAACTTAGCAAATCCATGCATTTCTTTCACACCATCTAAGAATGGAAAATTCACCATTAACTGCTTCAACTGATCATAGAACTTTTGACACTTAGCATCATCATTCTTCTTTGCCAACCTCTGAGAAAAGGGAGGTTTTTCTTTGTACATCTGAGTCAAAGGGCGAAGAACCCCTTTTATCGTCGGTACTTGTGATATTGATCAGACTGTTGATGTTGACTCATGCATTGCACGCATTCTCATCCATTCATGATACATTGTTGATATCCTGATTATAATGGATAAAACTCTTTTACTTGAGTGATGTGAGATGGACGATATCCGATGTTCATCCTGGAATCATTGATTGAGTGAAGTTGACACTTGATAAAACTCTTTTACTTGAGAGACGTGAGATGGCCGATATTCGATGTTAGTTCCGGAATCGTTGATTGCATGGCTAATATTCGATGTTAGTTCTGGAATCATTGATAGTGCATGGACTCCGCGGGTCCCCCAGAGAGGTGCGGTGAGAACCCCCTGTAGGTAAAAATTCGGGGTCCCGTCTGTCTGTTGGGCAAAGATCCGGGACGGGTGGCACTTAGGCTTTGCGAGTCACACTGGGTTGTGCTACCGAGATGTCGATATTTCCGTCCGGAGTACATGTGTACCCAACATTTGCATGGCATTGCATTGCATTCATACACTATTGCATTGCCTTGCATTCTGAATTAACTTTGAGATGTTTGGTGTTGTACTTATGATGTTGGATTTGAACTTGATACATTCAGACTTGACACAATTGGGTTTAGGTGCTCCACTTAGGCAATGACGTGTGCTTGATTTGAATTTGTTGTTTGTACTTATCGAATTATTTCGTAGATCGTCCGTAAGATCAGTTACCTGCTTGGTCCCTAAGTGATGTAGGATAAAAAGTGTCATAATGATGAGTGACCCCTAGACTAAAACGAAGGATATAGTGATATTGACTCGTGGTTATTAGAGGGCAGTTATGCTTAACGGTGTTGATGTTATAATGCGCGGTAGATAGACGTATGACTTGATTTATTTATTATCATGGTTGTTTGTGAATTCTTTTACTGATATGTGTTACTAACCATTGTCGGCCTATGATACTTACTCAGTACGTGTGGTTTGTACTGATGTTGCACTTGCTACACCCTTTTTGGGGTGTAGATTGTTTCAGGTGGTTGATTGTGACATGAAGCGGAAATGTGCGGTGCCTATCTGGTAGGCCTCCTCCCACTTCATTCCGGGATGGAGGTTGAGTCTTAGGATGTAGTGGTAATCTGAAATCATTAGTCGCTCTTGTACTAGTCTAGACCAGGTCATAGGAAGTTGGATCGAGTCTGTAATCATATTAAACCTTGAGTTTATTAATCATATTATGATGTTCCGCTGTTATTTCAAAATATCTATTGGTTAAAATGATTCGTCTTTGCTTAATTGATGTATTATTCGATAGAGGGTTCGCCTATCGAGGTAGGAAAGGTAGGTGCATGCGCGGTCCTAAAATGGGTCGTGACACCCAGCATGATGAAGAGGGAAAAAAGGAACATGCCATCTACTATTTAAGCAAGAAGTTCACTTCCTGGAAAGCGCGGTATACGCTCGTAGAGAGACCTGTTGTGCTTTGACATGGATTACCCAAAAGCTGAGACGCTACCTATCGGTGTTCACCACTCACCTCATATCCAGAATGGATCCACTGAGATATATTTTCTGGCAATCGATGCCCATAGGAAAATTGTCTAAATGGCAGATGCTACTGAGTGAATTCAACATCGTATACGGAGCGCAAAAGGCAATCAAAGGGAAAGCCCTAGCTGACCTGCTGGCAGAAAGTCCCGTCGATGATGAACTTGAACCATTACGAACTTTCTTCCTAGACGAGGAAGTGATGGCTACGGAAGAAGGGGTGGCAGAATCATACTCGTGCTGGAGACTATTTTTTCGATAGAGCAGTCAATTACAAAGAATCAGGCATTAGGGTGGTGTTAATATCAGAAACAAGATAACACTATCCAATGGCCACAAAGCTCAACTTTAGATATACCAACAACATGGCGAAATACGAAACATGCATCCTCGGCCTCAGGATAGCGTTGGACATGAACATACATAAGTTGTTGGTAATCGGGGAATCCGATTTGCTAATAAATCAAGTGAAAGAAAATTGGGCAACCAAAAATGATAAGATACTCCCATATATGAATCTGGTACAGAGATTGTGCGAGAGATTCAAGAGTATTGACTTCAGGCATACTCCAAGGGCTCAGAATGAGTTCGCAGACGCACTGGCTACGATATCGTCTATGATCCAGCACCCCGAGAGTTCTCACACTGATCCACTAGAGATCACACTGATGGAAGAACAGGCTCACTGCGCCTATGTCGAGACCAAGCCAGATGGCCAACCATGGTATGCCGACATCAAGGCCTACCTAGAAAAAGGATAGTATTGCCAGAGAGTTCAACAAATCAAAAGAAGACCATCAGGAGGTTGGCTAACGCTCGTTGAACAATGAGGTGTTGTACAAAAAGACCCCTAACCTTGGGTTGCTCAGGTGTGGACGCCAAGGAGGCTACAAAATTTCTAAAAGAGGTGCACGCAGGGGAATGTGGACCCCACATAAATGGATTCATCCTTGCTAAGAAAATCCTAAGGATAGGATATCACTGGATGACCACGGAGCACTACTCCTGTAAATTTGTGAAAAAGTGCCATCAGTGTCAGATACACGGGGATCTGATCAAGGTTCCCCATACAGAGTTACATGTGATGAGCTCGCCTTGGCCATTCGTGGCATGGGGGATGGACGTTATAGGACCTATCGAGCCTCGGGCCTCCAACAGACATCGTTTCATCTTAGTCGCCATAGACTACTTCACTAAATGGGTGGAGGCGACTTCCCACAAATCAGTGACTAAGAAAGTCATGGCCGACTTCGTAAAAGATAATCTGATATGTCGTTTCGGTGTGCTGGAATCTATCATCACAGACAATGGTGCCAATATGAACAGCCATTTGATGAAGGATATCTGTGAGCAATTGAAAATCACCCACAGAAACTCTACCGCTTACCGGCCACAGATGAATAGAGCCGTAGAGGCTGCCAACAAGAACAACAAAGGAATCCTGAGAAAAATGGTCGACAACTACAAGAATTGGCATGAGCAGTTGCCTTATGCCCTGTTGGGGTACAGAACGGCAACCCAAACTTCCACGGGAGCAACCCCATACCTCCTTGTCTACGGTACAGAAGCGGTCATACCCACAGTAGTGGAAATCCCTTCACTCAGGATCATCCAAAAGGCAGAGCTAAAAGATGCAGAATGGGTCAGAAATCTTTATGAACAATTGGCCATGATAGAGGAAAAGAGAATTGTAGCAGTTTGCCATGGACAACTGTACAGGCAAAGGATGTCTCAAGCCTTCAACAAGCAAGTCAGAACCTGACTCTTTTAAATCGGACAACTCGTACTCAAGCGAGTCTTTCCTCACTAAGAGGAATCTAAAGGTAAATTCGCGCCAAACTGGCAAGGACCATACATGGTCAGGAAAGTACCCCCAGGAGGGGCTGTAGTCCTAGCCGAGATGGACGGATAAGAGTGGCCCAAATCCATCAATGTAGATGCGCTCAAGAGATACTACATTTCCGTGTAATCGTACCTTTTTCTTGTAATCGTACTTTGTAATAGAATAGGAGAAAACAAATCATCTATGTAATGAACTACGCAATGAACTGACTTCTCCACAGTGGGATATGTAGGCATTCCATATCAGACCCGGTCACATTATTAGTAGAACCAAAACTCAGTTATTTTATTCCAAACTACATTCGACCTGAATTCCTGCTGCCACAGGATACGTAGGCGCTCTCGATCTTGGTTGTCATAAAAGACAAACCAAGAAACCCCTAGGAAACCACAGAGACAATAAGGCAAGAAAAGTCAACAAGATCAAGCTTGTAAGGGTCAGCATAAGAATCAGACAGCATCAACCCTACACTGGGCTCAAAATTTCTATCAGAAACAGTAAACAAGGAAAGAGACAAAACAAAGAAATTCACTGGGGAAGAATTTTTTAGGGGACCTCAAAAATTCCTGCATAGCAAGACAAAGCAAGCGTCAGTTAGAGCAAATCCTGAAACTTGGGCAGAAATTTTGAGAAAAATCTCAAAAATTCTATCAGCACGAAAGTCAGCAATCATACCTCTGGGAAGAATCAGAAAACCTCGTTCAAAGGAAACACACGTCATGACACATAAAAATGAAGAAAACATTTATTTTAAGAAAACACAGCGTGCATTTTATAAAACTTTTACTCTGGATTTTAAAAAAAATAGCATAATTACATCCCAGGAACATCTCTCGAAATACCGAGCCCAAGAGGATTCAAAGGAGCTTCAAGAGGAGACACCAACTAGGAGGACAACGATGCTAATCGGCTTCTTAGGAAACTCACAATTTTTCTGTGAATGTAGATTATTTTTTACAGGACAGCAGGCACGCCACCATCCGGTTTACTCACAGCAAAGGCGAAAGGCAAAACTCAGCCCAGCGGATAAGGACTAAAAAGGTCATGGCAACACATCTGGCCGCAAGAGTCACGAAGCAAATGAGTGTAAAAACAAATCTGATCAAAAGGTTCCACAAAGAGTGAACAACAAAGATAAATCAGACCAAGAGGGTCACAATTGATGAGCATAAAGATACATACGACCAAAAGGGTCATGATAAGGATGAAAGGGGATATCCGACCGCAAAGGTCAAGAGCCAATACAATGCACGAAAGAAAGGTTATCCAGCCACAAGGGCCATATCTATCATCTGCATGCCAAGCGGGCTATTCATTTATTTAATTGCCGAGAGGGCCAGCTATACAAACTGCCAAGAGGGCCATTCATTCAAACAAGCCAAGAGGACTATTCATACAAATTGCCGAGAGGGCCATTCATATAAATAGCCAAGAGGGTCATTCATACAAATTGCCAAGAGGGCCATTCATTCAACCAAGCCAAAAGGGCCATTAATTCAAACAAGCCAAGAGGGCCATTCATACAAATTGTCGAGAGGGCCATTCATACAAACAGCCAAGAGGGCCATACATAAAAATTACCGAGAGGGCCTATCACGACCCAGCTAGGGGCCGCGAAGGGTACCCGGGGCTAACCACCGAGCACCGCTCGTTCTACTACTCATCATGCTCATTAACCATCCTTTTATCGGTTTTATACTCAAGTCATAAGAAAGTCATGTTTCATTCGTAAGCATAAATAGTTTCATATACATAAGCCCTTTAGGCCATCAAAATAATATATACAATTATACCATAGTGACCTTGTCAGACCACATAACCCACACTGTGTATCTACGAGCCTCTACTAGAGTACTAGACATGTAGGCGGGACAGGACCCCGTCGTGCCCATATATACAAATGTACACAAAAGAATAATCAAGCACCTCCGGAAAAAAGAGTGCTTTCAATCGGCTAACAACTCCTACGAGTCTGGCTCGAGCTCGCCTCCCTGTCTACCTGTGGGCATGAACACAGCGTCCAGAGAAAACGGACGTCAGTACGAATATTGTACTGAGTATGTAAGACAAGAATGAAATAAATGTAATAGGAGGACCGTGAGCCATAAGAGAAAGATATAACCTGCAAGAGTGTCATAAGCAAATACATTTCGTACATATATCATATTTTACATAATCATGGTACATATGTCATCACATCACATATCTCGTCCCATCACATATCTCGTCACATCACAATCCTCATCGTTATCCCGCATCCAGGTAACTATCATATGCCGCCAACTAGTGGTGATCATGCCCGGCCCTTTAGGCTCGGTGTAAACATAGCAGCCCGCCTTACCGATGACATGCCCGGCCATTGAGGCACGGTGGAATCATATGCAGCCCGTCGTAGCGGTGACATGCCCGGCCATATTGGCACGGTGGAATCACATCGTCATATAGTCAATCATAACCTATCATTATTACACATCTCATGAACATATTATAATCTTATCATAGCTTGACATGTTCATACATAACATAGGCATATTATAAGCTAGCATTATTGATCATCTTGTAGACATACCATGACTTTACATCATTTCACATTTATCATTAAGAGCATACATTAGACTTTGAAGACAACCACGGCTATGTCGGGGTGACGTAAGGTCGTAAACCCCCGATCATATTATGAACATTTATGAGTACTTTGTCTCACCTTGAAGGAAATAGTGCATAAGGTGAGTGTTAACAATAATGACATCATCTGCGTTATGGAATCATCATATCATGAACTATCGAATCTCTATAATTTAACTCATTATCATCATTATCATGCTCGTATGTAATTTAGTATATTTAAGGACTCCTAAGTTCCATCATATAGGAGGATCATGGAAAGCTTGAAAGATTCATGCCGTTGAAGGAAGGGATAAGCCTTACATACCTTCTTCTTTTAATTAGCCTAGCGTTCACTTGTTCTCCTTCAATGTCACGTTTCTACCTTTAAGAGGGAATTCGCATTAACGTTAGTTGGTCGACTATAAGAACGCGCTACTATTTCTAGAGAAAATTGGACAGCACTTCCTTTGTTTATACTACCTTCCCCACATTCTATATCAATTCTCAAACGTTCATAACAACATTCTCAATATGATAGACAACACTCATCATTCATTTACAACATTCGTATTTCACAATTTGTCTTCAATTTCCCCATAATCATGGCAATGGTTCATCGTTGCATTTTTCTCACATAGGACACTTATTCCATGTTCTAAATGTCATTCATAGCATTTTCATAATCACAAATTATTAATGATCATGGCTCAATTCAAACCTTTACTCAACATTGCTACTATTCACACTTTCATGACCCATTTCTTACATCCTTCTATAATCTAAGTGTTTCAACTCTTCCATACCCTGAATAACATCTAAATGCCATAAAAATTACCTTAGATGTTGTAGGAACAAGCCTTGAGTTGTATTACTCTTCTTGCACCAAAACCCTAGTTTGCTTCTCTTGAAATTTCTTAACTTGGATGAACCTTGATGAGTTTCATACACTTGATTTACTTGGATTCTTGATATTTATCTTTGATTTCCTTTGTTTTCTTGTAGATGAAGAGTGGAGAATATTCTAGAGGTTTCTAGAGAGAAGCATCGTGGAAATGAAATGAATTTAATGAGCTTGGGTCTCCTTTTAATGACTTAAAATCTAATCCGGAATGAACAGTAGTTGAAGTGCACAGTGGTCATAAACCCAGTTTACGGTCCGTATTCTAGTTTACAAGCTGTATATCGTGGTCGTATTTAAGCAGAACAGAACCAGAAAGGTATGCTGGAGGTCATGGTGATTTACGATCACGGTTTACAGGCCGTATTTCGATTTACGGTCCGTATTCCAAGACGTATTTAACCATTTGATCATTTGGCAGAAAGTTGAAGTTTTGTAAGTTGAAATACGACATGGTAGTTTACGGGCCGTATACCACTTTACGGTTCGTATTTCATTTTACGATCGACTGGGCCGAAGTGCAAATCTGCAACTTTTCACATTTTCAGGACCCATAAGTAGTCGTTGTGGAGCATAACCTATCTCTTATTGCAATTACCTTTGAAATCTTACTCAGGGTGGTCAAACATCGTTCCCTTCTTATTAAAACATCATATACTCGTATTCTTCGTTAGTCTATTTGTTGTACGTTCACGGGGGAAATTTCCAAGGTGTAACATTCTTCCCCCCCTTTTGGAACATTCGTCCTCGAATGTTAAACACTCAGGATTCTACGAAAATTTCGCCAGAGTTTCCCCTATAATATGGCACTACGATCCTATCATATCAACCCATAATATCACTGCCTCATAGGGCTACTTTACAATATCAACATGTCTATGGCCACACACGACCAAAAGCATGAAAAGTAAGCATATATACCTTATATCGTTGGCGTTTCATCTTGAATCTCTCCTGGGGGTTGAAATAAATGTGGGTGCTCGGACTTCATACTCTCTTCCGCTTCCCAAGTCATTTCTTCTCGGTTATTGTTTCGCCACAAGACTTTAACAGAAGCTACCTCTTTATTTCGAAGTTTTCGCACTTGTCTGTCTAGAATAGCAATAGGAACTTCTTCATAGGTTAGCTTTTCTGTCACTTGCACATCATCTATCGGGACAATCTTTGTGGGATCTCCAATACACTTGCGGAGCATCGAAACATGGAAGACTGGATGGACTGATTCAAGCTCCGAAGGCAAGTCCAATTCATAGGCGACATGACCCACCTTGCCGATAATTTTATAGGGTCCAATATATCTAGGACTTAACTTCCCTCTCTTGCCAAATCTCATCACCCCTTTCATTGGCGACACTTTCAAAAATACCCAATCATCAACCTGAAATTCCAAGTCTCGTCGGCGATTGTCCGCATAAGACTTTTGGCGACTTTGGGCTGCCAATAATCGATCTCAGATCACCTTAACCTTTTCCACCGCTTGCTGAATCAATTCAGGGCCTACCAGTTGTGCTTCCCCAATTTCGAACCATCCGATTGGGGATCTACATTTTCTTCCATACAAAGCTTCATATGGAGCCATTTGAATACTGGAATGATAGCTATTGTTGTATGCGAATTCGATTAGCGGCAAATGATCGTCCCAACTACCACCTAAATCCAGTACACATGCTCGTAGCATATCTTCCAAGGTCTGAATAGTACGCTCGGCTTGTCCATCGGTCTGCGGATGAAATGTCGTGCTAAGCTTCACTTGAGTGCCTAGACCTTCTTGGAAGGACTTCCAGAACTTGGCTATAAATTTTTATTATACCCCGTATATTTATACGTCAAATTATTCGCAAGCAAGTCGACTCGAGTTAAAGGCGGAGTCATTTGCGGACACGAGATAGAAATCCTTAATTTTCAATTTTAATTAAAAACATAAATTGTTTATAAATTTTATTTAGTGTAAAAATATTATTATTAGAGATTGGGAATTAATTAATTGTGATTAGATTGTGAAGTGGGAATTAATTATTAATTAAAAGAAATTAAGTTAATTAATTATATCATCTAGTGGGCCCCACCCGATTTTTAAATTAAAAAAAAAGGGGCAGCAAATGATGAGTCAATATAAAGGAACACGTGTAACCTCTAGGGAGGAAAAATATAAAGCAAGGAGAGTGATTCACAAATGGATTCATTTGAAAAAAAAAAACAAGAACAACGAGAAAAAAAAAAGGAAAGGAAAGGAAAGAAATATTTCCATGGCTGCTCGGCCAGCCATGGTTGGAGGAAAACAATTGATTTTTTTCTCATTGATCAAGTCTTAAGTAATATACAAATTTAAGGAGATGATAGCAACATTGGACATCAAGTTGGAGAAGAAGAAATTGCGAAATTGGAGCAATTAAGAGTAGAAATTCCTCCGAGAAAATTAAGGCAATATTTTCTTGTTTTATTGTGTAATTGTGTTAATAGTATTGTAATGGAGTTATTAAAATTGGATTGGACGAAATTGGATGAAGAAAATTGCATAAAATCGTTGTTATGCGAAATTGTGGGCTGAAATGAATTTAGAGAAGTTGTTGGGTGGTTAGAATTGTTATGGGCTGAATTGGGAAAATTTATTATATATATATTGTTGTTTTTGGTATTTCTGTGTTGACAGGAGGAAAATTAGAAATTCGGGTTAGGCAAATATATAGGGGAAATGCTGCCCGATTTTCATTAAGTCCCTAACTAACAAAAACCCTAAATGAGAATATATAAGCTGAAATATAGGTTCTATAAGAAATGGGATATAGACTTGTGAACTAGAAAATATAGTTACTAACGATAACGTTACTCTTATATTAAATAGGCTAAAAGAGCGACGAGACGAGCGGGTTACGAATAGCCGTCAACAGGTATGTAAAGTTGTCTCTTCCTTCTTTTGGCATGTCTTAGATGTAAGTGATGAATGATATGAACCTTGGGGTAATTCCATTCATAAGCTTGGAGTGGTAGTTATGATTCTTATTCACTTCTTGATATTACAATTCTCAAGTGATTGAGCCTCCCTCTTCAGTTTTCTGTACGTTGGTTAATAATAGATAAATATCTGTTCCTATTCTTAGGAACTCTATGATAACTAGTGACTGGGCTTCTATAAGGTGTTTCATACTATAGTGACATATGACTATGATCCTTAAGGCTTTGTGATATACTTATGATGACATTCAAGGGCTGGTTGATATGTTCCGAGTGATATTCGAAAGGTATTTGATACGACTATTGTCCTGATTTTCAAATGGTAACTCGTGTTGACTATCCTATTGAGTCCTTGAAAATGTTTTTAAATTTCATATAGTTTCTCACTACTCTGCTCGTGCATGCCTCAATATGTCTTTCACTGAGTCCCGGGCCAAGATATGTTTTCGTGCACAGCTTCACTGCATTGTTCATCAAGTCCCTCACTAGAGGGCCGGGACACGTTATATGTATATGTATATGATGATATGATGACATGATGATATGATGATACGGTGATGGCGGCCAGGATGGCATATGATGACTTTATCCACCGAGCCCCTCACTAGAGGGTCGGGACACGTTATATATATATATATATATATATATATATATATATATATATATATATATATATATATACATATGCGTGATGATGATATGATTTTATTTACCGAGTCCCTCACTATAGGTCCGGGACATGTTATATATACATACGTACAGGATGATTATCTAATTATGTTACTACGTCCCATAACGAGTTCGTCCTCGGAGTGTCTACAGACCGTGTCTAGTAGAGTCTTGTTTATCGGTGTGTTGTGCACCACATCTATAAACAGGAAGCTACAGGACATTTAGGGTGTTACCTTTCTTTCATATCTAAGATCGTGCGATAGAGCCCAGCCTTAGGAAATGAAATTCCTTATACTAACCCTTGATTTCAGCTGAAGAACGACATCGACAGAAGAAAGCGACCGATGATATTGACAGTTACAAGGTACACAGGTAAGTTACGGTGCGAAAGAGGCATGTTGGATAAGGTAAGAACATTGAAACATGATTGAAACGTTAAGTTGGAGGATGAAAGAGGAGGTGGATAGGAAAGTATAGCAGAACAGATCGTCAAAGGATCAGGTACGTCTCGAGGTGCGATATGTGAGGTAAGTTCCAACATCTTTATACCTTTTACTCGAAGTTGGGAGCCCTGTGTGGATATGATACGATAGGATATATGTGTATATATGTTGGCCCTGTGAGGCATTGTTGGTATTTCCTGCGTGCAGGTTCTGGTATAGTAAGAAGTACAGAGGAAACTCTGCCCAAATTTTCCCAGAAGTAGGAAAAAGGAAGAGAATGAGATATAAGTTCATAATATGCTTTGAAGGTTGATACCGACAAGGTAAATTTATTATGTTGGACTAAAGCTTTAAGAAATACCCCCACGTCATCCGTAAGAGGCGTCCTTTTTATTTGGGAAATTTTGTTTCGAAGAAGCATATATGAGCAGCAAAGTTTGGAATTCATTTGAATGGACCAGAATACTTTCCATCCACATTTTTGCCTTAGAAAAAGCTTATGTTGAAGGGCAAAAATGTCCGGTAATTAAGTTTTATTTTATTGGAAGAGTACAAAGTATACAACAAGTAGTTTGTGAACTAAATGGTTCGCTCACGACCCAAGAATAAATATAGAGGTAAACTATGTGAATCAAGCACTCTAAGAAGTCCTGGGGTGCTTGTCGGATTCTAGTTTTCTTCTGGTGGTGGTTGGAGATTGCTTCATGGTGACATTTTATTAGTTCTTAATCAACTAATTGGAGATGGAATTTGTGGAAGGAAAACTCAAACTTGTGGGCTATTTAGGATCATGTATTTCATATGTTGTTGGTGAAATGCTAGGATGATTCGGAAGGGATTGTGATACTAAGGGATGATTTAGAAAAGGTTGGCGAATCTTAATAGAGTATTATATTGAGGTACCACTGAATTGACAAGCAGGGATAAATTACGACGAGTCTATAGTTAGAAGAAACAACAGTATGATTGAGACAAGAGTACAGAGGAAGAAGAGTTATGACAAATTATGAAGGTATTGATAAGACAGCATGTGAGATATTATGGGTAAGGTTGATCAGAAAGGATGAAGGGTTGAGTACGCCTAGTCCACAGAGTGTAATTAAAACATAGTAAGAATCGTGAATACGATTAAGTAGTGTTACGTTATAGGATGGATTACGAACAGGATGTAATGTGAATACCATAAGGATTGCTATAGATATGAGTAAAGCCTAGCAAGGAAGTAACTAAAGAATATGATGTGATTAACGTGAAACGAAAAAGCAAACGTAGAACGAATAAGAAAGACTTACAAAGTTCTATAGGGAATGTACAGAATAAAAGTCAAGTGGTAACGAAAGTGAAAGCGAGCACAGGAAGAGAAGGAGTTAATAGGAAGATAAGGAGAAAGCGAGTGGGATTACAGTGTAGCGATGCATTATGACAAGACAGGATACGAGCGAGTTTTAGTACGGATGAGTCATGTAAAGCATAATGTACCAGAAAAAGGAAAGACTATGACTAAGGTGGAATATACCTTATAAAAGTTGTACAAGAATAGTTATGCAATCTACGAATATTTGTATTGTAAGAATGAGATCAAGTGTGTACTTGATAATAAGAGTAAGGATTCAATAATAGCAATGCGGTTATGATATTTTGGGTACATCAAGGAAAGGTGTAAGATAGGTTGAGGCGAAACTACAGAGATATAATTAGTACTGAGGGCAAAAGCCATAGTTGAGCCTTGATATCAGTTGGAAGATATGAGAGAAGAATATAGGGTCTGCATAAAGACTAGCGAGGCAACGCTAAGGTATTTACTGGGCTGACTTGAGCACCTACACGTACTTGTGTAAAGATTGCAATAGGATGCGTGGTAGGAAAACTAAGAGCAAATTTGAGTAAAGAGGCAATAGAAGAGTTTGAGTAAAAAATAAGGAAACAACACGAGATAATATGCCTAAAGTATTACCAGTTACGTTAAGGGAAATTACGAAACGATTTAATCGAGACAATCAGAACAAGCGAGTTACGGGATGACAGTGAAGTCATAATATGAGGGGACCATAGTGCTATTTGATAACCAACCCTAAAGATCAAGATCAAGAAGTAAAAACAAGTGATAGTTAAAGACCTTTAAAAGAAAGTCAGAAAGTGACGCATAATGCCGAGGGTTCCGGAATACGGACTGTCACAGCGGAGTAAAGCAGGGATATTAGAGTACAAAATGTTACCCCCTGGGAAATTTCGTTTTACTCGTAAAACCTGCGAAGGGCAACAGGTTAGCAGAGGCATGCGATACTCCAGGGGTATTAAAGTCTAATGAACCGATGAGGGATGTCTGCGCGTTATAAAAATCATATTTAAAGATTGAGACGTAAGATGAAGGAAACGGTATCTTAAGGGAATAACTATAGGAGAAGAAGGAGTCAAGTTAAGACTAAGCGCACAAGGAAGGAAGTAAGATTTCAACGGAAGAGCTCACAATACAACTGACAATGGACTGCGAAGTAAAAGGAGAGTGAAGGCAATGACGTGGAATTATTACCTCGGAAAGCAACAGAAAGAGGAGATATTAGAGGAATGACTATGTAGAGGCCTGGAATGCGTTATAATGAATTATAGTGAACCGACAAACGAAAGAGGTATGTGAAAGGTATAATTAATTAAGAGGACACTTGAAAAGGTATTGGGAATTCAGAATCAGTCCAACATTCGAGGACGAATGTTCTAAAGGGGGGAAGGATGTTATACCCCGTATATTTATACGTCAAATTATTCGCAAGCAAGTCGACTCGAGTTAAAGGAGGAGTCATTTGCGGACACGAGATAGAAATCCTTAATTTTCAATGTTAATTAAAAACATAAATTGTTTATAAATTTTATTTAGTGTAAAAATATTATTATTGGAGATTGGGAATTAATTAATTGTGATTAGATTGTTAAGTGGGAATTAATTATTAATTAAAAGAAATTAACTTAATTAATTATATCATCTAGTGGGCCCCACCCGATTTTTAAATTAAAAAAAAAGGGGGCAGCAAATGATGAGTCAATAATAAGGAACACGTGTAACCTCTAGGGAGTAAAAATATAAATCAAGGAGAGTGATTCACAAATGGATTCATTTGAAAAAAAAAACAAGAACAACGAGAAAAAAAAAAGGAAAGGAAAGGAAAGAAAAATTTCCATGGCTGCTCGGCCAGCCATGGTTGGAGGAAAACAATTGCTTTTGTTGCTCATTGATCAAGTCCCAAGTAATATACAAATTTAAGGAGGTGATAGCAACATTGGACATCAAGTTGGATAAGAAGAAATTGCGAAATTGGAGCAATTAAGAGTAGAAATTCCTCCGAGAAAATTAAGGTAAGATTTTCTTGTTTTATGGTGTAATTGTGTTAATAGTATTGTAATGGAGTTATTAAAATTGGATTGGACGAAATTGGAAGAAGAAAATTGCATAAAATCGTTGTTATGCGAAATTGTGGGCTGAAATGAATTTAGAGAAGTTATTGGGTGGTTAGAATTGTTATGGGCTGAATTGGGAAAATTTATTATATATATTGTTGTTGTTGGTATTTTTGTGTTGACAGGAGGACAATTATAAATTCGAGTTAGGCGAATATATAGGGGAAATGCTGCCCGATTTTCATTAAGTCCCTAACTAACAAAAACCCTAAATGAATATATAAGCTGAAATATAGGTTCTATAAGAAATGGGCTATAGACTTGTGAACTAGAAAATATAGTTACTAACGATAACGTTACTCTTATATTAAATAGGCTAAAAGAGCGACGAGACGAGCGGGTTACGAATAGCCGTCAACAGGTATGTAAAGTTGTCTCTTCCTTCTTTTGGCATGTCTTAGATGTAAGTGATGAATTATATGAACCTTGGGGTAATTCCATTCATAAGCTTGGAGTGGTATTTATGATTCTTATTCATTTCTTGATATTACAATTCTCAAGTGATTGAGCCTCCCTCTTCAGTTTTCTGTACGTTGGTTAATAGTCGATAAATATCCGTTCCTATTCTTAGGAACTCTATGATAACTAGTGACTGGACTTCTATAAGGTGTTTCATACTATAGTGACATATGACTATGATGCTTAAGGCTTTGTGATATACTTATGATGACATTCAAGGGTTCTTTGATATGTTCCGAGTGATATTCGAAAGGTATTTGATACGACTATTGTCCTGATTTTCAAATGGTAACTCGTGTTGACTATCCTATTGAGTCCTTGAAAATGTTTTTAAATTTCATATAGTTTCTCACTACTCTGCTCGTGCATGCCTCAATATGTCTTTCACTGAGTCCCGGGCCAGGATATGTTTTCGTGCACATCTTCACTGCATTGTTCACCGAGTCCCTCACTAGAGGGCCGGGACACATTATATGTATATGTATATGATGATATGATGACATGATGATATGATGATACGGTGATGGCGGCCAGGATGGCATATGATGACTTTATCCACCGAGCCCCTCACTAGAGGGCCGGGACACGTTATATATATATATATATATATACATATGCATGATGATGATATGATTTTATTTACCGAGTCCCTCACTATAGGTCCGGGACATGTTATATATACATACGTACAGGATGATTATCTAATTATGTTACTACGTCCCATAACGGGTTGAGTATGATTTATGTTTCAAAGGCAAGCATTTTGGTATTCTGGATATTGTACTCGTGTTCTGTACTCCTCATTTAAGATATGATCCTGTTTATTGTATTTCATGCTTTACATGCTTAGTACATATTCCGTACTGACCCCCTTTCTTCGGAGGGCTGCGTTTCATGCCCGCAGGTGTAGATACTCGTTTCGGTGATCCGCCAGCTTAGGACTCCCTTTCTGCTATCTTGGAGAGCTCCGTTGTTCTGGAGTTCAGCTTTTGGTACAGATCCTTTTGATATATATATGTATATGTTGTTTAAGAGTACGACGGGGCCCTGTCCCGTCATATTTCACTGTTGAAACTCTTAGAGGTCTGTAGACATGTATGTGGGTTGTATTCCGATGTGGTCAGTTGTGTATATGATCATTATGTGTGTTCCATCGCTATAGTAGCCTTGGCGGCTTGCGTTTATTGTCATATTGTTATAGCATCCTTGTCGGCTTGCTTGTGTTATCGTTTTGTAGTGGCAGCGTTGTCGGCTTGCGTAATGTTTTGATGTGTAGTGGCAGCCTCGTCGGCTTGCGTATGTGAATATGATGCGATAATGTTGACAGGTACGTGTGGGTGTCCAGCTCGGGCACTAGTCATGGTCCACGGGGATGGGTCGTGACAATTGTGCTCCTCTGTCTGTAATAATAGATAATGGTATACCATGGAGTCGCACGATATCTTTGAGATACAACCTCGCATAGTCTTCTGCTGAGTACGTGGTTCTAACTGGAAGAAAATGGGCCGCTTTCGTCAACCTATCCACGATCACCCATATAGAATCATATATTCCATGGGAACGAGGTAACCCCATAATGAAATCCATGTTGATCACTTCCCATTTCCAAGTAGGGATTTCCATTGCTTGCAATAAGCCTCCTGGCTTTTGATGTTCGGCTTTTACTTGCTGACAATTTGGACACTGTGCTACAAATTCGGCTATGTCTCTCTCCATGCCATCCCACCAATATATTAACTTGAGATCATGATACATTTTGGTGGTACCTGGGTGAATGGAATACCGAGAACAATGTGCTTCTTCTAGAATTCGTTGGCGCAATTCCGCCACATTCGACACACATAGCCTGTTTCGGTATCTAAGAATTCCATCCGTGGAAACATCAAATGGAGACTTCTCTTTTCCACGAGATATGTCTCTGTAATGGCACAGTTTAGGAACTTCATACTGGTGCTCTTTCACTTCCATGTTCAAGGACGAGACTGTGGGATCATTAATGCCAATCCCTGCATTACCCGAATCAATTACACACACTCCAACATTAGCTAGTTGGCAGAGCTCATGAACCATCTCTTTATTTTCCGGAGGAACCTCGCATAAACTGCCCATTGATCGGCGGCTAAGCGCATCGGCTACTACATTCGCTTTTTCGGGGTGGTACAAAATGTTCACATCATAATCTTTTAACAATTCTAACCACCGCCTCTGCCGCAGGTTCAACTCCTTTTGCTTGAAAATGTATTGAAGACTTTTGTGATCTGTATAAATATCAACATGCACACCATACAAATAATGCCTCCATATTTTTAAGGCATGAATAACCGCAGACAATTCGAGGTCATGAGTTGGATAGTTCTTTTCATGTTTCCGCAATTGTCTCGAAGCATATGCTATAACTTTACCATGCTGCATCAATACGCATCCTAATCCGACACCGGAAGCGTCACAATACACAACATAACCATCTGACCCTTCTGGAAGTATTAAGACCGGAGCTGAGGTCAATCTGTCTTTCAACTTTTGGAAGTTACGTTCACAAACATCATTCCATTGAAATTTGGCTGACTTCTGGGTTAGCTTCGTCAATGGAGCTGAAATAGATGAGAAGCCCTCTACGAATCTTCTATAATAACCTGCCAAACCCAGAAAACTACGAACTTCTGTAGGCGTCGTAGGCCTTGGCCAAGTCTTCACAGCTTCAATTTTCTAAGTGTCAACTCGAATGCCATCGTTTGAAAAAACATGGCCCAGAAATGTCACAGAATTCAGCCAGAACTCGCACTTTGAAAATTTTGCATACAATTCTCGGGCTCGAAGAATGCCAATAACAATTCGCAAATGATCTGCATGTTCGGATTCCATGTGAGAATACACTAGAATATCATCAATAAATACTATCACAAATAAGTCCAAGAGAGGCCTGAATACATTGTTCATCAAGTTCATAAACACGGTCGGAGCATTAGTCAATCCAAATGACAGCACTCAGAATTCATAGTGGCCATATCTTATTCTGAAGGCCGTTTTGGGAATATCCACTTCTCTAACTCTCACTTGATGGTAACCCGATCTCAAGTCTATTTTTTAAAACCATTTGGAACCTTGCAATTGGTCGAATAACTCATCAATCCTTGGGAGAGGATATTTGTTCTTTATCGTCACTTTGTTCAATTTCCTATAATCAATACACATTCGTAGAGAACCGTCTTTCTTTCTCACGAACAAGACCGGTGCTCCCCACGGTGATGAACTGGGCCTAATAAACCCCTTTTCAAGCAAATCTTTCAACTGTGCCTTTAACTCTTTCAACTCTGCCGGAGCCATTTGATAAGGAGGAAAAGAAATAGGCTTGGTGTCCGGCAACACGTCAATAGCAAAATCAATTTCTCTTTCTGGAGGAAGACCTGGAAGCTCATCAGGAAATACATATGGGAATTCATTCACTACCGGAACTGATTGGAAAGTTGGCGGCTTTGACTCGATATCATGAACCCGAACCAAATGGTAAATATAACCCTTGGCTATCATCTTCCTTACCTTAAGGTAGGAAATAAACCTACCCTTTGGGATGCTGCATTACCCTTCCATTCAAGCACGGGCTCTCTCGAAAATTGGAATCGAACCACTTTCAATCGGCAATCAACATTAGCATAGCACGAGGCCAACCAATCGATACCCATAATTACATCGAAATCTAACATCTTTAACTCAATCAAATCAGCTGTGGTCTGGCGATCACATATCACAACTACATAATTTTTATACACTTGTCGTGCTATCACGGGATCACCAACCGGAGTAGACACCTCGAAAGGTTTGATTGGCTCAGGTTTCAGCCCTATACAACCAGCAACATATGGAGTAATATAAGAAAGAGTAGAACCCGGATCTATCAATGCATATACGTCACGGGAAAATATAGACAATGTACCTGTAACCACATTCGGAGAGGACTCAAGATCCTGTCGTCCGACTAAAGCATATACACGAGGCTGAGTGGCACCTGAAGTAGATGCGGCCCCTCTGCCTCTACCTCGGCCTGCTGACATCTGGGGAGTCTGCCCTACCGGGCGTACTGATGAAGAACCAGCTGCTGAGCCTGTGGGCTGAACCCCACCTCTACCATACCGCGAGGGACAATCTCGCATCAAATGCCCAGTCTGTCCACAAACATAACAAGCATCTGTGTCCTGACGACATGGCCCTGAGTGCAATTTCCAGCACCGGCTACATCTTGGAACTGGTGGTCTCCTCTGACTGTAATCACCCCTAAACTGAGAACCCGAAGCTCTCAAACTCTGACCCTGTCCTGAAGGAAAAGACCGATCAAATCCCCTATCCGCGAATCGTGGAGGCGCACTAGTCATTGACTGACCTGAATGTCGAGAATAGGTCTGCCTCGATCCCCCTCTATAATCACTACCTGTGCCTATAGATCTAGCCCTTTTGCTTTGTCTTCTATCACTGTCGCGATCACCCCTTTGTGGTTGTTGCCGTCCCTCTATGTTCTGGGCATGGGCTTGTATTCGGGAAATATCCATCCCTTCTTGCAAAGAGGCCGTCAAGAAATCCTTGAACAAATGTGGCCCCAAGCCACTCACAAATCTATGTACACGATCTCCCATGTCGGCCACCATAGTCGGGGCATATCTATCCAAGGAATTAAATTGCATGCTATACTTCCGGGCACTCATATTTTCTTGCTTTAAATTTAGAAATCTATCCGCTCTAGCTCGGCGGACCTCGGGTGGCAAATAGTGACGGATAAAAGCATCCACAAATTCTTGCAATACAGGTGGGGGCACATTCTCTTGTCTAGAAGCTATCCAATTATTATACCACAATACCGCCACAT
Organism: Lycium barbarum; assembly: GCF_019175385.1. Taxonomy (NCBI): domain Eukaryota; kingdom Viridiplantae; phylum Streptophyta; class Magnoliopsida; order Solanales; family Solanaceae; genus Lycium; species Lycium barbarum. The sequence continues at coordinate 93,365,535 of NC_083338.1, forward strand.
CTTGAAGTCTATATGAGGCCAACTCCACGGATTCAGTCTCGGAGGCATGAATAATTTTCAGTGTTCTCAACATCTCATCAATAAAGCCTTGCGGATCTTCATCCGGCTTTGACCCGAAGAACTCTGGAGGATTCAAAGTCATGAAGTCACAGGCTCTATTACTAGCTAACCGATCACTTGGGCCCGCATTCTGCCGCTGTGATTGTGTGGTAACCAACTGCGTCATAGATGTATGGCCTCAGTCATTTGTTGAACCGAAGCAACCGGGGGAGGGATTGGAGCTGGAGCTCCTCCTTGTTCATCCACATTAGGCGGGGTAGAAGAAGTATTTGACAAGGCCTCATTATGTGATTCTCCTTCTTCTATATTCATCGGAGGCTCTCTTTCTACCCGCCTCTTTGTCGTAGTCTTGCCCTTCTGGGCGGCTGTAGCCTTTCCCCGTGGCGGCATTCTGAAATCATAACACACCATTAGAGAGGATAAAATCTTATACACGGCTCTATCGCACGATCTCATAGAAGAAAGATGGTCATTTTTCCTAAATGCCCTGTAGCCTCTTGTTTATTGATGTGGCGCGCAACACACCATAAACAAGACTCTACTAGACAAGGCTCGTAGACACTTCCTGTTATACCCCGTATATTTATACGTCAAATTATTCACGAGCAAGTCGACTCAAGTTAAAGGCGGAGTCATTATCGGACACGAGATAGAAACAGTAAAATTTCAATTTTAAGTTAGAACATAAATTGTCTATAAATTGTATTTAGTGTAAAAATATTATTATTGGAGATTGGGGATTAATTAATTATGAGTAAATTATTAAGTGGGGATTAATGATTAATTAATCTAATTAAACCACTAACTGGGCCCCACGACACATGGCGAAATTTGATTGGCTTGAATAAAAGTGGACACATGTCATAAAGAGGGACACGTGTCAACACAAGGGGAAAAGTACATATGTATAGATGATGACTAAGAATTAGTCACCTAAGTCATTCATTTTCTCAACCAAATTAAACTAGAGAGAGGGGGAGTAATTAAGCTAGAGAGAGGAGGGAAAGGCTTGGCCATGCCAGCTTGTGGATGAGCTCACAGCCGGCCATGGCAGCAGCCCCTAAACAACTCACGGCCAGCCTCCTCCCTACACCATTAAATTTTTGATTTTCAAATTCAATTGGAGGGAGAAAGGAGAGAGGAAGCTCACGTCCATGGTGAATAATAAGAGCTTGATTTCTAAGGTAAGATTTAATTCTCCTTTTAGAAGTGATTTGGTATTCATATTAATTGGCGGATATGGAATTAATTGCAAGAATTGTGTATGTTGATGTTGGATCTTGGTTGAGCCGTGTATGGACTGTTTTAATCTAGCAAGAATGGGTTAATTTTAATTGGTATTTTTGTTGTTGTTGTCATGGATTAAGTGAAGGAGTTATGATAATCAAAGTTGTAATTGTTGTATCGAACGGTCGAGTTAAAGGACTAGAAGTGTGGTTTATATTCTTGTGTTATTTGTGAACCTAATGTTATTCTTGTTGAATTGAAAGAATTGAAAATATGATTATGCCCGTATGTTTTTGTTGGTATTTCTGTGTCAACAGGAGGGCAATTGGAAATTCGGAATAGGCAAATATATAGGGGAAGTGCTGCCCGATTTTCGTTAAGTCTTAAGATAATAGAAAACCCTAAAACGAGGATATGTGAATTACAGGATAAGTTCTATAAGGAATGGGCTATAGATTTGTGAAATAGAAAATGTAGATGCTAACGATAACGTTACTTTTATATAAATAGGCTAAAAGAGTGACGAGGCGAAAAGGATTCACGAATAGTCGCAAACAGGTATGTAAAGCCTATCCCTTCTTTCTTTTGGCATGTCCTAGACGTAAGAGATGAATGACATGAGCTTTGGGGTAATTCCATTCACAAGTTCCGAATATGATTCATGATTCTTATTCACTTCTTGATGTTAGAGCTTTTAAAGTAGTTAAGCCACTGCCCTCGAGCTTTCTATATGTTGGATAGTATAATCGTATGTATAAGTCTCTATTCCTAAAGGCTCTTTAATGACTAATGTCCTTAACTTTCATAAGCTGTCTCGTATTGATTTGATACCTGTCTATGATCCCTGAGACTTTGGTTGATATAGTTCATAATGATATTCAAAGAGCACTGAATAGGACTATCATCCTGATACTCGAGCGTCGGTTAGTCTACTTATCTATTGAGTCTTAAAAGATGATTTATATGCATATGGTTACTCACTACTCTGCTCGTGCATACTGTTGTTACATCTTTCACCGAGTCCCGGGCCGGGTATGTTATCGTGCACAGTGTCACTGCATTATTCACCGAGTCCCTTACTAAAGGGCCGGGTACGGTATATGATGATATGATATATGATTATGACACCGAGTCCCATGATGGGCCGGGTACGGCATACGTGTACACGACTTTATTCACCGAATCCCTTACTAGAGGGCCGGGTACGGTATATGTATATGATGATATGATGGCATATGATGACTTTATTCACCGAGTCCCTCACTAGAGGGCCGGGTACGGTATATATATGTATATGATGATATGAAGATATAATGATATGACGATATGATTATGGCACCGAGTCCCATAATGGGCCTGGTACGGTATATGATAATGATATGTATGATTTGGTTTCGTAAGGCACAGGTACAATGATTTCTTGATTATCATACTTGTCTCCTGGAATCTCTATTTCAGTTATGATCCTTTTTACTGTATTTCATGCTTTATATACTCAGTACATATTCCGTACTGACCCCCTTTTCCTCGGGAGAGGGGGGCTGCGTTTCCTACTCGCAGGTACAGATAGCCGGTTGGTGACCCCTCAGCATAGGACCCCTACTCAGCTGTTTTGGGAGAGCTCCGTTGTTCCGGAGCCTAGATTTTTGGTACAGAACCATTTGCTGTATATATGTGTTTTGTCCAGGGGTACGGCGGGGCCCTGTCCCGTCATATGCTACTGTTGTTCCTCTTAGATGTCTGTAGACATGTGTGTGGGTTATATGTGTATATGTTGTGCAGCTGTGTTAGTATGACTTATGTTTTGGGACGTTCCCACTCATAATGGCAGCCTCGTCGGCTTGCGTATATATATATATGTTTTGGGATGTTGTGTGTAGTGGCAGCCTTGCCGGCTTGCGTATATATATAGTTGGGACGTTCCCACATACTATGACAGCCTTGTCGGCCTATATACTGTGTTATCTGTTGATAGTTGTGACTCCTCAGGATACTGGTTGCTTGATATATATATATATATATATATATATATATATATATATTTGTGCGACAGTTCTGAGACTATGCGTTGGTCCTATGGGTTCCATATTATGTTTGGTTGCGGATTGATCATATAGCTAACAGGGGTGTATATGTGTGTCTAGCTCGGGCACTAGTCACGGCCTACGGGGTTGGGTCGTGACAAAAGTGGTATCAGAGCAGTTCGTCCTCGGAATGTCTACAGACCGTGTCTAGTAGAGTCTTGTTTATCGGTGTGTTGTGCACCACATCTATAAACAGGAAGCTACAGGGCATTTAGGATCTTACCTTTCTTTCATATCTAAGATCGTGCGATAGAGCCAAACTATAGGAAATGAGATTCCTTATACTAACCCTTAATTTCAGCAGAAGAATGGTATCGACAGAGGGAAGTGACTGATGATATTGGAAGTTACAAGTACGCAGGTAAGCAGCAATGCGAAAGATATATGTTGGGCAAGGTATTTGAAGCACGATTGAAAGGTAAAGTTGAAGATTGAAAGGGAAGTAAATAGGAATGTGTAACAGGTGCAGTTTGAGTTGGACATACGAGGTAAGTCCATTAGTTTCATATTATTGTCGATATTGGGAGCCCTGTGTGGCTGTGATATGATATGATATATATATGTATATATATATATATATATATATATGCTGGCCCTGTGAGGAATTGTTTGTATTTCCTGCGTGCAGGTTCTGGGATAGTAAGAAATACAGAGGGAACTCTGCCCAAATTTTCCCAGAAATAGGAAAAAAGAAAAAAGGAATGAGATATAAGTTCATAATATGTCTTGAAAATTGATACTGATAGGGTAAATTGTTATGTTGGATTAAAGCTTTAAGAAATACCCTCACGTCATCCATAAGAGGCATCATTCTTATTTGGAAGACCTTGTTTTGAAAAAGCGTATATGGGCAGCGAATTCGCGATTTATTTGAACGGACCAGAATATGTTCCAACCACATGTTGCCTTAGAAAAAGCTCATGTTGTAGGGCAAAAACGTCCAGCAATTATGTTTCACTTTATTGGGAGAGTACAAAGCATACAACAAGTAGTTGTGAACTAAATGGTTCGCTCGCGGCCCAAGGACAAATATGGAGGTAAACTATGTGAATCAAGCACTAAGAAGTCCTGTGGTGCTTGTCGGATTCTAGTTTTCTTCTGCTGGTGGATGAAGAATGCTCCATAGTAACTTTTTATTAGTTCTCAATCAACTAATTGGAGATGGAATCTGTGGCAGGAAAACTTAAACTTGTGGGATGTCTAGGGTCATGTATTTCAGATGTTGTTGGTGAAATGCAAGTATAATTCGGAAGGGCTTGTGATACTGAGGAATGATTTAGGAAAAGGTGGCAACCCTTAGCAAAATATTTTATTGGGATATTGAGTGAACCGATAAGTAGGGATAAATTACGACGAATTTACAGTTAAGAAGGAGTGGTAATATGATTGATAAAAGAGTACGAAGGAGGAAGAATTAAGACAAGTGATGACGATATTGATAATACAGCTTGTGAGATATTAAGGATAAGATTGATCAGAAAGGGTGAAGGGTTAAGTACGCCTAGTCCATAGGGTGTAATTAAGACATAACAAGAATCGTTAATAAAGTTAAAAAGTATCACGTTATAGGATAGATTACGAAAAGGATGTAATGTGGAAACAATAAGGATTGCTATAGAAAGGAGTAAAGCCTAGCAAGGAAAAGAATACGATGTGATTAGTGTGAAACGGAAAAGCAAATGCAGAACGAACAAGAAGGACTTACTAAGTTCAATAAGGAAAATTCAGAACAAAAGTCAAGTGGTAACAAAAGTGAAAGAGATCATAGGAAGAGAAAGAGTTAATAGAAAGAGGAGGATAAGAAGAAAGCGAGTGGGATTACAATGTAGCGATGTGTTATGACGTGTATAGTTAGGAAAATGAGCAATACAAGTGACAGAACTATGAAAGACTAACCTGAAGAAAGATCAGCAACGAGACAGAATGAATGCCAGAAATGACTGGTGTGATAAGAATAAAAAGAAATAAACAGAATATGATTTGAAAATGAGAAAGGGCTTATGTAGAAGTTGTGTTTTCTGAAAGATACGGGAATAGCATGAGATTCCTCGTGCACAAAATAAAAGATGGACATAGACTGGAGAAATGAAAGGAATACTAAAGGAAGCGCTCAAGACGGACGTAATAAATTGAGTACGAGTATAGGATAAAAGGGAAATATATAGCTATGAACGTAAGATATAGTAAGACGAGAAGATGATAAGACAAGACCATTACTAGGATGAATTTGATATGATTTCGAGCAAGTTAGAAGTTAGCGCGGAGTATACGACAAGGATGAAAGAGCATGAGGCATAAAGAAGTACTACGTGTATGTGACCTCACCTCGGAAATAGTGAAATCCTTAAAGGACAAGGATTGTGGATTTGCGAAACGACTGAGGTATTGTGAACTTATTAAAAAAAAACAGATGATATCCGTTGGGATAAAGATGGTATTATAGGAAAGCTTGGGACACTTATCGTTAGAATATAAGTGCTACCAAATGGAGAATTTGAAATGACTATAAGTACTAGCTAATTACTGCTTGGAATGAATGGAATGTGGCTTTGGATAAGTTACTACACTAATTACAATACTCGAGTACCAACCATCAGATTAGATGTTGTACTATATATCGAGAGTTCTCATCACCTCGTGATTATGTTAAGGGTTCGTACATGGGCAATCTAAGTTATAGATGGTCTAAAGGAAGACATGGATATGGCACACTATACCAAATGTATGGAAAAAGAATCGTAGGAATTTCAAATTTGAAATGTAGACGTAGAGTGGAATATAAATAATGAGGTAAGTACACCCAAAAGGGGGGAAGCGAATGAGAGAAATGCAAGTGTAAGAGGAAATCAACTGGCACTACAACACGTTTAATATGGACACTCAAATCTCAAGTGAAACCTTATGCTGGAATAAGTTGGTAAGATCTGAGGGCTAGTGATAAAACGAACAAGTAGTCAAGATAGTATTTGAGAAAGTGCTGAGAATTATTAGTAAAGGCCTTGGATAATCTGACATCAGAAGGTGGATGCTTATAAAAAGGAAGAATATGACGAGAGAATGGTAACAAGTAACTTAAAAGGATATTATAAAAGATAGCAAGGCTATACTAGATTAGAGATTAAGATGTTGACAACAGAGTTATTGGCTAATGATATGGCGACACATAAGTAGCAAAGGAGAAAGAATAAGAAATCTCTCCTATAGTAGGATATGAGAAAGTCAAATGGTGAATAGAGAAAGGGGAAAGAGGATGGCGAAATAGACAGCAAGTGAGTTTTAGTACAATAAGATATGTAGAGCAGAATACACCAGGAGAAGGAAAGACTATGACTAAGATTGGATGCACTTTGTACGAATTGTACAGGAATAGTTATGCAACCTACGAATACTTGTATACTAAAAACGAGGCCAAGTGAACACTTGATAAGAAGAGTAAGAATTCAGTAACAACATTGTGATTGCGATATTTCGGATACATCGAAGAAAGGTATAAGATGGTCTGAGGCAAAACTACGGAGATATATTTAGTACTGAGGGAAAAAACCATAGTTGAGCCTTGATATCAGTTGAAAGATATAAGAGGTTGATATAGGGTCTGCATAAAGACAAGCGAGGCAACACTAAGGTAATTACTAGGCTGATTCGAGCACCTACAGATACTTGTGTAAAGATTGCAATAGGGTGCATGAAAGGAGAGCTAAGAGCAAATTTGAGCAAAGGGGCAATAGAAGAATTTGAGTAAAAAATAAAGAACCGACACGAAATAATATGCCTAGAGTATTATCAGTTACGTTTAGAGAAATTACTAAATGATTTAACCAAGACAATCAGAACAAGTGGGCTATTGGTTACTGGAAGACATTAAAGTTGTAGTATGGGGGAGCCCTAGCACTAAGTGATAACCAACCCTAAATATCGAGATCAAGGAGCAAAAGAAGATGATAGTTAAAGACCTTTAAAAGAAAGTTAGAGAGTGACATGTGGCACCGAGGAGTCCAGAATACAGACTGTCGCAGCAGAATAAAACAAGGGTATTGGAGTACAAGAATGTTACCCTCTGGGAAAGTTCATTTTACTCGTAGAACTTGCGAAGAGTCCACGGGTTACTAGAGGCATGCGATACTCTAGGGATACTGAAGTCGAATGGACTGACGAGAGACGTCTACGCGTTATAAAAATCATATTTAAAGATGGAGAGGTAAGATAAAGGAAACGATACCCTAAGGGAGTAACTATAATGAGAAGAAAGAGTCGAGTCATGACTACATGTACTGTGAATACAAATCTGAATCAATCGATGACTGTACAACTAACAGTATGCAAATAAGAGAGACAGTAACACTTCGGCAGAACAACTCGAAATGCAGCTGATAACCAACGGTGAAACAAAGAGAAGAGCAAAGACAACGGCATGGAATAATTACCTCGAGAAGCAACAGAAGGAAGAGATATTACAGGAATGACTATGTAAAGACCTGGAATGCGTTATAAGGAACTAAAGCGAGTCGACAAACGAAAGAGGTATAAAAAGGGCATAATTAGGTAAGAGACCACTTGAGAATTATTGGGAGTTTAGAATCAATTCAACATTTGAGGACGAATGTTATAAAGGGGGGAAGGATGTTATACCCCGTATATTTATACGCCAAATTATTCACGAGCAAGTTGACTCAAGTTAAAGGCGGAGTCATTATCAGACACGAGATAGAAACAGTAAAATTTCAATTTTAAGTTAGAACATAAATTGTTTATAAATTGTATTTAGTGTAAAAATATTATTATTGGATATTAGGGATTAATTAATTATGAGTAAATTATTAAGTGGGGATTAATGATTAATTAAGTTAATTAAACCACTAAGTGGGCCCCACGACACATGGCGAAATTTGATTGGCTTGAATAAAAGTGGAAACGTGTCATAAAGAGGGACATGTGTCAACACAAGGGGAAAAGTACATATGTATAGATGATGACTAAGAATTAGTCACCTAAGTCATTCATTTTATCAACCAAATTAAATTAGAGAGAGGGGGAGTAATTAAGCTAGAGAGAGGAGGGAAAGGCTCGGCCATGGCAGCTTGTGGCTGAGCTCACGGACGGCCATGGCAGCATCCCCTAAACAACTCACGGCCAACCTCCTCCCTACACCATAAAATTGTTGATTTTCAAATTCAATTGGAGGGAGAAAGGAGAGAGGAAGCTAATGGCCATGGTGAATAATAAGAGCTTGATTTCTAAGGTAAGATTTAATTCTCCCTAACATGTTTTAGAAGTGATTTGGTCTTCATATGAATTGGCGGATGTGGAATTAATTGCAAGAATTGTGTATGTTGATGTTGGATCTTGGTTGAGCCGTGTATGGACTATTTTAAGCTAGCAAGAATGGGTTAATTTTAATTGGTATTTTTTTTGTTGTTGTCATGGATTAAGTGAAGGAGTTATGATAATCAAAGTTGTAATTGTTGTATGGAATGGTCCAGTTAAAGGACTAGAAGTGTGGTTTATATTCTTGTGTTATTTGAGAACCTAATGTTATTCTTGTTGAATTGAAAGAATTGAAGATATGATTATGCCCGTATGTTGTTGTTGGTATTTCTGTGTCATCAGGAGGGCAATTGGAAATTCGGAATAGGCAAATATATAGGGGAAGTGCGGCCCGATTTTCGTTAAGTCTTTAGATAATAGAAAACCCTAAAACGAGTATATGTGAACTAAAGGATAAGTTCTATAAGGAATGGGATATAGATTAGTGAACTAGAAAATGTAGTTACTAACGATAACGTTACTTTTATATAAATAGGCTAAAAAAGCGACGAGGCGAAAAGGATTCACGAATAGTCGCAAACAGGTATGTAAAGCCTATCCCTTCTTTCTTTTGGCATGTCCTAGATGTAAGGGATGAATGACATGAGCTTTGGGGTAATTCCATTCATAAGTTCCGAATATGATTCACGATTCTTATTCACTTCTTGATGTTAGAGCTTTTAAAGTAGTTAAGCCACTGCCCTCGAGCTTTCTATATGTTGGCTAGTATAATCATATGTATAAGTCTCTATTCCTAAAGGCTCTATAATGACTAATGTCCTTAACTTTCATAAGATGTCTCGTATTTATTTGATACCTGTCTATGATCCCTGAGACTTTGGTTGATATAGTTCATAATGATATTCAAAGAGCACTGAATAAGACTATCATCCTGATACTCGAGCATCGGTTAGTCTACTTATGTATTGAGTCTTAAAAGATGATTTATATGCATATGGTTACTCACTACTCTGCTCGTGCATACTGTTGTTACATCTTTCACCGAGTCCCGGGCCGGGTATGTTATCGTGCACAGTGTCACTGCATTATTCACCGAGTCCCTTACTAAAGGGCCGGGTACGGTATATGATGATATGATATATGATTATGACACCGAGTCCCATGATGGGCCGGGTACGGCATACGTGTACACGACTTTATTCACCGAATCCCTTACTAGAGGGCCGGGTACGGTATATGTATATGATGATATGATGGCATATGATGACTTTATTCACCGAGTCCCTCACTAGAGGGCCGGGTACGGTATATATATGTATATGATGATATGAAGATATAATGATATGACGATATGATTATGGCACCGAGTCCCATAATGGGCCTGGTACGGTATATGATAATGATATGTATGATTTGGTTTCGTAAGGCACAGGTACAATGATTTCTTGATTATCATACTTGTCTCCTGGAATCTCTATTTCAGTTATGATCCTTTTTACTGTATTTCATGCTTTATATACTCAGTACATATTCCGTACTGACCCCCTTTTCCTCGGGAGAGGGGGGGGGGGGGGGGCTGCGTTTCCTACTCGCAGGTACAGATAGCCGGTTGGTGACCCCTCAGCATAGGACCCCTACTCAGCTGTTTTGGGAGAACTCCGTTGTTCCGGAGCCTAGATTTTTGGTACAGAACCTTTTGCTGTATATATGTGTTTTGTCCAGGGGTACGGCGGGGCCCTATCCCGTCATATGCTACTGTTGTTCCTCTTAGAGGTCTGTAGACATGTGTGTGGGTTATATGTGTATATGTTGTGCAGCTGTGTTAGTATGACTTATGTTTTGGGACGTTCTCACTCATAATGGCAGCCTCGTCGGCTTGCGTATATATATATATATATATATATATATATATATATATATATGTGTGTGTGTGTGTGTGTGTGTGTGTGTGTTGGGATGTTGTGTGTAGTGGCAGCCTTGCTGGCTTGCGTATATATATAGTTGGGACGTTCCCACATGCTATGACAGCTTTGTCGGCCTATATACTGTGTTATCTGTTGATAGTTGTGACTCCTCAGGAAACAGGTTGCTTGATAAATATATATATTTATATATTTGTGCGACAGTTCTGAGACTATGCGTTGGTCCTATGGGTTCCATATTATGTTTGGTTGTGGATTGATCATATAGCTAACAGGGGTGTATACGTGTGTCTAGCTCGGGCACTAGTCACGGCCTACGGGGTTGGGTCGTGAAACTTCCTAGGACTGAACTGCTCTGATACCACTTTTGTTACGACCCATCTAGGGGCCGCGACGGGTACCCGGGGCTAACCACCGAGCACCGCTCGTTCTACTACTCATCATGCTCATTAACCACCCTTTTATCGGTTTTATACTCAAGTCATAAGAAAGTCATGTTTCATTCGTAAGCATAAATAGTTTCATATACATAAGCCCTTTAGGGTATCAAAATAATATATACAATTATACCATAGTGACCTTGTCAGACCGCATAACCCACACTGTGTATCTACGAGCCTCTACTGGAGTACTAGACATATAGACGGGACAGGACCCCGTCGTGCCCACATATACAAATGTACACAAAATAATAATCAAGCACCTCCGGAACAAATGAGTGCTTTCAATCGGCTAACAGCTCCTACGAGTCTGGCTCGAGCTCGCCTCCCTGTCTACCTGTGGGCATGAACACAGCGTCCAAAGAAAACGGACGTCAGTACGAATATTGTACTGAGTATGTAAGACAAGAATGAAATAAATGTAATAGGAGGACCGTGAGCCATAAGATAAAGATATAACCTGCAAGAGTGTCATAAGAAAATACATTTCGTACATATATCATATTTTATATAATCATGATACATATGTCATCACATCACATATCTCATCCCATCACAATCCTTATCGTTATCCCGCGTCCGGGTAACCATCATATGCCGCCCACTAGTGGTGATCATGCCTGGCCCTAGGCTCGGTGTAAACATAGCAGCCCGCCTTAGCGGTGACATGCCCGGCCATATTGGCACGGTGGAATCACATCGTCATATAGTCAATCATAACCCATCATTATTACACATCTCATGAACATATTATAATCTTATCATAGCTTGACATGTTCATACATAACATAGGCATATTATAAGCTAGCATTATTGATCATCTTGTAGACATCCCAAGACTTTATATCATTTCAGATTTAGCATTAGGAGCATACATTAGACTTTGAAGACAACCACGGCTATGTCGGGGTGACGTAAGGTCGTAAACCCCCGATCATATTATGAATATTTATGAGTACTTTGCCTCACCTTGAAGGAAATATTGCATAAGGTGAGTGTTAACTATAATGACATCATCAGCTTTATGGAATCATCATATCATGAACTATCGAATCTCTATACTTTAACTCATTATCATCATTATCATGCTCGTATGTAATTTAGTATATTTAAGGACTCATAAGTTCCATCATATAGGAGGATCATGGAAAGCTTGAAAGATTCATGCCGTTGAAGGAAGGGATAAGCCTTACATACCTTCGTCGTTTAATTAGCCTAGCATTCGCTTGTTCTCCTCCAATGTCACGTTTCTACCTTCAAGAGGGAATTCGCATTAACGTTAGTTAGTCGACTATAAGAACGCGCTACTATTTCTAGAGAAAAATTGGACAACACTTCCTTTGTTTATACTACCTTCCCCACATTCTATATCAACTCTCAAACGTTCATAACAACATTCTCAATATGATAGACAACACTCATCATTCATTTACAACATCCGTATTTCACAATTTGTCTTCAATTTCCCCATAATCATGGCAATGGTTCATCGTTGCATTTTTCTCACATAGGACACTTATTCCATGTTCTAAATGTCATTCATAGCACTTTCATAATCACAAATTATTAATGATCATGGCTCAATTCAAACCTTTACTCAACATTGCTACTATTCACACTTTCATGACCCATTTTTTACATCATTCTATAATCTAAGTGTTTCAACTCTTCCATACCCTGAATAACATCTAAATGCCATAAAAATTACCTTAGATGTTGTAGGAACAAGCCACGATATGAACCTAGATGAGTTTCATACACTTGATTCACTTGGATTCTTGATATTGATCTTTGATTTCCTTTGTTTTCTTATAGATGAAGAGTGGAGAATATTCTAGAGGTTTCTAGAGAGAAGCATCGGGGAAATGAAATGAATTTAATGAGCTTGGGTCTCCTTTTAATGACTTAAAATCTAATCCGGAATGAACAGTAGTTGAAGTGCACAGTGGTCGTAAACCCAGTTTAAAGTCCGTATTCTAGTTTACGGGTCGTATATCGTGGTCGTATTTAAGCATAACAGAACCAGAAAGGTATGCTGGAGGTCATGGTGATTTACGATCACGGTTTACGGGCCGTATTTTGATTTACGGTCCGCATTCCATGTCGTATTTAACCATTTGATCATTTGGCAGAAAGTTGAAGTTTTGTAAGTTGAAATACGACATGGTAGTTTACGGGCTGTATACCACTTTACGGTCCGTATTTCATTTTACGATCGACTGGGCCAAAGTGCAAATCTGCAACTTTTCACATTTTCAGGACCCATAAGTAGTCGTTGTGGAGCATAACTTATCTCTTATTGCAATTTCCTTTGAAATCTTACTCAGGGTCGTCAAACGTCGTTCCCTTCTTATTAAAACATCATATACTCGTATTCTTCGTTAGTCTATTCGTTGTACGTTCACGGGGGAAATTTTCGAGGTGTAACAGGGCCATTCTTACAAACTCTCGAGAGGTCCATTCATTCAAACAAGCCAAGAGGGTCATTTATACAAATTGCCGAGAGGCCCATTCACAAACAGCCAAGAAGGCCATTAGGGCCATTCATACAAACAACCGAGAGGGTCATTCATACAAATTGCTAAGAGGGCAATTCATTCAAACAAGCCAAAAGGATCATTCAAATAAACAGCCGAGAGGGCCATTCAACTAAAATTCCGCGAAGAATATCTGCATATTGTCAATTCCAGGGAAAAGGCACACAGTCGCCAGAAAGGAGCCAGCTTGCTGAACCGGATCCAGACAAATTGCGAAGCAAACGGGGAACTTTTTCTTTCGCAGCCGGTCAAGATAAGGTGCCCATGAGAGTCAAGCTTTCTGGCCAGGATTTGGAAGCCATCCGATCTCAGACTCAGCCACAATTT